>NC_080187.1:142665332-142967726 GCF_030028045.1 Hippopotamus amphibius kiboko
CAGAAACCCCACTCTTTCCCCATCTGAACCCTACCATTCACTGCAAATTACTCAGATCCTGCAGATTTGGATTGAGCTGCCAACATCTCACCTTCCCTGTGCCAGTCTCCATGCTGGCAACCTCTCCCTCAAGTGACTGACCTGTGGTGGGAAAGAACTTGTTCCCCACATAAGAAGACCCTCCCTGACCCTTGCCCACAGGAGTACAGCCCTCCTATTACAAGCCTCACCGGGGTAAACACATCCCAATACAACACAATATCCACATAGTGTGATACACTTAGAGGGCCTTTACTTCTTCCCCAAGGTCACAGCGTGGGGGAAGCAGCTATACCACTTTGTCATTGCAAGACTAATCCCTGGACTCAGTTCTGCAGCCATTTACTTAGGGTTCAAAGCTCTGAGTCAGAACTTGCCCTAAGACAATGACACCAACACTACCTCCAGCAGCCTTCCCATCCCGTCCTGCAGTGGACTCAGAGTCCTCCTTCTCAAAGGCCGTGTCTACAATCTCCTGTCTGCCCTGCTCTGTGCTGTCTCAAGGAAATGAGAATGTACGTGGTTACTCTTTGATATGCCGTAAGACAGCGACCTTGATGGAATCCAGAGCATTTCTGCTCTATACCTTACACCTTCAGGGAACGTCCATTCCCTCTTTCACCTGACAACATCCCAAACTGAAATTGGCTGCCAAGATCTTGGAGTCTTCTTTTGTCCAGAACCAGCACATCTGGTTCCATCCATCTGGAGCTCTGTCTTACCTGAGAGCTCAGGTACAAATCCTTGGCTGGGACGGAAATCACCTCAAACTGTCTCAAGAGCAATGATAGCTGCGGGCTTCTTACAACGTATGTTTATTTTCTAAGAAGCTGATCTTACATTTTAACAAATGTTACTTAACATAAACATTTCTAAGATGGGAGCACAGAACTTGCATTACCTTCTTAATCAATGGGTTGCTCAGAGAAAGTGAACAGAAAATGATTAAAACTGGAACAGCTCAAGGGTGGAACACAGAAAACTTGACCTCTTACTCAAAGTCTCAACAACTTTGGGCCGGTGACTTCACAAGCCAGCCTTGCCTCCCTTAAAGCCCCAGATGTGTGGCGCCCCTGCTGCTGTGAGCTGCGAGTCTCATGTGGAGGGGTATGGCCAGTCATGACAAGGCGGCCATTATGATTTAAATATGGTAACTAGAAGTTGACTAATATTCAGACATAGCAGATGTTACACCACCATGGTGGTACCTTCCACAACCAAGAAGCCAAGTTGTCTACCCAACTCCACCCATCCGAAGGCCCTGACACCCCAGAGAGAAGAACAGGTAAAGCCACCACTTACCTGCCAGCCAAACATCTCTGCAGAGACTAGGATGCTCCTCCCCCGCAAGTCCGGGGCAGTCACACCAGTCGCCCCAAGCATCCCAGGTGTTATCTTTGTCTTCCATCCAAACGAGTGTTTCTTGAGGTCTGGAAAGTGAAAAGACCCAACAAATTATAGACAGAATGCTAGAAATATCCCAAAAGCTTTCCCAGTTTCTCCAGAGTCTTATTCTAAGCTATTCACAAAGACCTAAGTTGCCTAAAAATGCTTTGCTTTGCAATGGCTACATCAACACACACCGAAACTAGTACCACATGAGTACCTTTCCACCTTAGGAGGATTTTATCCAGATGGCTTCCAAGCTCAGTTTTAAATCTGACATTTTATCATTTCAAAATTTAAATACATTGGCTAAATATAAATAATATTTATGATTATTATTTTGTTTTATAACTTACATAGCAGGGTCCCAGCTTCTATCTAAGAAATTCTCTGTCATACAGACTGGTGCTTATTCCAAGGAAATCTTTTCGCATGAGGATTTATGGGACCTCCTGAGAGAGGCTCCATCCCAAGTAAACAAAACAGATAAAGCTTCAGGGCGAGCCCGGTGTCCCCGCGGCGGGCGGCCGGGTCGGTGGAACACGGAGCGGGTGGAGGGAGCCCGCGGCGGCGCCGGTGGCTGCAGCAGCGAAATGGCAAAGACCATGGCGGACATCCGGCGGCTGATCACCAAGCCGCAGAACCTGAATGATGCCTACGGGCCTCCAGCAACTTCCTCGAGATCCATGTGAGCAATCCGCAGACAGTGGGGGTCGGCCGGGGCCGCTTCACCACCTCCGAAATCAGGGTCAGGACAAATCTGCCTGTTTTCAAGCTGAAGGAATCTACTGTTAGAAGAAGATACAGTGACTTTGAATGGCTGCGGAGTGAATTAGAAAGAGAGAGCAAGGTTGTAGTCCCCCCCTCCCTGGAAAAGCATTTTTGCCTAAACTTCCTTTTAGAGGAGATGATGGAATATTTGACTACATTTTTATTGAAGAAAGGAAGCAAGGGCTGGAGCAGTTGATAAACAAAGTCGCTGGTCATCCTCTGGCACAGAATGAATGTTGTCTTCATATGTTTTTACAGGATGAAATTTTAGATAAAAGCTATACTCCATCTAAAATAGGACATGCCTGAAATTTGGCAAGAAGGGGAAAAAAAACTTTCCATGACTATGAATGATTCATATGCACCAGTGAAGAAGTTCTGACTAACTTAGCATGCTGCACAAAACCTGGTATGATATGCCTTCAGTATACCAACACTGACATGCTCTGTTCTGTTTTGTTTTGGCAGTTGACAAGAAGTTCATTTGCTTTAGTGAAAAAATCCCTCATTCCGGCCTTTCTATATAAATAGCTCTTTCTTGCTGTTTTAATGTGGTGCACACTCTAGCTTCACAAACCTGTTACCCCAGTATAACCTGCAGTGTCCTAACTAAAGTTACTCACTTGGTCTTACCTGCAGTTTTTGTGTCATGTTTGCTTCTTGAGTCTGATTAACGAATATTTCTCTTATCCCCTTTTTAATATGTGGTGTCCCTTGACCTAATTTATGTGTGGAAAGCACTACACATTGGTTTCCAGTACCAGACATGTAAGATACACACTCGTATGCAGAAAGTATCTCCCTTCAGGCTTGTAATACCCTCTACATAGAAGATCAATGAGGGAAATCTTTATATTCTGTATAAAAACAAAGTCAAATTTATATACTAAAATCATTTGTCTAAAAATTTAAGTTGTTTTCAAATAAAAATGCATTTCTGATATGCCAAAAAAAAGGATCCAAGAAAATAGAGAAAGCTCAATTATGATTACTGTTTGGTTTAATTTCTCTTCTGGACTTGCCAGCATTGACTTATATCAAGATACTCTAAACAAAAGGGAACAGGTGGAGTTAAAAACTTTTAAATATACAGAGAGATATAGATATGCAAAGAAATGTTGTGTATTACTTAAATAAAACTACAAAACTTTACGAAGAGGCCTAAAGTAGACTTGAATAAATGGAGAAGATACCATAGTCCCAAACAGCTGAACTCAATACTGTAAAATGTTCTCTCCAAATTAATCTATACATTTACAACAACTCCAATCAAAATCTCAAAGGGGACTTTTTTGGACCCTAAGAAAATAACTCTAAAGTTCATCTGGTGGAGTAAATATCTGCAAGAGCAAAGAAAAAACAGTGAAAGGAGAAATTAGAGGGACATTGCCTCAATCAAAACAGTATAGAATTGGCATAGTAATAAGCATTTGGATCTATTAAGTTTAAAAAAAGAAGAGTCTAGAAACAGACCCAAGTATAAGGACATCATATAGAACCACAAGTCGGTGTGATGAATGGTTTAAAATAACAGACAACTTCTCCACAAAAGACACCAAAATGAATTCAGGTATATCCCAGAAATTAATATTTTAAATGCTGAAACCATAAAATACTAAAAAAAAGTTATAGATTTAAAAGTTATACAGATGATATAGCAAAGACTGTCCTAGATATGTCAACAAAGGTAGAAACTCTAAAGGAAAAGACTCATAATTTTAATTACATTAAAAGAAGAACACATAGCATTTTCTATCTCTTCACCAATAGATAAAGGAATAAGTATATGAATATCCACACAAAAATGCAGTAGTAAAAGTACAAGTATATGGGCTGGAAGAAAACCTACCAAATTGCCTCAAAGGATGGAGGGAGCGGGTCTAGGAGTGAACTGGGGGAAAGACACAAAAGGATTGCTAATGGAACGTTTTATTCTCCTCCCAGCCCTCCCATAAAAGATCTGAAGCAAATATGACAAAGCATTCAATTTGATGAGGCCAGGTGGTGCTATAATGGATGTGAATTTTATCTAAATTTTCATGAATATAGAAATTTCTTTTAAAAATTATTTGGGGAGTAAAAGGCAATCATTAGAGAAGAATGTAAGCCTATATCATGTTTAATACAGGTAAACGTGTACCTGCCTAGGGAAAGGAGTAAGAGGTTAATTAAAATATGAGCAGTGGCTACTTCCAGGAGCTGGGCAATATAAACTTCTGTTTTTGTTTCTCTGCATTTTGTAAAGTTTTTTTTAAACCCAACGCTTTAATATTTTCATTGAAAACAAGCACACAAACGAAACCACATCCTGCTGACATACAGAAAAGCTCAAGTCAGACAGGACTGAATAGGTGAGTTCTAAGTTGGAGACCAGGAAAGTTAATGAAGGAAACCCTGACACTAATAAACGGAAGCGGGGGGCTCAGCTTGATATTGCACAGACTTTCGTACGCCCTTAGGCCAAGTTACCTTATCCAACCAAAAAAAAAAAAAAAGTTAAGAGAGGGATCTATAGAAAGGACCTTCAAATGCGAAATGAAGAAATAACGGTGGAAGCAAGGAGGAGGTCTTCCAATAATTTTCACCCACGTCTCACCGGGCAGTGGGTTTCCTGGCTTCTTACCAAGCTACCTATTTATAGCACAGTAAGCAGCTCTACTAGAGGCAATATTTCAGCAACAGTCAAGTGTAAGGAAAGAATAAATACCTGGCAGCTGATCAAGTCTGTCATCGGGAATAAGGGCTAATTAAACCCATACTGTTCACTGTTCTAATTAGACCACTGTTCGGTTCCATTTTCTATAGTAAACGTCACCAAACAGAACTGTGTCCTGTCTATAACTTAATATAAAATAAAGTTCTAATTCATAAAAAATACAATAAGCACTTTAATACATTCATCTGGGCTTGGAGGTGGGTGAGTCCAAATCATTTAGGTAAAGGGTTAAAACAGACACAGCTGAAATTGATTTTTTATTTTGTCATTTGATATACTGATAGGTTGATATACTGATGTGAAAAGCTGAAAAACATCATCTGTATTTTAAAATGAAAGTTGAGAGTTCTTTGCAATATTGTTTCGATTTGTTTCTTTTCACACTATCCCATCTGTTCAGTTTTTAGAGTCAGGTTTTTTTCCATAACTTCTCCACCTTTACTTTAAAAAGAAAAAAGAAAAACAAAAAAGAATCTTGATACTAAAATAACTAAAATAGGCAAGTTATACATGCAGGCATTTGCTTTCTCTGGCTGAATCAGTAAGATATTTTTCCCCTAAAATAACAGGGAGAAAACGACACCTCAAGAGGGGTCCTCAAGTTTTTCTCCTCTCCTTGGCCATAAAGATGGTCAGATTTTGCTTTGAAACTCACTGCTGTTTCCCACCAGCCAGTCCTCCTGCTGGTCTCATCACTCCTCGTTTTCCAAAGAGCAGCAGTAACATCCCCAATGTCCACCGAGTTCTCATCTCTTCCCTTTGATGCCAGCAGCATGAGGATAACACAGACATTCAGAGAAAAGAAAAACAAAAAACCTCCACTGGAGCTGAACACAGTGCCCCCAGGGTCATTTCTGAACATTTGGATTGCGCTGGCAAAAAAGATCGTTTGGGTTTTCTGTAACATCTTATGAAAAACCCCAAAGAACTTTTTGGCCAACCCAATACTTGTGTATTCTTCCTTGTAGTGACACAGAACCTGCTTCCCTGGAACTTACATCCTCTAGAGCAGTGGATGATGTGTGCCCATCCTCTTTTACAGAAGACCCCTTCTCAAGCTTTCTCAAATAATTTGGTACCTTCAATTGTTCCAGCTCTCTCACAAATATTTCCTCTCTCTGCCCACTCTGCACTCTGCACATTTTTTTATTTTGAAATGTAGCATCCGGAACATAACACTGTATCTGAGAATAATACAGACCACATAGTGCCTCTATTATCCAGGTTTCTTTGGATGAAATCTAAGTTTCTATCTCTCCTTCTTCCCTTCCCTCTTCTCCCTCCCTCCCTGCCTTCCTAACTTTTCCAGTCACACTATTTATTGGATCTCATTAGGGAGGAAGTATCACATAATGGTTAAAAGTTGTGTGACTCTGGTTGCATCCACGTTGCTGCAAATGGCATTATCTCGTTTTTACTGCTGAGTAGTATTCCATTCTATATAGGTATCACATCTTCTTTATCCATTCATCTGCTGACGGATATTTAGGTTGTTTCCATGTTTTGGCTATTGTGAAGAGTGCTGCTATGAATTTAGGGGTGCATGTATCTTTTTGAATCACGGTTTTGTCTGGGTATATTCCCAGGTTATAATTAATGGGATTGCTGGATTATATGGTAATTAAAATATGGCACCAATGAACCTATCTACAAAAGAGAAACAGACTTATAGATATACAGAAAAGACTTGTGGTTGCCAAGGGGGAAGAGGGTGGGGAAGGGATGAACTGGGAATTTGGGGTTGGTAAATGCAAACGACTACATTGAGAATGGATGAACAACAAAGTCCTAATGTATAGCACAGGGAATTATATTCAATATCCTGTGATAAACCATAATGGAAAAGAATATAAAAATGCATATATATGTGTATGACTTTGAGTCATTTTGCTGTATAGCAGAGATTGGCACAACACTGTTAATCAACTATACTTCAATAAAAACTTTTTTTTAAAGCTGTGTGACTCTAGATAAGTTTCTTAACCTTTCTAAAAGGTTTTTTACAGAGGTGATAATTTTACCCCAATAGGATTTAAATAAAATACCATCTATAGAATGAATCACACAGCATCACAGTAAATATAATAAATGTCTCCGTAAGTGTAAGCTTTTGTTCTTCAAAATAATGTCTTTTTCCAAACAAGGACAGGAGAGCCAGCTCTCTCCCATTTTTACTTAGGCAAGACTTAACATGAATCACTACTGAACTTCCTCTTGTTGGTTTTGGCCCGGAATACCAGCCTGCTGTGTGAATCCTGATCTGGTCACCCCAGCTACAAGCCACTCTGCTCAGTTTCGCAGCTTCCATGCTCCACCCAAGTCCCTGATAGACATGCTGGACACAGCTCCCTAATCTTACAGAATTCCACGTGCACAATTCTGCTTTTTTAAAATAGTAAGCGGACCCTAATGTCAAGTAACCAGCCAACTTAATCAGACTTGCAATCTGTGAACACAGTTTAATGTTACAACAAAAATATGAAATAAAACCCAATCACCATCATCAAGAGTTGGGACACAGAAAGAGTGATGGGGAGGGAAGGAACCAGCATTAGGAGGAACTGGATCAGGGACGACGGGGTGGGGGTCTATACTCCTGGGCTGCGTGGTGGTGGTGAGTCTTCTGAGAGAAGACGTATTGTATTCAGCAGCCCCACTTTGGCAGCCCCAGCTCTAAAATCTAGACAGTAAAATACGGTTGACTGATATCAGCTCCATGCTTGACCTGATGGTCACCCTGCAGAGGCAACTTCTATGTTTTGTAAGGTGGGTACCACTATTCCCAATTCCTTCTTTTCAGACATCCCCATAAGATGGGTTCAAAGTAATTATTTAAATTCCATGTTACTAATATTTTATAAGGTAAGTTGTTATCTGAACCCTATGTATAGGCTTTCTCCCCCAAGTCTGAGTCAACTAACATCACGTCACTCAGTGACCCTCTTCTGGGCCAGACTCCGAAGTGGGCCTGGAGAAGGAGCGGAAGCATCTGGCCCTGCACAGAGCAGCCACCATGTATGCACACAGTGAGCACCCTTGCCAATACTTTCCCTGCCTTCTTTCTCACCTTCTCAATAAACCCTGGAGGTGGATATTACCAATCCCCATTTTATAGGTGAACAGCTGTAGCTTCCAGAACCATGTGTCCAAGGTGTGGGGGAGCCCGGGCAGCACCCCTTCCTGTCTGGCCCAGACAAAGCCTGCCTTTTGCTCATGGATGCTCCTCCCCTGCCCTTGCGGACCAGGAATCCAGTCAAATGCAGCAGCCGACCTATCATCACTCACAGCTAGCATTTCCCATCTTGGATAGAATACATCTGCTGCTATGATTCACTTGACCACAACAACCTTTCGATATCTCAGTGAAGTCTTTTACTTTTTTTCCCTCTCTATATTGTACGCAGAGCTACACATCTGTTTTTCATAAGTATTTGACTTTATCTAAGTTATTGCACGAGGAATACGTGTTCTTGACTGACATTCACAGGCTGGAATGCAATTGTTAATTTCCTTGCACAAACATATACCAAAGCTTTGCAAAGTTCAAGGCTCAGGGAAGATGAGCATGGAGGGAGAAAGGAGGCACTAGGATGACTCTTGGGCGTCTGGATTAAGTGACTCATGCAAGATGTTCATCTCATTCAGCCTCACAATCATCCTCAATGCCACCTTTGAGGTCAGATGCTCAGTGACCTTGGGTACTGAATGCGAGCAGTGCCTAGGTTATAGCTAAGATAAAGGGAGCACACTGGCGGCCCCAGGAGGAATCTGGCCTGTAGGTCTGATTCTTCTAACTATAGTTGTAGAGTTTACCCCAAAAAAGGGAATTATTTGCTAATGTTTAGAAATATGGAGATTTCACATAAACACCTAGATTTCTGACATGTCAGGAAAAGGAAAGAGGAAATCAATATAGGACCCACATCCCAACATGGTAATAATTCAAACTAAGGGTGGCCACACAGTTTTTAAGGGGCATGTGCCCTCCAATTTGCATAATCCCCACAAAGCCGCTATCTGCCTGGCCCCCAGTGGTCCAACCGGGAGCTTGCTGGTGATGAATGACTGTCGATTTGAAGGTAATCAATAGACGTGTATTTGTAACTGATGTCAGACTCTTCAGTCTTGCTACAGAACATCATGTTCTAGTGAGTAAGAAACATACACACAAATAACTCAAAAATAAAGCAAAACAAAGGATGTTTTATTGTCTTCACTGGACACTGAGTTTGGCCATGTGCACACAGAAGCAGAGTTTAAGAAGTTATTCCATGGTGCTCAGTGTCTAAACTCTACTCCCTTTGCACCACTGGGCTTTGTCTCTGGGATACTTCAGATATAAAATATTAGTTTATTTAAGAAACTCAAATAAAAATTCCCAAAGTATAGACAAATCATATTCTAGAACACATCTATACCATCACTAATACACAGATCATTACTGTCCCTGGGGAGCCCATTCCAGGAATTACACAGGCCACCTCTCCACAGCACCCCCACATAATCCTATATTAAGGATGAGAACATCTAGGTTATTTTTTGCCATGAGTGCAATGCTCCTGGCTACTAGACAAGTTGGAAAACCACCATAACTTCCAACTGTAGCAAGAGACGTATTCAAAGTGACCCAACACAACAGGGTTTAGTTACTTTTGTTTTGACTATATTTTTTGTAAAAAAGAAATTCCCAAATACAAAACTACTTTACATGAAGAAAGATTTAACAGGATATTACTGATGGTACTTTGGTAAGTCATCATGTTTCATGTACAGCACAACATCAGGTAAGAGTGAATAGAAAGGAAAACCAAATGTTGCCAAATACAAAAGTTGATGGAGAGTGATGGTGGGCTACGTAATATGGACCAACCATCCCACTGATAACAAGAAGAAAAGCAAAAATATCCTCCATAAATGAAATAATTTTCAGACAAACAAAAATAGAAAGAATTCACCATTGGTAGACCAGTCCTAAAGGAAATATTAAAAGGTGTTTTTCAGGTTACACGAAGCTTGGAGATACAGAAAGAAATGAAGAGTGAAAATTAAAATGGTCCCAGGGAAAACCATAATTCAAAAAGACACATGCACCCCACTGATCACTGCAACACTATTTACAATAGCCAGGCCATGGAAGCAACTTAAATGTCCATCAATAGGTGAATGGATAAAGAAGATGTGGTGTGTACACACACACACACACACACACACACACATAATGGAATATTAGCCATAAAAAGGAATCAAACTGGGACATTTGTAGAGACATGGATAGACCTAGAGACTGTCATACAGAGTGAAGTGAGTCAGAAAGAGAAAAATGAATATCGTATATTAACACATATGCAGAATATAGAAAAATGGTACAGATCAACCAGTTTGCAAGGCAGAAATAGAGACACAGATGTAGAGAACAAACATATAGATACCAACTGGGGAAAGCAGGGGGGGTGGCAGTGAGAAAAATTGGGAGATTGGAATTGCCATATATACATTACTAATAAGAAAAAAGATATCAAATTGTACACTTTAAATATATGCAGTTTACTGCATGTCAATTATATCTCAATAAAAGTTCTAAAAAAATTAAATTGTTAAAGAAGAAAGTGTGTAATTCTAAATAAAGAGCAACTACATAAAACAGCAAGTATTGAGGCTTATGGCATTGAAAATATATGGCATTAATATAAATGGCATATGAATCAGAAGAGTGATAAATGACATTAAAGTACCCTAAGATCCTTCCTTGCATCACCTAGGAAGAGGATAAAATGACCAATTAATATTTGACTTTGATAAGTCAAGAATATATGTTTTGCTAAAAATACAATTGCCATATGATCCAGCAATTCCACTTCTGGGCATATATCTGGACAAAACGATAATCAAAAAATATACATGCACCCCTATGTTCATGGCAGCACTCTTCACAATAGCCAAAACATGAAAACAACCTAAACGTCCATCAACAGAAGAATGGATAAAGAAGATGTGGTACATATATACACAATGGAATACTACTCAGCCACAAAAAAGAACAAAATAATGCCATTTACAGCAACATGGATGGACCTAGAGATTATCACACTAAGTGAAGTAAGTCAGAAAGAGAAAGACAAATACCATATTGTATCACTTAAATGTGGAATCTAAAACAGGGCACAAATGAACCTATCTACAAAACAGAAACAGACTCACAGACATAGAGAACAGACTTATGGTTGCCAAGGGGGGAGGAGAGGAGGGGAGGGAAGGACTGGGAGTTTGGGATTAGCAGATGTAAACTATTACATACAGGATGGATAAACAACGAGGTCCTACTGTATAGCACAGGGAACTATATTCAATATTCTCTGATAAAACACAGTGGAAAAGAATATTAAAAAAATAATGTGTGTGTATAACTGAATCACTGTGCTGTGCAGCCAGAGATTGGCACACTATAACAAGTAAACTATACTTCAATAAAAAAAATTTTTTTAAAGCATACATGTTTTGATGTCTAGTACTACCATTAAAAGAATAGAAAAGAGTGTATACTTCCAAATGAATAGGTGGAAAAAGATACAATAAGGGCACATATGCAGTCAATCCAACAGAAAGCAAAAATGAAGAGGAAAAAAAGAACATATAAAAGATGGAGACATTTCACTTTACATAATGAAATGAAAGATTTAAATGCAAATATATTAATAATTGCATTAAACCCAAATACAGTAAATGCACCTATTAAAAGACAAAGATTATCAGGATGAAAATTCAATTATATTCTGTTTAAAAGAGACGTTTCTTAAATATAAAGACCACAAAGTTTGAAAATGAAAAATTGAGAAGAGACACCATAAAACCACTAACCAAAATAAATTTAGTTTAGTTACACTAAAGTAGACTTCAAGATGAAGAGAAAAATAGAGATGCTTTATGATGTTGGAAATTTGAATTCACCAGGATGGAACAAAAATTCTAGAAGTGGATGTACCTTACAACATCACCTCAAAATATATAAAGCAAAAATTGACAGAACTATAAGAAGGAATATAAAATTTCATAATCATGGTGGGAGGTTTTAACACAGCTCTCACATTAACTTAGCAAAGAGATGAAAAATCAGTAAGCGTATAGGGTACTGAAACAATTCAATTACAAACAGAATGAACATGCATGTATAGAAAGCTATAACCAACCACTACAGAATATACATTCTTTGTATTTACAAAATATATATAAAAACCTATCATAAACTGAGTTATACAGTGAATCTTAAGAGTTCAAAGGATTAAACTCATACAAGTATTTTCTTTGCCCACAAATCAAATAAGCTAAACATCAATAAAAAATAAATTTCCAAATAATCAGAAACTAGGAGATACTCTTTTTTATTATTTTTAAAGAGCTTTATTGACACATAACTATATATCATAAAGTTCACCTAAAGTGCACAGTTCAGTGGTTTTTGGTATACAGTCATGCAGCCAAACCATTTGCTGAAAAGACCATCCTTTCTGATGTAATTGTTTTGATACCCTTATCAAAAATCAACCGACCATAACATGAGGGCTTATTTCTGAGCTCTCAATCCTATTTCATTGATCTATATGTTCATCCTCATGCCACTGTTTTCAATACTATAGCTTTGCAGTAAGTTTTTTTTTTCTTTTTGATTTTTTAAAAAAGATTTTATTGGATGGAGTACAGTTGCTTTACAATGTTGTGTTAGTTTCTGCTGTACAGCAAAGTAAATCAGTTATATATATATATACATATATCCACTCTTTCAGATTCTTTTCCCATATAGGTCATTGGACAGTATTGCGAAGAACACCCTGTGCTATACAGTAGTTACTTATTAGTTATCTATTTTACTTTCTGATTCTATTTTTTAATTTCATATTTTAAGCTCTTTATTGGAGTATAATTGCCTTACACTGTTGTGCCAGTTTCTGCCGCACAACACAGTGAATCAGTTGTATTCACACACATATACCCATATCCCCTCCTCCCTCCTGGAACTCCCTCCCATTCTCCTATCCCAGCCCTCTAAGTCATCACCCATCATCAAGCTGATCTCCCTGTGTTATGCAGCAGCTTCCCACCAGCTATCCATTTTACACTTGGTAGTGTATACATGTCAATGCTACTCTCTCACCTCGGCCCAGCTTCCCCCTTGCAGTAAGTTTTGAAATCTGGAAATGAGTCCTTCAACTTTGTTCTGCCTTTTCAAGAATGTTTTGGCTATTCTAGGTCCCTTGTATTTCCAGATGAATGTTAGGATCAGCTTGTCAATTTCTGCAAAAAACCCAGCTGGGTTTTTTTTTGAGTTGTAATTAACATACAACATTAATGTAGTTTCAGGTATACAACACAGCAATTCAATATTTTCATACATTATGAAATGACCACTGCAACAAGACCAGGTACCATCCATCCTGGTACAAAGTTGTTCACACTATTATTGATTTTATTCCCTGTGCATACATTACATCCCCATAACTTATTTATCTTATAGCTGGAAGCTTGTACCTCTTAATCCCCTTCACCTATTTCATCAGTCCCTTCCCCTCTCCCCTCTGGTAACAACCAGTTTGTTCTCTGTGTCTATGACTCTGTTTCTGTTTTGTTTTGTTTGTTCGTTTGTTTTGTTTTTTAGTGTCCACATATAAGTGAAATAAATCATACAGTATTTATCTTTCTCCATCTGATTTATTTCACTTAGCATAATACCCTCCGGGCCCACCCATGTTTTTGCAATGGTAAGATTTCATTCTTTTTATGGCTGAATAATAATCCATTGCCTATATATACCACATCTTCTTTTTCTAGTCATCTACTGATACACACTTAAGTTGCTTCCAGATCTTAGCTATTGCAGATTGCACCGCAATGAACAAAGGAGTACTTATAACTTTTCAAAGTAGTGTTTTCATTTTCTTCGAAAAAAATATTTAGAAGCGGAATTGCTGGATCGTATGGTAGTTATATTAAGTTTTTTGAGGAATCTCCGTGCTGTTTTTTCATAATTTGCTGCACCAACGTACATTTCCACCAACAATGCACAAAGGATCCCTTTTTCTCCACATCTTTGTCAATACTTGTTGTTTCTTGTCTTTTTTAGAGCAGCCATCTGACAGGTGTGAGGTGATTATCTTATGGTGGTTTTCATGTTCATTTCCCGGATGATTACTGATGTTGAGCATCTTTTCATGTACCTGTTGACCATCTGTATGTCTTCTTTAGAAAAATGTCTATTCGAGTCCTCTGCCCATTTTTAATTGGGTTGTTTATTTTTTAATATCAAGTTGTGTGAGTTCTTTATATATTTTGGATATATTATCAGATGTATGATTTGCAAATATCTTCTCCCATTCGGGAGGTTGCCATTAAGACAGTTTCTTTTAAACAATCTATGAATCAAAAAAGTAATCATCATAAAGATTAGAAAATACTCTTAACAAAAGAACGTGAATATATTACATATCAAAGAGTAGAGAAAGCAGTTAAAGCAGTGCTTAAAAAAGAAAGTTCTAGTTTTAAATGTACACATATTTGAAAAGAAGAGATCTGAAAAAAAATCAATGACCTCAGTTATTTCCAAGACATTAGAAATATGGCAGCAGCTTTTCCAGCGCCATCTGCTCGCGCCGCCACCTCCTGCTCCTCCCGTGGCTGCCCTGAGTCACTGCCTGCACAGTGCCGGCCGCCTGGCTCCCTGTGCTAGCCACCAATATTTGGCGTTCAAACAACACGGCAGACACCGACAACAAAGAACAGTCTGAACTTGACCAAGATTTGGATGATGTTGAAGAAGTAGAAGAAGAAACTGGTGAAGAAACAAAAATCAAAGCATGTCAGCTGAGCGTTCAGATGATGCAAAATCCTCAGATTCTGGCAGCCCTTCAAGAAAGACTTGATGGTCTGGTAGAAACACCAACAGGATACACTGAAAGCTTGCCTAGAGTAGTTAAAAGACACGTGAATGCTCTCAAAAACCTTCAAGTTAAATGTGCACAGACAGAAGCCAGGTTCTATGAGGAAGTTCATGATCTTGAAAGAAAGTATGATGTTCTCTATCAGCCTCTATTTGATAAGCAATTTGAGATTATTAATACCATTTATGAATCTACAGAAGAAGAATGTGAATGGAAACCAGAGAAGGAAGATGCCTGTTGAATGCCCTCTGATTTTTGAAAAGATATTTGCCATGGAGGGTGAGCCACCTTAGTGGACCCACTTTGGGGTATCTGCCCTTGTTCCCCAGGGCAGGGCTCCTGGAACAGATGTATTTGTACTATGTGAGAAGGGCTCCTCATGCCCAAACTCTAGAAGAGGGCCCTAGCCTGAGCTAGTTCAATCACTGTCTCTCTCCCAGGAATCTGGAAGTTGCAGAAACAAGACATATAAACCTGAAGGCTGGAGTAGTGGCGGCCACACTCTGCCACATGGGCCAGACAAGTAGAAAAAATAACATTCAGGAAGCACCAAACAATGAAGCAGAAATGCACGGAGCTGCAGAGACTAGAGGAGAAATAACCCTAATGACTTCTCATTTCTTGGTTACTGTCCCTCCCGAGGTCTGACGGCATTATCCCTTTGGATTGAGACATTTTTGTGTTCCTATAAAAGGCTCTTTATCAGTGCACATAATCTATAAGGAGTATTGAAACACCACTGGAAATCTAATAAGATGGAGACAATTCTGATCCCCTGAACTTTTCTAAGAAGAGAGTATTACACATAGCTGGAAGCAAGACTTTGATTATCCAGGAGGGGGAAACTCTATCAAAGGGTTTACTTAAACAACACTGTCACATCCAGCTGTTGATAACATTTCTAAGAGGCTAAAGGATGAGGGTGTCCTGTTAACTGCAGGGGTTTTGTTTTCCCCAGGGGGTATGAATCTTAGGGGTCAAAAGATGAGTTGCTTTGGACAACAGGGCAGAGACTGAGTACTCTTCAGCCACCCCCTATGCAGAGATCAGCTTTCCTACTGAAAACAGTTGAACAAATATTCCAGGAATACTCAAAGAATACATTTTAAAAGATACCAAATTGTTGCATGTAAGAATGGTAGTCCTATCTTAATAAGAAATCTCCCACCCTCTTTGCACAAATCATTCCAAGTGGACTTTTCTTGTTTCCAGCCCAAAGGACCTTAACTAATACAGCCTCTTTTTCTGCTTCCATAGAAGACAGGGCCAGTGGGAAGTCAGAAGAACCTATTTAGCTTCCTAAATACAAAAGATGAGAGGGGCACAGGGAGCTGGAGACCCATGCCGATGCTAAAACCCAAGAGGTTGGTCATTGAGGACCCAGGAAAAGAATGCAAGATCAGTCCAGCAGACAGCCTCACTTCCTTCTGGCCAGGGATGGGATGGGGTATGGGGATGCCTGAGCTAGGGGGACACAGTCTGGGCACCAACGCTGTGCACACAATCGGAGCTCATGTGTTCTTTTGCGTAAACTATGAAAGTAGAAATGGCAGCAGAAATCATACAGTAAGCCTGTTTTTACTAGTCTTTCTCAATTTCTCATTCCTATTCAGTCCAGCTCTGCTCCTACCTCAAGTAACGCCTTTCATCACCAGCCAGGTGGAACGACTGATTCGGTAGGGCAGTAGTTTTCAAGTCTGGCTTATCATCAGAAGTCTGTGAGCAGCTTTAAAAAGATGTAGATTAAGAAAGAATTAAAAACAAAAGACACACAGACAAAGGGATATACATTGCCAGGTTCCACTCCCTCTCAAAGATTCTAATTCATAAGTCCCAGTGGAGGCCCAAGAATCTATATTTTGAAGAAACTTCCCAGGGAATTCTGACTCATGGCTGAGGTTAGGAATTACCCCTTTGGGGAATAAACTCTCTGGGTCCTCAAGCATTTCCTCAGATCCCCATGTTGTCTTCTTGCCATAATGTGGGCTAGTTGTACCCTGATAATTCTCACTCCCTTTATAACTCTTTTCAGTGGAAGCCACACCTCCCAAACCCTTCCCAGGGACGATGAAAGAGGCTACCGGACAGCCTGCTCCTCACTGATTCTCTACCCACGGCCCCTCATAAAGTTACTCCCTGTAAAACACCCTGTAATATTTACCGAGGCCAAACTATGGCAACTGGGGGTCTCCAGCCTGCCCACTTCATTGTACACTGAGATTTAATACGTCACCTATATTCAGCAAGCCCATAGTAAGCATGACCGGTCAGCAGAAGAGGTCTCGGGGGTCGGGGGAGGGGGGCGGAAATGAGGCCAGAAAACTGCAAAAGAAACCCACAGAAGCTCTCTAAACTAACCTAGTCCTTCTTCCATAAACCACCAGATCTGGGGAAAACTAAGAGCATGAAAAAAAAGCACTAGGATAAAAGCCAAACAGCCAACCTTGGAGGAAGCAGAAATAATAGAGAAAAAGAAAGGCAACTTGAATCTTTTCCCCCCTCAGGTCTAAGAATTTTTCTTCTATTATTTCTTTTAAAAATGTCTGTCCTTCCAGTTCATTTCCATATCTCTTTCTCTAAAACTGCACTTAAGCAGATATCCTCCTGATAGACCCTTCCATGCCTTTTATCCTCTTCATTATATTTTTTGCTTCTAGTGAAAGAAGGACAGTGTGGCTAGAACACAAAGAGAGACAGAGTAAGGTCTTAGTTGAGGCTTTGCAGGGAGGTAGGACTTGACTGTGCAATATTTTAGAGGCCACATTGTGGATTTTGGTCAACCTTTTCCCTAAGAGCAAGTGAAGCCTCTAAAGTGATGTTAATCTAGCAGGGAGATGGGGCGTGGTGGTGTTATGATCAGATCTGTATTTTGGAAAAGATTACTCTGGCTGGGTTGGAAAGGAGCATGGATGGATGCAGGGGGACCAGTTGAATGGCTTGACCAAGGGTGATGGTGGTAAAGATGGGAAAAAGTGGATGGGTTGCAAAAAAAATTACAAAGAGCCAAAAGACATATAGAAAGTAACCAGAAAGGTACAAATTACAGTATGATATAATTTTTCATCTGATTGACAAAACTTTTAAAACACTGAAAACCTATATAAAATTGATGAAAAGGGGGAACTCTCAAATACTCTTTGTATAGACGTTTTGATGGTAATTTAGTAGTATCCAAATGAGCATGTCTCTCAATTCAAGTCCATATCTAAAACGTATCCTATAAGAATATTACCCTTTGTGCATAAAGATATATGTTCCAGGATGTTTACCACACCATTTGTTTGGAATAGCAAAAGACTGGAAACAATCAAATGTCCATCAGCAACGGAGTGAGGTAATATTACATACAACAATTCAAAAGAATAAAGTGACTCTTACATACTCGGATGGGAAAAAAGTCTATAATGTATTGATGCATAGAAAAACAAGTGTCAGAAAAACATGTCCAGGATGTTATAAAGAAAGCTGAATCCACCTAAATGTGCTTGTAACGTAAATATATCTTTGAGCATGCAAAATCAATCATCTGGGATGATATATATCAATCTGTGTGTGGTCTATCTTCTGAGCAAAACTGGAAACTAGGTTTTCGGTTGAGAATAAGGGCAGCTGTTCCAAATATTTTCCATCGGAGGAGAATGGTTCTGGCTGGAATTGTCGGGAATAGGAAATGCAGCTGACACTACACTGCCAAGCCTTACGGAAGGCTCAAAATGGAAACTGAGCCAATCGTCAAGGTCATCTCATTTTCTCCAGCAAGACTCACGATGCGGAAGAGGAAGGAAGAGCCACAGACTGAGCATCTGCTATGACCCAGGTTGCTTACGTGTTTCACTCTAAACCAATTAATCAAAACTTCCCAAACACAAGACAACCTAAAGAATGGGAGAAAATATCTGCAAGTGATGCAAAAAACCAAATGACTCTATCCAACAATTGGCAGAAGGCCTAAATAGACATTTGTTCAAAGAAGAATACATATAGCCAATAGGCACATGCAAAGATGCTCAACATCACTAATTATTAGAGAAAGGCAAATCCAAAGTCTAATGAGGCACCACCTCACACCCGTCAGAATGGCCATCATTAAAAAGTCTACAAATAACAAATGCTGGAGAGGGTGTGGAGAAAAGGGAACCCTCTTATACTATTGGTGGGAATGTACGTTGGTGCAGCCATTGTAGAAAACAGTGTGGAGGTTCCTCAGAATACTAAAATTAGAATTACCATATGATCCAGCAATCCCACTCCTTGGCATATATGCGGACAAAACTATAATTCAAAAAGAAACATGCACCCCTATGTTCATAGAAGCAGTATTCACAACAGCCAAAACATGGAAACAACCTAAATGTCCATCGGCAGAGGGATGGATAAAGATGTTGTACATATATACAATGGAATATTACTCAGCCATAAAAAAGAACAAAATAACGCCATTTGCAGCAACATGGATGCAATTAGAGATTATCATACTCGGTGAAGTAAGTCAGAAAGAGAAACACAAATGTCATATGATACCACTGATGTGTGGAATCTAAAACATGACACAAATGAACCTATCTATGAAACAGAAACAGAATCATGGACTTAAGAGAACAGACTTGTGGTTGCCAAGGAGGGGGGAGGGGGTTGGGGAGGGAGGGAGTGAGAGGTTGGGGTTAGCAGATGTAAGCTTCTGTATATAGAATGGATAAACAACAAGGTCCTCCTGTATAGCACAGAGAACTATATTCAATATCCTATGAAAAACCATAGTGGAAAAGAATATTTAAAAATAAGAATGCATCGGACTTCCTAGGTGGCGCAGTGGTAAAGAATCTGCCTGCCAATGCAGGGGACATGGGTTCGAGCCCTGCCCTGGGAAGATTCCACATGCCATGGAGCAACTAAGCCCGTGCGCCTAAAAAAAAAAAAAAATAAGAATGCATATATATGTATATATATAACTGAATCACTTTGCTGTAGAGCAGAAATTAACACAACATTGTAAATTAACTATACTTCAGTAAAACAAAAAACTTCCCAGCCATAATTTCACACAGACAATAATACCCCACGGTGCAGATTAGGAGGTTAGGTAGTCCAAGGTTACACAAGAAGAGTATGGTAGAACTCCAAATTTCCCCATTAGTGTGCCCTCACGGCTCTCTCCTCACTTTCCCTGGCTGGAGCACGCTCCTCCCGGGTGGTAGAGTCGCCAGAAGGAAGGGGTCTGGGTGACCTTTGAGTGACCTCAGGGAACAAAGCTCTTCTACCCCTAAACCATCTACCAGCTCAGACTCTTATCAAAGAGAAAAGCATTTTTTTCCTGTTTAAGGCCCGAAACAAGAGAAAAGTTACTTTTATTCTCTGCTAACCCACTGTACCAACGTCCTCATTAAACAGTTTCTAAACAAAGGGATAGAGTAGTTCAGTGAAAACACTAGGTTACAGATTTAATGTGAAACGAAATATTCTTAGGCCTCATCAACTTTGTATATAGAGGGAAACTACCTGTCTATTCTCAACGCTACTTTTTTCTTTCTCTTTGGGGTGTCTCTATATGTTCGACATCCCAATGATTTGTAATTATAAAGAGTACATGTTAATTAGTATTTACATACTAATTGGTATAATACATACCATTGAGGATGGCACTATGAGAAACCATCATTTAGTAGGAACTCTCCATTATGAGAGGTGGTACACAGCAGAGATGACGCCATTTTCAGGCGGTCAAAGTCACTATCTGAGGTGGGAGAGGGTGTGTGCTGCCCTAGGGTGGGGCCGGTACCTCCTTCTGTCATCACAGCCAGACTCAGAACTGTTGGGGTGTTGACAAACGATATGCTGCTGCTGCATCCTCACAGCGCGACCCAGGCAATGACCAGGACATGGAGCAAAAGCACAATGCAGTATAAACAACACCGTGAGCTCACACATGCTGGGGTTCCAAACCCATGTGCTGTGGCAGCTTTGCCGAACACTAGCTCCAGGGATCCGCTGTCCCCAAGGGGAGTTAGGGAGGATGGAAGCCCAGCTCTGAGGACCAGACAGCCCTCCTTCAGAGCCAGACAGATACCTGAGTTTCCCTTCCTCCTCTTTGCCCCTAGATACTTAGACCACCTCTGGGGAGAAGGGGAAAGGACAGGGCCAATCTGTAAGTGACCAGACTTGACTATGCTTAAATCCATAAGCTACAGCCAAGTTTGGGTTTTCCTGCTAGGGACAAAATAGGGGGCTGTGTGTTGAGGTGAGCTCAATGACAGAAAAAAAAATTTCACATGCAGTTCTTAAATTTTTCTGTACTCATAACACCTATTAATTTTTCCTTGTAATTTGTTTTATGCTTGAAAAGGTCTTTCCCATGCCAACAGTTCTATTCCAGTTTAATTACTTTTTCACTGAGCACTTTAATAGTCATAATTTATTTTGGTGTACGCTGTGAGTTTGGGCTCTGATTTTACTTATTTTTCTTACATTAGTTGAGCAATTTCCCTCATCAAACTTTTTTTTGTGTGTGTTTTTTTTTTTTTTGCTAACAACATTACTGAGATATAATTCACATAGCCTAAAAGTCACTGTTTAATGTATACAATTTACAGTAAGTCCCCAACATACAAACCTTCAAGTTGGGAACTTTCAAAGACATGAATGTGCCCCAGTATGCCAGCTGTTGTACTGTACTACTGTACTTATCAAGGTACTGTATTGTAGGGTTTAAAATATTTTCTTTGTTTTTAAGTTTGTTTTTTATGTATTTTTTGTGAGAAAAGTATTGTAAACCTATTACAGTACAGTACGATATAGCCAATTATGTTAATTGGGTACCTAGGCTAACGTTGTTCGACTTATGAGCAAATTGGACTGACGAACATGCTCTCAGAATGGACTTCGTTCATATGGAGGGGACTTACTGTTATGGCTTTTAGAGTTCTGCAACCATCACCACGATCAATTTTAAGACATTCTCACCGGGACTTCCCTGGTGGCTCAGTGGTTAAGAATCCACCTGCCACTGCAGGGGACATGGGTTCCAGCCCCGGTCCGGGAAGACCCCACATGCCTCGGAGCAACTAAGCCAGTGCGCCACAGCTACTGGACCCTCGAATCACAACTACTGAAACCTGTGTGACGAGTAGCCCCTACTCACCACAACTAAAGAAAGCCCACGTGCAGCAACAAAACCCAACGCAGCCAAAAACAATAAGATTTTTTTTTTAAAAAAGGCATTATCAACATCCCCCCAGAAAACCTTGTCCCCTTTAGCAGCTACTCCCAGTTCCTCCCACGGCCTCTCCCACAAGGCCTAGACAACTGTTAACCTACTTTTGTCTCTAGATTTAATGTGTAACGAAATATTCTTGCCTATTGTAGACACTTCATATAAGTGGAATCATACACTATGTGGCCTTTTGTGTCTGCCTTCCCTCACTGACCATAATGTCTGTAAGGTTCATCCACATTGTTATGCACAGTAGTCCTTTATTCCTTTTACTGGCCAGATAATATTCCATTGTACAAATATACCACCTTTATCTATCCATCAGTTATTGCCAATTTTTGGAATTTTATTATGGGTTTGATTTGAGTTGTTCCCACTTTTTGGTTGTTATGAATAATGCTGCTACGAACATTCACGTACAAGCTTTTGTGTGAACCTGTTTTCGTTTCTCTCCGGTACATACCTAGGAGTGGAATCACTGAGTCATATGGGAACCACACATCTACCCTTTTGAGGGACTGTCAGACTGCTTTCCAACATGGCTAGACCATTTTGCATTCCCGCTCACAATGTATTCAGTTCCAATTTCTGCACGTCCTCATCAACACTTGCTTACTATCTCTCTTTGTGATTAGCATGCCCCTAATGTCTAAAGATGCTGAGTACATTTTCCTGTTCTTATTGGCCACTTGTAAATCTTTATTGGAGAAATGTCTATTCAGATCCTTTGTCATTATTTTAATCAGGTTACTTGTGTTTTTATTATTGAGTTGTGTTCTTCACATACTTTAGAAACAAGTTCCCTTTCAGATATATATAGGTTTTTCAAATATTTTCTCCCATTTTGTGGGCTGTCCACTTTCTTGATCCTGTCCTTCTTAGCAAAAAAGCTTTTAAATTTGATGTAGTCCAACTTATCTATTGTTGTTGTTGTAGCTTCTGTTTTTGGTGTCATATCTAAGAAACTGTCTCCTATTCCAAAGCATGAAGATTTATGGCCACATTTTCTTCCAAGAGCTTTACCATCTCCACTCTTAAATTTAGGTCTCTGATAAATTTTGACTTAACTTTTCTGTGCATGTTATAAGCTAGGAGTCCAAGTTCATTATTTTGTATGTGGATGTTCAGTTGTCCTGCACCATTTGTTGAAAAGATGATTCTTTCCCCATTGAATGGTCTTGTCACCTGTGTAGAAACTCAATCAATGTAGATAACATGGATTTATCTCCAGACTTTCAATTCTATTTCATCAATCTATGTGTCTCTTCTATGCTAGTACCACAGTGTCCTGATTATTACAGTTTTGTAGTAAGTTTTGAAACTGAGAAATCTGAGCCCTCCAACTTTGTTCTGTTTCTGGATTGTTATGGCTATTCTGGGTCCTTTATATTTCCACATAACTTTTAGGATCAGCTTGTCAATTTCTGCAACGAAGCTGGGATTTTGTTAGGGATTGTGTTGAGTCTGTAGATTAATTTGGGCAGGTTGTCATCTGAATAATATTAAGTCTTTTGATCCATAAGTAGAGGATATCTTTTCATTTATTTAGATCTTCTTTAATGTCCTGGAAAAAATCTTTTTGTAGTTTTATAGTATTTGTTTTTTAAACTACTCTTCCCTCTATGATGACCTGCCTTTGAACTTTGAACTCATTTCTCATGGGTCTGTTTCTATACTCTAATTATAGTCCATGACTCATGTCTACTCCTGCACTAAACTGCACTCGTTTACTTACAACAGTTTTGCAGCACGCTTTGACATCAGATAAGGAACGTCTTTCTATACCTCGAATAATTTTTCTACAAATGTCGTCCTCACTCATTCTCCCACAAGAATGTCAAAATTATCTTAAGTTCCGAAAAAAGAATTCTACTGTCATCTGAATTGGAATTACATGTTTCAGTTCATTTAAGGGAATGGACATCTTTGTAGTAGTGTTCAACTTTTCTACTATGTGTTTCAACAATGTGTGATATTTTTCTTTATAGGTTCTGTGATGGTTAATTTTATGCGTCATTTTTCATCCATACCCGATCAGGTGAAATTTAATGAGACCTTGGGCTTGGAAGTGATGTTGGAATGGGTTAAGACTTCTAGGGATACTGAGATGGAGTGTATTTTGCATATGCAAAAGGCAGACTGCTATGGACCAATTCATATCCCCTCAAAATTTATATATTGAAAACCTGACCACCAATGTGACTATTTGGAGACAGGCTCTACAAGGAGGTTAGAGGTTAAATGAGGCCATAAAGGTGGGGCCTTAATCCGATAGGAATAGTGTCTGTAGAAGAAGAGGAAGAAACACCAGGACTCTCTCTCTCTCTCTCTGTGCACAAAGAGGCCATGTGAGGACATAGTGAGAACATGGCTGTCTACAAGCCAGAAAGTGACGTCTGACCAAAACCAACCCTGACAACACCTTGATTTTGGACTTCTAGCCTCTAGAACTGTGAGAAAGTAAATTTCTACTGTTTAAGGCACCCAGCCTGTGGTTTTCTCTTATGGTGTCCTGCAGACTAATGCAAGGTGCTACACATTTCTCAAAAAATTTTTCCCAAATATTTTTTATTATAATAATATTCAAGGTGGTATTTGGAATAAGGGTTCTGAGACTTTTGTGCACATATTACTAGTGTTCCTCTGCTCCTGTTCTTGAAGCCTGCTCTTATTCCTATTGCCTCAAATCCATCTATCTTGTAGCTTCTGTTCTTGAGCTGCTGCATTCAAAGGGACCCGAACTTGGTTTACCTTTGTATTGGAAGACAGAGACGCTATGATTTCTAAATGCAATCCATGAGGTCAGACACATACGTTCATTTTAGAGAACAAGCAGATTTCTCCCCACCCCCAAATTAAAAAAAAAAGATTAGAAACAAGGTGATGATTTGTGTGTGTTCGTGTGTTTTTAATTCTATATTAGTCCCTTAAATCAAATAGAAACCAAAGGAACATTAGGACTAGCTTTTCTAATCACCCAGCTATCTGCTCTTACCAGAGATCTTTATTCTTCACAAGGCTTTGTATTACTGTCCAGGGTCCTTCACACCACCCTGAAGATCTCCCTGCTGCAGGCAGGTCTGGTGGTTAAGAACTCTCTCAACTCTTGATTAGCTGGCAATGTCTTAATTTCACCCTCGTGTTTGAAGGACAGTTTTGCTAGATATAGGATTCTTGGTCAACAGCCTCTTTCCTTCAACACTTGGAATACACCGACCCCTGCCATCTGGCCTCCCAGGCTCCTGAAGAGAAATCTGCTCACGACCCTCCTGGCAAATCTTCTTGCAGCTTCCCAGACATGAATGATGTACCTTATCAGTGTCTTATGCACCAGAACGTTTTCCTATTATATCATGTAGTCAGTTAAGCTGTAACATTTATTTTGAGACCAGAGTTTCAGGAAAAGGAACTGAATACTTCAAGTGTAGATGTTATGAGGTCTTTAAAATTATTACTGATTTTCAAACTACAAAGGAAAAGGCCACTGAAGCACCCTACAGATTTTAGTTTCTATCAAAGCAAATACCAATCTCTATTAACGCATATAAAGAAAAATCTCTTTGGGATCCTTTTTCCTAAGTGCAAAGGGGACTTGAACTGAAAAAGTGAGAAAACCACTGTGGCTTATCCCCAGCCCTGACTGGTCCGTTTCTTGCCCTTGCTCACAGGGCACCACTGTGATGAAACTCACCCTATAAAATACCCCAGCTGGGCCCAGGTCCTTAGAGCCCAGGAAGCTGTTTTTGGTGACCTGAGAGCATCGATCCCCGGCTAGTGTGTTTTTTGCCTTGTTCTTGCCATTTTGTTGATTTTTTTTCTCTACTCTTTTTTATTTTTCTCATTTTTCCTTTTTTTTTTTGCCTTTTTCTCATTTTTCTTTATTTTTGTCTTTTTATCATTTTCTTTTAATTTTAGTTTTTTCTTCTCAATTTTTGCCACTTATTTCTTTTGTTTTTTTCTCATTTTATCTTAGTTTTGTTCTTTTTCTCATTTTGTTCTTTTTCTCATTTTACCTTAGCTGTTTTTTGTTATTTTTCTCATTTATCCTAGTTTTTTTTAGTTAGTATTGCTAGTATTAGTACAGTTAGCATAGTTAGTATCGTTGGAATAGTTAGCGTAGTTGGTATAGTTAATACTTTATCAGCATAGTCAGTATAGTTATTAACACTTAGTGCAGTTAGTATAGTTAGTATCATTGGAATAGTTAGCATAGTTGGTATAGTTAATAGTTTATTTGCATAGTTAGTATTAGTTAGCGCTGTTAGTACAGTTTGTATAGTTAGTATCACTGGAATAGTTAGCGTAGTTGGTATAGTTAATAGTTTATTTGCATAGTTAGTATTAGTTAGCACTGTTAGTACAGTTAGCATAGTTAGTATCATTGGAATAGTCAGTGTAGTTGGTATAGTTAATAGTTTATTAGCATAGTTAGTACAATTGGTATAGTTAGCATACTATGCATTTTTAGTATAGTTAGCATTGTTAGTTAGCATAGTTAGCATTGCTGGCTAGTGTAGTTTAGCAGTTCACCACCATGCAGGGCCTCACGGCCACCTCTACTGACAACGAGGCTCGTATTGAGAACTACGAGATCCTCCACACCATCGGCGAAGGTAGGTTCGCCAAGGTGAAGTTGGCCCGGCACATTCAGACCGGGACAGAGGTTGCCATCAAGGTCATTCAGAAACTGGATCTAAGCTCCTCTGGGTACTGGGAACTTTCCCAAGAAGTTGGGAACATGAAGGCTTTAGATCACCCAAATATCGTGAAACTCCTCGAGGTGATTAACACCGACAAGACATTGTGCCTTGTGATGGAGTACCTCTGTGGCGGAGACCTGTGCAGCTACCTGAAACACCACGGCTACATGACCGAGGAAGAGGCCCGAGCCCCGTTCCGGCAGGTGCTCTCCGCCCTGCAGCACTGTCACCAGAGGGGCATCGTACACCGGGACCTGAAGCCAGCGAACCTCCTGCTGGATGCCCACTTAAACGTGAAGGTCACCGACTTTGGCCTGAGCCGAAAGTGCAAGGAGGGCCAGAAGCTGCACACATTCTGTGGAAGTCCTACGTACTCTGCCCCAGAAATGTTCCAACAAAAGAGCTACTATGGCCCACCGGTGGACGTGTGGAGCTTGGGAGTCATCCTATACAAGATGGTGACCGGGTCCTGGCCCTTTTGGGGACTAAGCCTTTCAGATCTGCAGCAGAAAATCGTACGAGGGCGATACCACATCCCACTTAATCTCTCACCAGAAATCAGAAATCTGATCAAGAGAATGATCGTAGTCAACCCCAGCAAACGAAGCAACACAACCGAACTCCTGCACCACGTATGGGTGAACGTGGGCCGGGAGGAGCCACTCCGGCCAGCCTGTGACGAGAACCTGGGGGCGACAGTGCGGATAACCCTGGACTCGAGGTGGGAAGACATGGAGGAGTCAAGAAGAGGCAGCAAGAGCTCTGAGGGATCTGAGGTGGGGGACTGCACCATCACTGCCAGCACTGTGTGGAACTGCTCTTCAACTGGGCTCTATAGCAGCTACACTGAGTCTTCCTCCAGCTCAGAGGTGTCCACCCTGATACCCGAGTGGTTCTACGATGCAGGAAAGGTGCTGCAGCACCAAGATCAGGAGTCAGATCAGGAGACAAGCAAGTCTTTCACTCCCGCACCCTCTCCCCCACCCACAACAGAGGAGAGGACCGCCACCCCCAGTCCAGCCACTCCGTGTGGCCCTGGGGCCTCCTCCTCTAGCAGCAGCACCGGCAACAGGACTGAAGCCCAAGAGAGAAGCAACTGCCCCCCAGGGGTGGCCAACACCGGAAGCGCCTCCAGTGCTGGGCAGCCTGAGAGTGTGTCTCCAGCCACTCCCTCTGGCCACAGGCAGAAACAGAAGAAGGGACTGGCTCGGAGAATATGGAATTGCATCCTAACTCACCTCTGCTGCAGGCTGCCCAGCAAGAGAGATCAACCAAAGTTAAGCCCATATAAATAAAACCTGAGGGTAACCAAAGGAGGTCAGGTTGCCTCGCTCGCTCGGACCTGGTCCAGTGGGCAATGAGAGTGTTCTCTGCGCCCCGTAGGTGACCGAAGATGCTCAGCCTGCCGCGCTCCATGGGAGCCGGTCCAGTGGACAGTGAGACTGTTCTCTGTGTCCTGTAGGTGACCGAGGACACTCAGGCTGCCGCGCTCCGTGGGGCCCGGTCCAGTGGAGGGTGAGACTGTTCTCTGCGCCCCGTAGGTGACCGAGGACACTCAGGCTGCCGCGCTCCGTGGGGCCCAGTCCAGTGGAGGGTGAGACTGTTCTCTGTGCCCCGTAGGTGACTGAAGACGCTCAGGCTGCCGCGCTCCGTGGGGTCCGGTCCAGTGGACGATGAGACTGTTCTCTGCACGGGATTCAAATGCAGCACCTCCATGGCCATCAAAAGCCTCGTTTCACACACCCCCCCCGCCGCCCCCACCGCCCTTGGTTCTTCCAATTCTTGTGAATAAACGTGACTGTTAATAAACTCTGTTTTGCATCCTCCCTGCACAGAATTGGGGCTGGGCATTTCCCAGTTAGAGAAGCGGGTGGTCATGTAGGACTTGGAATGAATCAGAACAGCTAAATGGAGAAATGAATGGAGAGCATCAGCATGATGAGTCCCAACAGCGACAGCAGCTGCACTGCAGGGCAGACGTGCAGAGAGAGTGTGTTGCCTTCCAGCACTGACGTTCCCAAACACTGTCAGAAGGCCCGAGGGCAATGTGGTCCCTGCGGCCTGTGTTAATTACGACCTAGAGGCCCATGACAAGATAGCAAGGTCCCGTGAAGCAGCCAGAGGGCGCTGTGGTCAGGTCCCTGTGCAGCTGAGCTTCCTGCCTATCATGCAGGAGCCTGGCTCTCCCCTTCCCCCTGGGGGAGGGACTCCGATGCATGTTTTTGTTCTTGTTTTGTTGTGTTTTTTTTTTAATGTGGACCATTTTTAACGTCTTTATAGGGATCTCAGCTCCCCAAACAAGGAATCGATCCCACACCCACCCGTGTTGGAAGGTGAAGTCTTCGCCCCTGGACTGCCAGGGAAGCCCCTTTCTTAATTGTTTGCTGTGTGGGTGTGACCACAGGGACTGGATGGTGATCCTGGATGATTCCACCATCAAAACACAAGATGTGTCAGTTGTCACCTGGTTCCCTGGTTCAGCGAGCCCTTGAACACACACGTGACTGGAACAGGGTCTTCTTCCCAGAGGCCTGGCTTTGGGTCACGAGCTCTCGGAGGCATCACCTGCACATTCCATTGGCTCCTGTGTGCTGACCTGTCACGTGGCGACTGCAGAGTCCTTCACCACAGGACACAGAGCACTCGGTGCACGCGCCTGTGCACCCCCTAAGAGCAGAAACTACAGGAGGTGAGTAAGGACCAGCGCCAGAGACCCGCCTCCTCAGCCAGGCCTGGGCACTGGGGGGGACCCAGAGTGGGTGCTGGGCGGGTGCTCTGGGCCGGGGTAACCACCCCTTCCCAGCGCCCAGGACCCAGCTGGCCCTCATTCTCCTCAGGCCGCCCAAACAGTGGGGGTCAGGTCCCCCAGACTGTGTCCCATGCAAACTGCCACTGCCATGAGGGTCGGGGAGGGGAGGGTGCAGACAGTGGACAGTCTTGGCCAGGGCTCTGGAGCCCTGAAGGACCCACCCCCAGCCTGTGCCCTGGGCCCCCGGAGGAGATGGCGGGGATCCGCCTCTTACCTCACTCTCCACCTGATGACCACACTCCACCCACCCGTGACTGGAAAAAATGGTCCCCACTAACGGTGGCTCACTGACAGTTGCTCGCTTGGGGGAGGGGCCCACTGCAGTGCCGACCAATGGCTGAGCGGGGCCCTCTGCAGTGCCGACCAATGGCTGAGCGGGACAGGTAGAGTGGCATTAGTGGTCTCCCGGTAACCGTTGCCTGGTAGTGGGGTGAGGGGGTAACAGCTGGCAGCAAGGGCTGTGTGCTGAGGGCTGCACACTGCTGGCTCTAGTACAAAGACACATGAGTGACAGCTCTTACATCCTTGAAGACGGCGCTGTCCCATCTCTGTGATGGTTGTCTCTGCATGGTGATTCTGTTGCTTCTCTGAGTAAAAGAAAATCTGAGAATATGGCTGGGAGTTCTCTGTGCTGCTGCTCATTCCCAGAGAGACATGTGACAGCCCTGAAACAGCCATAATGTCAGGATCAATTTTTCCTTGGGAAGGCCCACCCTGTAGAGTCTGTCCTACCAGTCCTTACTAAACTGCGGTCGTTTTCTTCTTTGCTTCACGGGTGTGTGGTCAGAGTGCTCTGTGTCTTGTGGTGAAGGATTCTGCAGTCGCCAAGTGACAGGGCAGTGCACAAGAGGCAATGGAACTGTAGAAGTGACGCCTCCGAGGGAACGTGCCCCCAAAGACAGGTCTCCGGGAAGAAGACCCTGTTCCAGTCATGCGTGTGTTCAAGGGCTCGCTGAACCAGGGAACCAGGTGACGCTGACACATCTCGTGTTTTGATAGTAGAAGCATCCAGGATCACCATCCAGTCCCTGTGGTCACACCCACACAGCAAACAATTAAGAAAGGGGCTTCCCTGGCAGTCCAGGGGCGAAGACTTCACCTTCCAACGCGGGTGGGTGTGGGATCGATTCCTTGTTTGGGGAGCTGAGATCCCAATAAAGGCTTTACAAATGGTCCACATTAAAAACCAGTAAAACAAGAAAAACAAGAACAAAAACATACATCGCAGTCCCTCCCCCAGGGGGAAGGGGAGAGCCCGGCTCCTGCATGATAGGCAGGAAACTCAGCTGCACAGGGACCTGACCACAGCGCCCACTGGCTGCTTCACGGGACCTTGCTATCCTATTATGGGCCTCTCAGTCATAATTAACACAGGCCGCAGGGACCAACATTCCCCTCGGGGCTTCTGACAGTGTTCCGGAATGGCAGTGCAGGAAGGCAGTACACTGTATCTGCACTTGCCCTGCAGTGCAGCAACTGTCGCTGTTGGGACTCAATGTACTAATTCTCTTAGGTCGTTTTTCCATTTAGCTGTTCTGATTCACTCCAAGTCCTACATGACCACCCGCTTCTCTAACTGGAAAATGCCCAGCCCCAATTCTGTGCAGGGAGGATCCAAAAGAGTTTATTAACGATCACGTAAATAAACAGCGACTCTGGCCAGCCCGAGAAGGGAACCCAGGGGTGACAGTGGTGATGACTCTGGGCTCGACGTGGGACCACTAGCAGGACTCAAGAGCAGGCAGCGAGAGCTCTCAACTATGCAAGGTGGGGTCTGCGCCATCCCTGTCAGCACGGTGAGGCCCTGCTCTTCAGCGGAGCTCAGTAGCTGGGACGTTGAGCCTTCTGCAAGCCGTGAGGTGTCCACCCTGATTTCCAGGTGGGTCTACCATGAAGAAAAGGTGGTGCTGCATGAAAACTGGGAGTCAGGACAGATGACCAGCAAGCCTGCCAGTCCCCCACCCAGCCCGGAGGAGAGGACCGCCACCCCCAGCCCAGCCACTTAGTGTGGCCCTGGGGCCTCCTCCTCCACCAGCAGCACTGGCAGCACGACTGAAGCCCCAGAGGGAAGCAAATGCACCCTGGGTGTGGCCAACACTGGACGCTCCTCCCACGCTGGGCAGCCTGAGAGTGTGTCCTCAGCCACTCCCTCTGGCCACAGCCAGAAACAGAAGAAGGGGGTGGCTTCTAGAATCTGGAACTGCATCTTAACACACCTCTGCTGCAGGCTGCCCAGCAGGAAGCGTTCCAGCAGAGTGAAGCCTGTGAATAAACCCCATGGGTGACCGAAGGAGGTCAGGTTGCCGCGCTCTCTGGGGCTGGTCCACTGGATGATGGGAGTGTTCTCTACGCCCCACAGATGACTGAAGAAGCTCCGGCTGCCACGCTCCATGGGACCTGGTACAGGGAACGGTGAGTGTTCTCTGCATGGAATTCAAATCCAGCACCTCCACGGCCATCAGAAGCATTGCTTCACCCGCCCACCCCACTTTTTTCTTCCAGTGGCTCCTCCTGGCCCATGTTCACCAGTCGATGACTCATGAGGTCCGTTGCATCGCTGCTTTCACTGGAGTGACGGCAGTCTTTTGTAAACAGGTTTCCGATTGGTCTCTTAGGATTTGCTGCCGCAGGCCCAAAACCATCATCCCCCAAAGCGCAGAGAGCTGAGCACCATGGTGTACCAGCCAACTCCCAGGCTCCACACATCCACTGTAGGGCCACAGTAGCTCTCCCCCGGGAACATTTCTGGGGCAGTGTAAGCGAGGCTGCCACAGAATGTATCAAGCTTTCCTCCCTCCTCACCCGTGTTGCCCAGGCCGAAGTCACTAATGTTCAGATTCATGTGGGCATCCAGGAGGATTCCCTGGCTTCAGTAACCGGTGTATGATGCCCCTCTGGTGACAGTGCCGCAGGGTGGAGACCAGCTGCCAGAATGGGCCTCGGGCCTCTGCCTCTGTCATGCAGCTGTGGTCCTCCAAATGGTTTCACGTATGCCGCCCACAGAGGTACTCCATGACTAGGAAGAAATAAAATATATTGGATTACAGGTCGGCAATATAAAAAACATATTTACAATGTATTGTGTAATTGGAAACCAATTATATTGAAATAGTTACTGAAATAATTTTAAATGTGTGATATAGGGACTTCCCTGGTGGTGCAGTGATGAAGGATCTGCCTGCTAATTCAGGAGACATGGGTTCAGACCCTAGTCCAGAAAGATCCCACATGCCACTGAGCAGCTAAGCCCCTGGGCCACAACTAAGAGCCTGCGCTCTAGAGCCCATGAGCCACAACTCCTGAGCCCGAGTGCTGCAACTATGGAAGCCCGCAGCCCTGGACCCCATGCTCCACAACAACAGAAGTCACTGCAGTGAGACGCCCGTGCACTGAAATGAAGAGTAGCCCCTACTCACTGCAACTGAGCAGCAATGAAGACTCAATGCAGCCAAAAAAATACCCCAAATAAATAGCAAACCTTTGAAAAATAATAAAAAGCATGGACATGTCATATAGTAGTAGAGTTGCTTCTCTTTTAACACACTATAATAGGATGTACTGGTACGATTGATTTTGAAATGGTGGTGAATATAGTTGCGTGTTTTGAGATGCCTGCCGCAATGTTCATGCCATGTGAAAACAGCTATGATTTCTATGGTAACAAAATCACAGGTACTGCTAATACTACTATATGTTGGGACCTACATGTTTATCTGTTAGAGCTTCGTGACAATGAAGAGGTAATCCTTTTCCCATCCAAGTCCATGGTTCCCTTGGGGCTCAGATCAGTATCTGAGTGCAGTATCCTGGCAGCAGCTTGAACATCTTGAGTGACAGAGCACTCAGTATCTTCAAGGTGTCCACTTCCAGGTTCAGTCTCCTGAAATCAGTATGAACTTTAGGGCCAGATAAATCTAGAATCAACCCCAGATTTATTGGCATATTAGTTACATGGCATTACCAATTTAACCCTGTGGATGTTGGTTTCTTCTTTACAAGAATAGCAACAAGGGCTTCCCTGGTGGGCCAGTGCTTAAGATTTTAGCCTTCCACTGCAGGGGGCACAGGTTCTATCCCTGGTCAGGGAAGTTCTGCATGCTGTGTGAACACTCCTCCCCTTGGGGGGCCTGGAGCTCCAGGTTTGGTCTCCGGCCACTTGAGTCTGATGACAGGTCGGTTCAGCTTCTCAGATGCTCAGTCACCACTTGTAAAATGGAAAATGTCTTGAGCAGAGATGATGATACCAAAGGTGGTGCCAAGTATTGTACTCACCTTTCTGGGTTTCCTTTGTGTCTGGGATATTGGCCCTGCAAATCCTCACTACTGTGGTCATTCTCTGATGCCTTCAAATGTATTAAACAGTATTTTATGCAGCACTTTTACTTATTCTCACTGGGAGGATTCATCTGAAACAAGCCATTCTTCCCTAGCCAGAAGCAAAACTCCCTGGAAGCCTTTTCTGTGCTCACCTCATCCCATCACTGTAACCCTGCCCCCCCACCCCCCCCACCACACACACATCTCATGTCTGGAATTTTTCACCAGTTTATAATGCTACGTTTTTTTTTTTACTGTTTTATAATTAAATACATTCCTTTGTCAGTCAACCCTTATTTAGATTTACTAATAAGCTTTACTGATTTATTTCACCATTACTGCTTCTTGCACCTCACTACTTTGCTGTGCATTTGTATTAGTTCTTTTTCAGTATATCCTCTAGTAGTTGTTTTTTCCTAGTGAGAGTCTCTGAGTGGTAAAGTGTCTGTCTTTTTGTGTCTAAGAAAAACTTTATCTCACTGATTACTGATTGATAATTTGATCATAAATTGTTTATAAGTTGACAATTGATTATTGATTAGCAGTGAATAATTTGGTTGTAGAATTCTAGATGTAAAACCTATTGTCCCTCATCACTTTGAATGCTTTTGTTTTCTTGCATCCATTATTGCCTACGAGAAACCTGATGCCATTCTGATTCTCACTCCTTTATAGAGAATCACTTTTCTCTTTATGATAACTTGCAGAATTTCTCTTTATCCTTGTTGTGTTTTTTACAGTGTCTGTTCAGAACTTGATGAATATTTTTAGACTGAGAACTTCTGTCTTCCTTAAGGTCTAGGAAACTGTCAGCAATTATGTAATCAAGTATAGAGCCTCTTCGTTATTTTTTCTATTCTTTCAAGAAATTTGTTAATTTTTTATTTATTGGCTGCATCGGGTCTTTGTTGCTGTGCGCAGGCTTTCTGTAGTTGTGGAGAGCAGAGGCTACTGTTCATTGCAGTGCACTGGCTTCTTATTGCGGTGGCTTCTCTGCTTGTGGAGCATGGGCTCTAGGCGCACGGGCTTCAATAGTTGTGGCAGATGGGCTTAGTTGCTCCGTGGCATGTGGGATTTTCCCAGTCCAGGGATAAAACCCGTGTCACTTGTATTGGCAGGCAGATTCTTAACCACTGTGCCAGCGGAGAAGCCCTCTGTTCTTTCTCTTGAATTCCATGTGATGCTGGCACTTCTGGATCTATCCCCCCCAAGTTTAACCTTTGTTTTCCCTCTCTTTTTCTCTTTGTGTTGCGTTCTGAGACTTTTCCTCAATTCACTGATTTGTTCAATCAGGATGGAAGGAAAAAAAAGTAGGGAGAGGACAATGCTGCCCAAGTAAAATAACCTGAAAGTAAACTTACCTCTGTCTATAACTGCCTGCTCACATTCAGCATTGCCCCTCCTCTATTTTAATTAGATACTGGAAGGCTCATATGCAAATGCCATGGCTTTGTGTACATTTGAGTTTCTGTAGTTGTGCTTTCAGAGGGATTTTTCAGAAGGGTCTGCTTAAAGATGCTTAAAGATGTTGTTACCATAAATTTGGGTCCCAATTACGTGCCATGGTGTAAGCAAACCCAGATTGTCTCCGTTCCTGTTCTCATGGAAATTAAATTCAAAAGTATCAGAAAGAAAGAAAAGTGAAACAAATAAACAAAAAATGCCCGCCTACATGTTTGTGAACTCATTCCCAGGCATGAAATTACCTGGGAAAATGACTCCAGGGAGATTGTTTGAAGACCTTCTGAGATCCTGTTGATGACAAATCTAATTGAAATGCTATCACATAATAATATTCTGGGAAACTTCATGTACCAGAGTTTGTAGTGATCGACATGCTTGTCTACGTAGGTGACTTGGGTTCCCCTCATACTGAAAGGTGTGGAAGGCACTAGCTCATTGTATGCAAATATGTGATCACAGTTCTCTCCATCCAGACCAGGTACACTGGGGCCAGGGACAGCATGATCCAGTTCTTCTTTTACCAGCCAATCAGTCATCAGTGGAGACAAACTGACTTCTTTCCCTGCACTGTGACGTGTGGAGGAGGTGAGGCACAGACTGTTGATGAATATTTAGAGCTCAGAGTTAGAAAGGACGCATTTGCCTGTTTGCAGCTGGCTTTAAAATTAGTGTGGTGAATAGAGATGTGTAACCACACGGCACCTAACTCAGCGGCCTGGAATGCAGTGGTGATAATGAACGTGCACGTGCTTTCTTCTTGAAGACAGGTGACAGCTGGATGTGGAGAACACCCTCTACTTTGAGCAGAGAGCTGGAAACATGTTTGTATGTCTCTCATGCACCCCAAGATAAAAGCAGAAAGATAGGGGGCTTTGTAATTCTTACCCATCAGAAAAACAAATCTCTCTTTAATTTATTCCCTAGCTCTCGCACGCAGTTAGACGTTCTCATTTGGGTACCTAAGTTAAAAGAGAAGCTTTCCATTCTGGGAGGGACATTTATATAATGGGACTCAGCTTCGTTCAGTTGGTTCAATTCTTGGGAGGAGGATAGATGGTTCTGATATCTGGGTGCGCAAGGAGAGACACGATCAGTCCTGCCGGAACCTTCAGTATAAGCACCTGGCCGTGAGACACCATCAGTAGAAGCACCTGGCTGTGAGACCATCCACCAAAGGTAGCGTTGGCTGTTAGGACAGAAAGAACACTTTGGTTCCTTTTGGGGCGTCCCCCAACATCCCACCAGTTTTTGAACACCGGGAGAATTTCAGTACATTTGTTCATAATGTAGGAAGGCGATCTGCCTCATTTCTTTCCCTTTACAGACATTCACCAATTATCTTTTATGTCAAATTATTATGCAATACATTATCTTCTCTGCATACCAGTAAATATATATCTTAGCAATTGCTGTATGCTATATTAGATTATAGCAATATATTCACCATATGCATTGTCTTAAAAATTTGTCCCTTGTATAGCATTTTAGGTGCTCACAGCTTAAAAAACTGAAGGAACACTGTTCCTGATCTCGCTACTGGACTGACCTATATAGATCATAGTATACTGATAACATACACTTTACTTACCCATGAAACTGATGAGAGTGATATTTAAAGAAAAAGTATGTATTCAGTTATTACCTATTTAAAGGATAAATCATTATTTTTATTGTGGATGGCATCACTCTTACAAAAGGGTTTTATATTAGGACATATGCATTCAGTTATATCACATAACAGTATCTCATATGGTTGCTGTGAAAATTAAATGACTTATTATGTATTTGAAGTGCTTACAACAGTTTATGGTACAGAGTAAGTACTTCAAAAGTTGTCAGCCCTCCCTCTGTTTGTGCAGATGTGGAACCCGTGGATGCACAGGGCTGACAGCATTTTGTACAAGGGACGTGACCATGCATGGAGTGTGGTATCCCTGGGGAGGTCCTGGACCCTGTCCCCTGCAGATACTGAGAAACCACCGTATTATTATTTTCCCCTTGTGGGTTTGCTGCTCTCAGCCCTTCCTCATTGACGGCTTCAAGTTTGACACGCGAATCTACATCCTGATCACATCCTGTGACCCTCTTCGGATCTTCACGTATGAGGAGGGCCTGGCCCGCTTTGCCACCATGCCCTACGTGGGGCCCAGGCACAACCACCTGTAGGAGGCCAGCTGGGGGACTTCCCTGGAGGTCAAGTGGTGAAGACTTTGCCTTCCAATGCAGGGGGTGCGCGTTCAATCCCTGGTCAAGGACCTGAGATCCCACATGCCTCATGGTCAAAAAACCAAAATATAAAAGAGAAGCAATATTGTAACAAGTTCAATAAAGATTATAAAAAACGGTCCACATGAAAACAATCTTAACAAACAACATCCTTAAAAAAAAAAAAAACGAGGGCAGCCAGCAACCCTACGGTGCAGGGCAGCACCCTCTTCCACTGCCACGAGTACTGAGGTTCTGTGGAGAAACCGGGTACAGGGGCTTGTCATGCAGCTAGCTTGTCACCCATGAACAAGGAGTGAAACCTGGAGTGCCTGGGCACCTGGCTAGGAGGAGTAGGAGGAGAGCACGTGGTGGGGGCGGGGTGGGGGGTTGACTGCAGAAAAGCCACACCTGCAGGAAGGACACCCCCCCTCCCTGGGAGCCACAGAACAGTCCTCCCTGAAGAGGGAGAGGAGATGAGTCACCCTGGGGAGGGGTGGGTCATCAAAAGGCAACGCAGGGCTGGAGGGAAGAACTATGTGGAAGCAGCCAGAGGCCACAGGGCCACTCTCTTCCCAGGATGACGTCTGCATGCACCTGACCAACTATGCTACCAACAGACACAGTGAGCATATTGTCCGGGAGGATGCTGTGGGCAGTGAAAGGTATGCTCTACTCTGCTTTCTCCTCTTTCTCTGCCCTTTAGCCCCACGGTCTCAGCAGCCCATGAAACTGAGCTGGCCCTTGGGAGGTTGAGCTGGCTTAACCTTTACAGAATCCTGTCCTGTGCCTGACTACCAAGTGCAGCCCCAAACCCCACCCTATAATTAAGCCCTGCTCCAAGCTGGTAGCAACCCCTTAAAGAGCAAGGAACCTAGGCATGGAATTAGGGTTAGTGTTAGCGAGCCTCCTGCCTGCAGCCCGGCTCCGCTGGTCTTCCTTTGACCCCTGGGCCTCACAGGAAGCTGTCAACACTCAATGCCTGGCTGCGAGAGCACAGCTACGACCCCCGAGAGCTGAGGGGAGACATCGAGGACATCATCATCAAAACCAGCATCTCGGCACATTCTGTTCTTCGCCACAACTGCCGAACCTGTTTTCCCTAATATCTGAGTGGAGGTACATGTGCCTGATTGGAGATCCTTGGTTTTGACATCTTGCTGGACCACACACTGAAGCCCTGGCTGCTGGAGGTGAGGATCATCTCCCAGGCTTTGCAAAACCAAGGTCTGCCCCTGAACAGGACACCTGGGATAGGAGTGTACTCAGCTGGTGGAACATGGAATGGGGGACGCACAGGCCGTAGGATGGATAGGATGTAGCAGAAGGTGTAAGACATCGGCACTTCTGACCTGCTAAGTCCAATCTTGGTGGTCTCTGGCCTCCACCATAGGAACCCAGACCTTGGATCCCAAACATTCCTCGTGTAAGCCTTGCCTGTAAGGACACTATAGCTATAGAGTCAGGCTGTCTGATTTGCTCTCACCAGCCTGTACACTGGAGGGATCTCTGTGGCAGAGTCCTGTGGCCTTGGAAGTGAGAACATTCAGCTTCTTTGGCTAAAGCCACTGGAGGGGGATGTCTCTCCTAGACCCTCCAGCTGGGCCTGCAAGAATCATGACCTGCTCAGGTGGTCTAGGAAGGGGATGGATAATGCCTTCTCCCGGCACGTAAACCACTCTCCGAGCTTCACCACTGACTCATGCCTTGATCGAGAAGTGAAGGATGCACTTCTCCGTGATACCATGACCCTTGTCAACCTCCGGGGCTGTGACAGAAGAAAGGTGATAGAAGAGGACAAGCGGTGAGTGAAGGAACGGCTTTTCCAGTGCCACCAAGAGCCATGAGAAACCAGGTGCCCCAGGTGTTTGATGTGTGCTTAGTTGTGTAACTTATCTTCGTTTATTATTACTTGCCTGTGAGTAAGAGTCCTTCTCTAGATGGAGAAGGCAGTCTGGGGCTGAGTAGCTATTAAAAACAATGTTTTGCATCGATAATACACCACATATCATAGATAAGTGATGTATTATGTATGCAAATTCAAAAGACACAGTGAATAGTCTCTCTCCTACCCTCCTCCTCCAGCTACTCAGTTTTCTTCCCTGGAACCGATCAGTGTTCCCTAGGTCATGTGTACACGTTCACAAAACTTTAACGCACATATATACATGTATTTATATAAATTGTTTTTCTCCTTTTACCCAGACAATAGCATAACTTTCACACTCTCTGTACCCTACTTACCACTGTATTTTAGAACTATTTCGTATTAGCACATAAGGAACTTTATGGGGTTTGTTCTGGTTTTTTTTTTTCCCTTCTGTTTTTATTTTTTTTCCCTTTTTTTTTTGTTTATTATTTTTTTGGGGGTACACCAAGTTCAATCATCTGTTTTTTTTTTTTTTTTTTTTTTTTTGCCCACGGGCTTAGTTGCTCCGCGGCATGTGGGATCTTCCTGGAGCTGGGATCGAACCCGTGACCGCTGCATTGGCAGGTGGATTCTTAACCACTGCACCACCTAGGAAGCCCTAATCATCTGTTTTTATACACATATCCCTGTATTCCCTCCCTTCCTTGACTCCCCCCCCCCCACCTCGAGTCCCCCCCACCCTCCGGGTCCAAGTCCTCTAAGGCATCTCCCATCCTCGAGTTGAACTCCCTTTGTTATACAACAACTTCCCACTGACTATCTATTTTACAGTTGGTAGTATATATATGTCTGTGCTACTCTCTCGCTTCGTCTCAGCTTCCCCTTCATCCCCCGCCCCCTCCCAAAACTCGAGTTCTCCAGTCCATTCTCTGTATCTGCGTCCTTGTTCTTGTCACTGAGTTCATCAGTACCATTTTTAGATTCCATATATGTGAGTTAGCATACAATATTTGTCTTTCTCTTTCTGACTTACTTCACTCTGTATGACCGATTGTAGTTCTATCCACCTCATTACATATAGCTCCATCTCATCCCTTTTTAGAGCTGAGTAATATTCCATTGTGTATATATGCCACATCTTCTGTATCCATTCATTTGTTGATGGGCATTTAGGTTGCTTCCATGTCCTGGCTATTGTAAATAGTGCTGCAATAAACATGATGGTACAAGTTTCTTTTGGGATTATGGTTTTCTTTGGGTATATGCCCAGGAGTGGGATTACTGGATCATATGGTAGTTCTATGTGTAGTTTTTTAAGGAACCTCCAAATTGTTTTCCATAGTGGCTGTACCAACTTACATTCCCACCAACAGTGCAGGAGAGTTCCCTTTTCTCCACACCCTCTCCAACATTTGTTGTTTCCAGATTTTGTGATGATGGCCATTCTGATCGGTGTGAGGTGATACCTCATTGTGGTTTTGACTTGCATTTCTCTGATGATGAGTGATGTTGAGCATCTTTTCATGTGTTTGTTGGCCATGTGTATGTCTTCTTTGAAGAAATGTCTCTTTAGGTCTTCTGCCCATTTGTGGATTGGGTTATTTGCTTTTTTGGTATGAAGCTGCATGAGCTGCTTGTATATTTTGGAGGTTAATCCTTTGTCCATTGTTTCATAGGCAATTATTTTTTCCCATTCTGAGGGTTGCCTTTTAGTCTTGTTTGTGGTTTCTTTCGCTGTGCAAAAGCTTTTAAGTTTCATGAGGTCCCATTTGTTTATTCTTGATTTTATTTCCATGATTCTAGGAGGTGGGTCAAAAAGGATGTTGCTTTGACGTATGTCATAGAGTGTTCTGCCTATGTTTTCCTCTAGGAGTTTTATAGTGTCTGGCCTTACATGTAGGTCTTTCATCCATTTGGAGTTTATTCTTGTGTATGGTGTTAGGAAGTGTTCTAATTTCATTCTTTGACATATTGCTGTCCAGTTTTCCCAGCACCACTTATTGAAGAGGCTGTCCTTTTTCCATTGTATACTCGTGCCTCCTTTGTCAAAGATAAGGTGCCCATATGTGTTTGGGCTTACTTCTGAGTTCTCTATTCTATTCCATTGATCTTCCTTTCTATTTTTGTGCCAGTACCATACTGCCTTGATCACTATGGCCTTGTAGTATAGTTTGAAGTCAGGAAGCCTGATTCCACCAACTCCATTTTTCCTTCTCAAGATTGCTTTGGCTAGTCAGGGTCTTTTGTGTTTCCATACAAATCGTAAGATTTCTTGCTCTAGTTCTGTGAAAAATGCCATTGGTAATTTGATCGGGATTGCATTGAATCTGTAAATTGCTTTGTCATTTTCACAATGTTGATTCTTCCACTCCAGGAACATGGTATGTCCCTCCATCTGTTTGTGTCATCTTTGATTTCTTTCATCAATGTCTTAAAGTTTTCTGCATACAGATCTTTTGCCTCCTTAGGCAGATTTATTCCTAGGTATTTTATTCTTTTGGTTGCAATGGTGAATGGGAGAGTTTCCTTAATTTCTCTTTCTGCTCTTCCGTTGTTAGTGTATAGGAATGCAAGAGATTTCTGTGCATTCATTTTGTACCCTGCTACTTTACTAAACTCATCAATTAGTGCTAGCAGTTTTCTGGTAGAGTCTTTAGGGTTTTCTATATATAATATCATGTCATCTGCAAAGAGTGACAATTTTACTTCTTCTTTTCCAATTTGTATTCCTTTTATTTCTTTTTCTTCTCTGATTGCTGTGGCTAACACTTCCAAAACTATGTTGAATAATAATGGTGAGAGTGGACACCCCTGTCTTGTTCCTGTCCTTAGAGGGAATTCTTCCAGTTTTTCCCCATTTAGAATGATGTTGACTTTTGGTTTTTCATATATGGCTTTTATTATGTTGAGGTAATTTCCTTTTATGCCCATTTTCTGGAGAGCTTTTATCATAAATGGATGTTGAACTTTGTCAAAAGCTTTTTCTGCATCTATTGAGATGATCGTATGGTTTTTATCCTTCAATTTGTTGACATGATGTATCACATTGATTGATTTGCGTATATTGAAGAACCCTGCATCCCAGGGATAAACCCCACTTGATCATGGTGTATGATTTTTTTCATGTGCTGTTGCAGTCTGTTAGCTAGTATTTTGTTGAGGATTTTTGCATCTATATTCATCAGTGATATCGGTCTGTAGTTTTCTTTTTGTGTGACATCTTTGCCTGGTTTTGGTATCAGGGTGATGGTAGCCTCATAGAATGAGTTTGGGAGTGTTCTGCCTTCTGCAATATTTTGGAAGAGTTTGAGAAGGATAGGTGTTAGCTCTTCTCGAAATGTTTGATAGAATTCGCCCGTGAACCCATCTGGCCCTGGGCTTTTGTGTGTTGGGAGATTTTTAATCACTGCCTCAATTTCCGTACTTGTGATTGGTCTGTTCATGGTTTCTATTTCTTCCTGGTTCAGTCTTGGAAGATTGTATTTTTCTAAGAATGTATCCATTTCTTCCAGGTTATCCAATTTATTGGCATATAGTTGCTTGTAGTAGTTGTTCCAATAAAGCTCCTCTAGAAACCATTTCCTGTGAAAGTTTATAATCACAAAACAGTTTAGTCATTCAGTAATAGGGCGTCATCATTTACCCACTGTTTCCATTGTAAGAAGGGTTACAAACATAGTAATGTGTTGCTGATACTAAAGTATAATTTGATAATGACAATAAAAATGAACTTGAGGGGCTTCCTAGGTGGTGCAGTGGTTAAGAATCCATGTGCCAATGCAGGGGACACAGGTTTGAGCCCTGCCCCAGGAAGATACCACATGCCGCGGAGCAACCAAGCCAGTGTGCCACAACTATTGAGCCTGTGCTTTAGAGCCGGTGAGCCACAACTATTGAGTCCATGTGCTGCAACTACTGAAGCCCATGCGCCTAGAGCCCATTCTCCGCAGCAAGAGAGGCCACAGCAATGAGAAGCCCGCGCACCGCAACAAAGAGTAGCTCCCGCGCACCGCAACTAGAGAAAGCCAGTGTGCAGCAATGAAGACCCAACGCAGCCAGCCAGCCAATCAGTCAATCAATAAAATAAAAATGAGCTTGAATAGAGTGAGGATTATTCCTGTAATAGCATCACTCTTCACCACTTAGATTGTGATATGCAGGCCAGTGTGTGTGTGAGTTTTGCCATGACATCCTGAGGACCTGGCGCACAGTAGGCACTCAAATGTCTGTGTGAATGAAGGTGAAGTGTGACTGTAAATACCCCAGGTACTCCCACGAGACTGGACTGTGCACATGACCATTAGGAATCATGTCTTTCAATGGGGAAAAAAGGTTGAAAACTACTGGACTTACTAAACAAAAGTACAATCATAGAACCAGTAGGATACTAGGCAGCCATTTAAAAATGTTGTATGGTCCCATTTTCCTCTAAAATAAAGAAGGAAGGAAAGGAAGGAATAAAGAACAAGGTAATGTGTGGCAAAACCAGGGTTCAAACTCAGTAAGGCCTGCCCTAGAGTTCATCCTCATAGCCAATATGCCAGCTTAATGGTAAGATTAGAGGTTTTTATCTTCTTTTTGCTCTTGTAAATTTTCTGTAATTAACTACTGTATAGAGTAGTAGTTAAATACTACTCCGTAATCAGAAACCTAAAAGATTATAACTTGGAGTGCTAGTTTACAAGAGGAAGCCATTGCACTTAGGATGAAAACCATATTTCTGAAAGCCAAGCCTGTTTTCATGGCTACACACAGGTGGGACTGGCCAGGTGGGCAGGTCCTGAAAGGCCATGAAGCTGGCAGGAGGCTCTCAAAGCCTCAGCCAGCCTTCCTCTCCCTACTGAACGTTCTCTCAGTCCTTCCTTGACTCACCCTGAGTTTAGTTTCCACAGGCAAGAACAAAATGAGTCCATCCATGCAGCAATGCTGGTCCAGGACCGCTATGAGGACTCCCACCTGGGGGGACACCGGCACATCTACCCTGGGCCTGACACCGAGAAGTACGCGCCCTTCTTCAAGCACAATGTGTCCCTCTTCCGGGAGACTGCTGCCTCCAAGGCCAGAAAGGAGTGTGCCAGGTACTTAGCCCTACATCTCCTCTGTCCCCCTATGTAGGGGCAAAGCCTGAAGCTGACCTGCTCCTCAACAGAGTGCAGAGGAAGCCAGACACTCCAGGAAAGAGGAAGGGAGTTATAAATTCTATCAGACTCTTTCTTAAACAATTTTTTTTAAATTTACTTTTTACTGAAGTATAGTTGAATTACAAAGCTGAGATTCCCTCCCACCTGTTTTGTTTGTTTTTTGGCTGCAGCATGCGGCTTGTGGGACCTTCCCCGACCAGGGATTGACGCCAGGCCTGCGGCAGTGAAAGCACTAAGTCCTAACCCCTGACCACCAGGGAATTCCCTCTATCAGACTCCTAATGATTCTTTTAGTAGGTTTCCCCATCTTCCCATGCCTTCCTCTCCCATCAGTCCCCAAACAGATCAATTTCCTGCTCTTCCCCCATCCCCATTTTCCCGCACCCCCTTTCTCCTGAATACAATTTCTCCGGTATCTGAAGCCGCTGTGTCTTGTCAGGCAGAAACTAGAAGAGATGCGCCTAAGCAGCAACAGCAGGAGACCTCAGGCAATAAGAGGCAAAAGGAAACCAAGGACCAGAACCAGGGTGTATCAGCAGGGGAGAAGAGCCAATCCAGGGCCCGGCTCCATGGCCTTTCCACCCACATGGCTTACAGGAACCGGAAGCAGGAGAAAGAGGTGTCAGGGGTTTTGCAGCTCTTGCTTTTCTGCAGGAAAGCGGGTTGGGACTCCTAGAGAAGGGAGTCTGTGCTGTCCCCTCCTTCTCTTGTGTGAGAGATGAGCTCCTCCTCAGTAGATGGAACCTGACCCTTTGGAACAGGAGGTGAGAAAGCGGATAGCAAAGGGAACCTTCCACCACGCTCAGGGAAGGGACGGAGGGAGAGTGGGCAGGCGTCTTGCAGCCATCCTCGTTGATGGCTGGGGACTCATCCTTGGAGATCCTGCGTTCATCGCTCATGTACCTTGTCGCTGCTACCAGTACACCTGGACACTATGCAGCCACAAGCAATTGTGGAAGAGGAGGAGCTGGAGCGGATGATGCCCTGCTATAAAGGGAAAATCTCTTCCAAAGTCTGGGTATCGTAGAGCAGCGCACCTGCATGCTGCACCCCAGCCACCGGGGCCAGAATACACTGCATGAGTATCAGCTGAGGGTCCCCACACAGCCTCTCCCGGAACAAGGGCTGTAGCGGCACGTGGTGGTGGCCACAGCCGAGGAGGCTAACGTGATGGTGTCTGGCAGTGGAGCCTGGGAAAGTCGTGTACACTGGGCCTTGGGAAAGGGTCTGTTGGTTCCTTTGGCATCTGTTCCAAGGCTCCCTTGTTTCTACTCATGACATCCAGCCAAGTGCTGTCTCACAAGAGGCTTGTTCTCTATCTTCCTGCCCTGCAATCACCCCAAACTCATGACTGGCAACTAACAAGGCCACCACCCTCAGTGGCTTCTCTCCCTAGCTCTGCCAGTGCCGTGGCTCTCACTGGAGATGAGGAAACGGTCTTGGGCCAACAAAGCAGCTGCCGAATTCACTATTCCCTGGGCTAGTAGCAAACCTGTTGGGTCCTCTGTTTTTGTTGAATCCCAGAGGAGTAACTGGTTAACTAGTGGCCACAGCCTAGAAGCGATTTTCCTTATCTCTTTCTTCCACCACACCATGCAGCCTCACAAGAAATGTGGTAAGGGGCTGCTCTTCTCCCCTAGCCTAGATTTCACCAGGACGGGCTGGGCAGTCAAGAACTGCAATCTCTGAGTCCGGTGCCATTGGTCCTCCCGAGAAGGGCCGCCAAAGAGCAGGGTCCTCATTTCCTGCATCCAGTTCGGCCCCATGAATCGATCCCCAGGATCTCAGGGCCACTGCCAAGCATGAGTGATGCCCTTCCACGTCATTCCTGGTGCCATCTGCAGCCCAAGCATGTCGCCTGGATAAGAGATCCAGCAGCCATCGGCCCCTGCTCATTGTCAGCGAAGACACCTGGAAGGCGCTATTTTGCCAGCGCCAGCGTCAGGCTCACTAGCCGTAAGAATGCAAAACTAGCTTTGGCCGCTCCGACGTGTGTAAAGTCCCGCTAGCAAATATTACAGCTGGAATGCTCCCCAGATATTATATGGCACTTCCAGCTGCGTGGGAAATGGGGGAGGTAGTGGACTCATTTATTTACCTCCTTCTATGCACGAGACCCTGGTGATAGACATGGCAGAAATGCAGTCCCAGCATTCAACAGACGTAACAGGGATATGGACACGTAAACACACCAGTTACAATACAGTGTGGTAAAGACGCTGGAGGGAAGCACGGGATGCCATTCCTCTGTGCTGGTAACTGGGCAACCGTTGGGAAAGGTGAGCAAATCTCCTCTGTGAATACAAACTCAGAGGGACCCATGTTTCCACTGCAGAAGGCCAAGCCAGCAGAAGGCTAGGAGCCATAGACCAAGCCCTGGCAGGACCAGTGCCCCCCTCTTTAACCCCAAGCCAGGGCTCTCTTCTGCAACGGGAAACAGTGGTAAGTGGCTCGTGGACTGAATGCACCTCGCCCTCCATGCTAGACCCTGAACACATGATACGGAGCAGGGTCCCGTGGGGCTCCTGGGCACAAAGCCTTTCTGTGTCCCCTATTTCTTTGATTATAGGAAAACAGCCTTCATTCAGCCTCCATGGCCTTCCCTGAGTTCCAGTGGGCAGATTCAAGCAGCGGTTAATTAGTGAAGGGAGGGGTTGCAGGAGACCTGGGAGAAGCAGTCAAGAGCAGCCTTGGGGCAGGTCCTGTTTCCCCAGCAACAGTACACACAATATCTTTGAGCTATTTTGCAGAAGTCAAAACTCCCTCCAGGTGTGAGAAGTTAATGATTAATGAGGGTATGCTGCCCACAAGCATGTAGACCCCAGACCAGTGGGACCTGAAGGCTGATGATGCTGACTTCTACTTAACTCACCACCAGCCCATCAGAAGAATGCAGGACTGTCATTGCCTTGATCCTTTTTGTGTACCCCTGACCCCTTTATACAGCCCCAACTATAAGACCTCTCCCTATTCCCCAGAGGGGGGGGGTAGTTCTTGAGGCGTGAGCCTACTGTGTTCCCCCTTTGCCTGGCAAAGTAATAAAGCTATTCCTTTCTACGCCTCCAAGGCTCTGTCTCTGTATTCCTATTCGGCATTGGTGAACAGAGGCCAGGTTTTTCTCTGCGACACACAGAGCCGCCGAGGCCGGGCATCTCACCCTCTGCCCTGCCTCTACACCCCTGCTGCAGCACACCCCTGCACTCCTCAAAATCAGGCATGAGACGTAAATGCAGGAGGAAAGCCCAGCACTCAAGCCCTCCTGGAGAACCCCCTCAGCTTTCCAGAGGAGCAAAGTCTTCAATCTTTGCTACCTCAGACTGCCACCAAGCTTGTTTGAAGAGCCCTGGCCAGGAACCCTGTTTGCATAAGGCAAAACACAAAGACACCAAGAATTCCTCAATGCCCTACGATTATTTTCAGATGGGTAAAGACTAAAAGATGAAGAGGAGCCACGGCCGGCCATGTGCTCATCTCCGTCCTTCAAACCTCCGCCTGGATTTACCACTAATGATGAGTCTGCACCCTGCGTGCGGCCTGGGGCTGGAGGTCATGCTGGCGACACGGGGTCCCCTTCCCAGAGGAGCCGAGTTCTCATAGCTGGGGTCTGTCGCCATCAGAGAACCGCCAAGGGGACGGCCTTCCTGCCGCTGTGGTGGAGACAGGCCAGCCTGGGCAGCCCTTGGGGCAGAAGGGCGGCTCTTGGCAACTGAACTCGTCTTTGTATTAAAATTTACGCCCTTTTGCAGGAGCGTCCTCTACCTCATTCCAGCCCCCGAGTTTCAGGGAAGCCCTCTCTGCAATTAGAACCTGCAAGGGTAAGCTGTGGAGCGGATGAAGTCCAGAAGTCACGCCCTCTGCCCGAAGCGGGGAAGACACCCAGCACCCCAGCTTCCTGCCCAGAGATCTGGTGTCACTGGGCTGCGTTCCCTTGAGGGAGGGGGGCATGGCTGGAACTTTGCAGCTGCTACGCCCTTTACTTTACATTGCTTTTCATTCTCATCTTTGTATCTTTCTCTATTTTTCTTATTCTCATGTATAATTGACATAAAGCAGGACTCTGATCATCTCACATGTGACCGGTTTCCCCTCTTCCGCAGGCCCAGCCTTCCTGCCTGCTCACAGGAGCGTCCACCCCTCCATCCAGGGAGCATCCATGTCCTCAACCTCACATACAGCCTTCAGCACACTTCACATGCTCTCACATCATATTTAGACATGTGTGTACATATATGTACACATGTTGGTAGGGTGTATCTGTGGATTTTTTCCCGATTTTATAGACATGAGACCGTGTCATTCCCACTGTGTCTTGCTTTTCTACCACCCCCAACGGATGCAGCTGCTCCTCTCCAGGGGGCCTTAGTCCTCTGCATCCCTTTCACTTATCTCCTTACCTCCCGGCTCTGTGGGCATTCAGACTGACCACCCTTGGATCCTCACCTGTGAGTGTCAGACCCTGGGGGACCACAGGATTATGACAAAGGGTCCTGGGATCCATGTGCCCACCGTGCTCTAGAGCAGGAGGTCGGCAAGCTTTCTTGGAAACTTTTAAAAAAATATGACAAAGAATATCTTTTTCATTTCTGGTATCTAGAATATAAAAAGAAATGCGACAACTTAATAATAAATAGACAAACAACCCAATTACAAATAGTCCAAACTTCCTAAAATGTTCTAGTGTATCTTACTGATTTAAATGTGAAAATTTTTTATTATCTTTAGATATCATAGAATTGTAATTTAAAATTTTTAATTTGGTATTTTACCCTCTATACAATTTTAAGTCTTGTTCCAGGGGTTCTGGGTTATGAGAATGGCTACTGTTTTACACAAATGAGAATCAATGCAAGAGACAAATGATTTCGATGCACTAAATTGACCTAATGAGTAACTGTGTTCTTTTGGAAAAGTGAATAACTTGTGCCAATCAATAGTTACTGCCAAATTGGAAAAATGAGTTAATAAAAGAAATAAATCATTCGTTCAAATGGCATAGTTTGACTGCAAAATATAGGCTGAAATATTTTGCAAAGGCAGGTATGTGAGTGGTAGATAAACATGTGAAAAAGTGCTCACTCGTTATGAGTGAGGAAAATGCAAGGTATAACTCCCATGAGATTTTATTATACACCTGAAATATATACAATTATCATTTTTTAAAAAGCAATGAGCAATAAGGAAGGAAAAAGGACTCAGTGCCAAGTTGCAAGGATCTTAATTGTCACATAGAGAAGTTTAATATTTTCCTTTAAAAAAATATTTGAGATTTTTGAGAAGGGTAATGATGTGACTTTAAAAATAAAGTTTCAGGAGGAGTACTCTGACATGTTCATAGAGTGGCTAATTTAATTAAAAGCATATAACATGAAAAAATCTAATAAAAAGCACAGTAGAAGGTTAGTATTAAAGTCATTAAAAATACTGAAGATATAATGTAATAAGCTAATCTGATTGTCCAACTGACATGTTTAAAAGGTTGGGACCAGGGGACTTCCTTGGTGTTCCAGTGGTTAAGAATCTGTCTTCCAATGCAGGGGACAAGGGTTCGAGCTCTGGTCAGGGGACTAAGATCCCACAAGCCATGGGGCAACTGAGCCCACGTGCTGCAACTATTGAGCACATGAGCCACAACTAGAGAGAAGCCCGTGTGCTGCAATGAAAAGCCGGCGTGCCCCATGAAAGATCCCAGGTGCCACCACTGAGAACTGACACAGCCGAAAATACAATTAAGTAATTTAAAGTTGGGAACAAACTTATCTTGCAGAATCTCCAGGAGTTTGTTCCATAGTTTAAATATTTTTACAGGACCTTCCCCTTAATAACGTTTGTACTTTGTCTGCAGCAACAGTTGTTGACAATTAGCTCCCACTTTATCACAAAACAAAAGACAATTATTTAACGTATCAGTCCTTTTGTAATTCACACTTTTTACCTCTTCACTAAGTCCTCTGTTTAGTTTTCCTAACTTTATTTGTTGATTTATTGGCAAGATATTCTGGATGAAGGAGGCAGTGCTCTGATTCACTGGCCCAGCCTCCTTCATGTGGGTCATGACTTTTCCTGTCTCTGCAGCTGTGCCATCAGAACACACTCCTATCCAGGCCACACTGGCGGACTCTGATCATACTGTGGGATCTTTGGACAATGTCAAGCTGCTATGAAAGTTTCTCAACGCTCCCTCTCACTCTCTGTGCTTAATCTCATTGAGGACCAGGCACAGCTGCCACCAGCGCTAATCCACAGACCACCCTGTGAGCAGCACTGCCCAGAGCTCTCTTGGGAAGTGAGGATGAGCCCGGGGCTGGGGAGGAGAGAGGAGCTGAGCCAAAGGTCCAAAGAGGTCCCTCCACCCAGCATGCTCTGATTCTGCAGTTTGAGAAAGAGATGATCTGGGGGAATTAAACGCTCAGAGAGGCTGCCAAGCATTTCTGAATGTGCTTCTCCTGATGCCAAGGAGGTCACTGCCCCAGGGACCAAGCCAGAGAGAATCTCACATCCACGCTCCCTCACTGACTCTGTTTGGTTCAGCAGTATTAGGAAACCCCACTTCTTTGGGATACGGAAGAGAGCCCCTTGGAAACTCTTTACCTTTTTAGGTACACACATTCCACTGAGAATGACGATGCCAGAAATACACATGCACGTAAACTCAAAATGTTGCATCCAGTTACAGGGCTCCTATAGACCTCCTGTCATCCACCCCAGGACACTCAGCAGACCTGTGGGCTCAGGGTAGGAAGCTGGCCTTGCAGGAATACGTCAGGTGAGTCCTGCACCACCTTCCCCTCAGGTGTGGGTGAGCAGAGTCCTGGGCTCACACTCAGGGCTCCCCACTGTGGTGCCCCCCACGTGCCAGAGGTCCCCAGATAGACAAGAGCATCCTCTAGAGGCAGGACAAGGAGTCACTCATGACAACGACACCCACACTCATCATCATGGTCCCCTTTTCCTCATGTGACTCAGGGAGTCCTGGGAACCCCATCACATGACCCCGAGACGGTGACTACTGAAACCTTTGGGGAGGTGGATTGCTGCTGTATCCTCCAATAGTTGGATTAAACCCCTTTCAGACAGTTGACTGTGGTGTGGCGTGTGCATCCTGAGGAAATGAGGGGCTCCTGAACCAGGGCTCTGCTGGGGGTGGGGCACTTCTCACAGTGAGGAGGAGAGGCCAGGAGCACGAGCACTGAGCAACGTTTATGGACGAGAGAGAGAGAGAGAGAGAGAGAGATGCGGAATCTGGCAAGGAAAAGCCATTCACAGCCTTGGGTACCACATTAAGCATTTGGGACTCCGTGGGAAGCCATGACTGAGGTGTAAACAGGGGACTAACATCCACTTACAGGGAAGCCTGTGGGATGTCCCCCCAGAATAGGAACGCGGCCGATGTGCAGCGAAGGGGGTTCCAAAACGTGAAAGAGGGACGCTGAACTCAAACTTATATTTACTGTAACAGGTCATATAGGGACAACCTGAGAAGGAGTTACCCATTTACCTTCACTGTGACCGAGGCAGGGGACATGAGGGTGTGTTTGTGTGTCTGTTCTAACAACAGAGGAAGTTACCATGGCTGCCCTTTGACATCTGTGATGTGTGTATACAGAGGGCGTGCAGGGTCCCCAGGAAATAATCTGGTTCCTCAGGGTCAGGACAGTGTGAGAGTCCCCAGGGAAGGGAAGGGAAGGGACGGGAGGAGCGATTCCCAGCCAGAGAAGGGCCGCTTGTATTCACTCTGCCCAAACGATCTCATGACCCGCACCTCACTGGGCACAACCTGTGGGGTGTGAAGACTCAGGCTGAGTCCTGCCCGCGCCCTTTTCGGCAGGATTAGGTGCCTTGCTCAGGAGCACACAGTCACTTAAGGGCAGAGCTGGGAGCAGAACCTGGGCCTCCAACAACCAGCCCACTGCTCCTCCTCCTCTTGCACCTCTGGGAGCCCCAGAAAAGACCCACCTGCTCCCAGGGAGTGATGTCCTGCATCCGTCGGGAAGAGGCACCTGAGCCAATCATGGCTAAAGCAGCATCACAGCTCAACACACACGCAAAGACAAAGCGCCCTCAACCCCTGGGCAGATAACAAGGGCAGACAGATGCCCAGGGATCCTGCAAACACTCCGCATCCGGCTCAGCCCAGCGCGATTTGATTAAGATGAGAGTGGCCCCCAAATAAGAAGGACGTTGGTCCCCTCTTCATGTGCCCTGGGATCTGACTGGGTAATAAGATAATCAGGCATTTGTGTGGTAGAGAATTCAGCCCTCAGGGAGGCCCCATGGAAGCCTCCATGTGTCTGAAATGCTGTGAGTTGTGAGCCTGTGGACGTGTCCCTGAGCAGCGACATGCCATCCTCACCATCTCTCCTTGAAGCCCAATGTACCTCTCTGCTGCCTCGCTGTGGAGTCCCCCAGGGCACCACACACCCTGGGGAAATCCTTACAGACAGGGACGGCACTAGCCTGCCCTCAGGACACAGGGTGGTGAAAAGGACTCAGCCCAGAGCTCTTAAACACACTGACAATCTGAGGGCCAGAAGAGCAACAATTATTTAAGCATTCTTGGAAATGCCAAAATTTTCTTTCTTTTACTTTGTAATAATTTTTTCCTCTGGGCTTCAGAACAGACCTGCATTGTCAGCACAGCACAACCTCCCTCATTCCACCCTCCCTTCCCTCAAACACACCACACACACACACTCTCACACAAGAGGAACCCATGCAGGCAGGGTCTCCTGTGAGTTCATAGAGAGCCCAAGGCCCAGGGAATTGGAGCCCCTCCCCTGTGACACCTGGTGGGTGTGGGGGAACCTAGTTCCCCTGCAAGATGCAACAGGTGGATGAGCTGAGGTTGGTGGAGGGGCAGGGTGCTGGGGATGCAGCTGGAGAAAAGGCTCCTCTTCAAACAGTTCAGAGCCCTGGAGAAGCAGCCCAGCACATTGAGCTACACTTTCTTTGCCCACAGTGGATGCAAACAGAGAGCCCCTTGATCTCCTCAGCCAGTAGGCAGCGCCCTTGCGTCTGGTACCCAGCTTGGTGGAGACAGAAGCTCCCACCTCTGCCTGAGCCCTGGCACTCAGGTGCCGCTCCCATAGTGACCCCTGATGACCAGTAGCTGCCACCTAGAACCAGCTGCTGTAGAAGCAGCAGCCCCACTCCTTCCTCCATCACCAACCACACAAGTGAGGGCTCAGTTGGTGACTGTCGACATGTCACCAGGCTTTTACCTGGGGTCTCCAATGACATCACTTCCTCCCCCTCGCTCACCCATTTTACAGTAATTGTACCCAGAGCGGCAGGTCTAATTGAAACAACACGTGGACTTTCAAATATTTAGACAAATGGTCTGTGCGTCTCCATTCGTGCTCTTGCTCTGGGACCCACAATATCCAGCCCCTGGCAATACCCTGGGGAGGTTTCCCCACAAAAGGCCAACCAGTTCATAATGGTTGGTTGAGAGATTTAAAAACTGCACGCGGACTTCCTAGGTGGTGCAGTGGTTAAGAATCTGCCTGCCAATGCAGGGGACAGGGGTGCAATTCCTGCTCCGGGAAGAGACCACATGCCATGGAGCAACTAAGCCCGTGCACCACAACGATTGAGCCTGTGCTCTAGAGCCTGTGAGCCACAACTATTGAGCCCCTGTGCCACAAATACTGAAGCCCATGTGCCTAGAGCCCATGCTCCACGAGAGAAGCTACAATGAGGAGCCCATGAACCACAATGAAGAGTAGCCCCTGTGCGCTGCAACTAGAGAAAGCCCATGTACAGCAACGAAGACCAAACGCAGCCAATAAATAAATAAATAAATAAATTTATAAAAAGCAAAGCAAAACAAAACAGAACCGCAGAGCCGGCACTGCTGTCACTTCCAGCTGTCCCCACTAAAACCATGCTGTGTCCTGCGCCAGGGCTGAGCAGCAGAGGGAGATTTCTGTGAAGGACCTGGTGGTGACGGCCAAGGACATCAAAAGGCTAGAGCTGGACCCCAAACATTCCTGCTCCCCCTTCCTTGCTTTGTTATGTATCTGCCACCAACAAATATCTGAAACAGTTTTCTTTTCAACCTGTAGGCTCTCCTGGATAAAAGGATCCCTTCAGTGTATGACTCACCATAAAAGGTGCTATTTTGTGAAAGTGTCTCTTCCTCATTCCAGGAAGATCTTTGCCTTCTAACAGGATTTGGCAATGCTGCATCTTCCCTATCGATACCTTCCATGGTTTAATGTGGAGTCTAATTATATCCCACCTCAGCCCAGTCTGACCCTCTGCAGAATTAACGAGCAAACAAACAGAGATGTGCAACACAATAACTGCAATGAAGAATACACTAGAAGGAACCAATAGCAGATTAATTGAGGCAAAAGGGCAAATAAGTGACCTGGAAGGCAGAATGGTGATAACCACTGATGCGGAAAAGAATAAAGAAAAAAGAATGAAAAGAACTGAAGACAGCCTAAGAGACCTCTGCGACAATGTTAAATGCACCAACATTCGCATTATAGGGGTCCCAGAAGGAGAAGAGAGAGAAAGGACCCGAGAAAATATTGGAAGAGATTATAGTTGAAAACTTCCCTAACATGGGAAAGGAAATAGCTACCCAAGTGCAAGAAGCACAGAGAGTCCCAGGCAGGATAAACCCAAGGAGAAACACGCCAAGACATATAGTAGTCAAACTGACGAAAATTAAAGACAGAGAAAAGTTATTGAAAGCAACAAGGGAAAAACAACAAATAACATACAAGGGAACTCCCATCAGATTAACAGCTGATTTCTCAGCAGAAACTCTGCAAGCCAGAAGGGAGTGGCATGATAAATTTAAAGTGAAGAAAGGGAAGAACCTACCACCAAGAATACTCTACCCAGCAGGGATCTCATTCAGATTCGAGGGAGAAATCAAAAGGTTTACAGACAAGCAACAGCTAAGAGAATTCAACATCACCAAACCAGCCTTACAACAAATGCTAAAGAAACTTCTCTAAGTGGGAAACACAAGAGAAAAAAACGATCGACAAAAACAAACCCAAAACAATTAAGAAAATGGTAATAGGAACATACATATCGATAATCACCTTGAATGTAAATGGACGAAATGCACCAACCAAAAGACACAGACTGGCTGAATGGATACAAAAACAAGAGCCACATATATGCTGTCTACAAGAGACCCACTTCAGACCTAGGGACACATACAGACTGAAAGTGAGGGGATGGAAAAAGATATTCTATGGGAATGAAAATCAAAAGAAAGCTGGAGGGACTTCCCTGATGGCACAGAGGGTAAGAATCTACCTGCCAATGCAGGGGACATGGGTTCGAGCCCTGGTCCGGGAAGATCCCACATACCGTGGAGCGACGAAGCCCACATGCCACAACTACTGAGCCTGTGCTTTAGAGCCGGGGAGCCACAACTACTGAGCCCACGTGCCACAAATACTGAAGCCTGCACGCCTAGAGTCTGTGCTCCCCAACAAAGAGTAGCCCCCGCTCTCTGCAACTAGAGAAAGCCCGCACGCAGCAATGAAGACCCAACGCAGCCAATAAATAATAAATAAATTAATTAATGTTTAAAAAAAAAGAAAGAAAGAAAGCTGGAGTAGCAATACTCATATCAGATAAAATAGACTTTAAAATAAAAAATGTTACAAGAGACAAGAAAGGACGTTACATAAAGATCAAGGGATCCATCCAAGAAGAGGAGATAATAATTATAAATATACATACACCCAGTATAGCAGCACCTCAATACATAAGGCAAATGTGAACTACTATGAAAGAGGAAATGCAAGGCAGAAAGAAAGATACAGATGTAGAGAACAAAGATATGGATACCAAGTGGGGAAAGCAGGGAGGGTTGGGGGGGAATGAATTGGGAGATTGGGATACCAAATTGTACACTCTAAATATATGCTCTTTATTGTCTGTTAACTGTATCTCAATAAAAGTTCTTAAAAAAATAATAATAATATAATAAAAAAATAATAATTTATTCTATGGAAAAATAATTTTTCCCCAATCTTTGAGTCAAGCTGTCACTCTGGGAAGATCATTCCTGTATATCCTATGGCTTGGCATGCCCTAGGGTACCCCAGTTTGAGAGGCAGAGAGGTGGTCTCCTCTCTGAAGTTCCCCCTGCCCTCCTCTGCAAACCTTTCTGGTTCCAAGTTCCTGACTTGAGGTGCAGAGACCAAGGATCTGGCGGAAGCTGCTCTGGAAAGGGAATTCCATGTGGCACAGGAGGCTCCCCCAGCGTAGACATTGTCATTTCCAGGAGGACTGACAGGGAGGCTGGGTGGTCCTCTCTGGGCACTAACAGGTCTGTCTCCCACCCCCGTGTCTCCCGCACAGACCCTGACAACTCGCTGAGTGTCAGCATCCCTGAATCATCCCCGCTGCGGGTCCTCTTGGGAGCCCCCTCACCACGCCCTGCGACTTCATCGGCCCCATGCACCCTGTGACCACCGCCCCCCTCGGCCCCAGAATCAAGTGGAGCCGCATTTCCAAGGAGAAGGAGGTGGTGCTGCTGGTGGCCACTGAAGGGCGGGTGCGGGTCAGCAGTGCCTACAAAGACAAGGCCACGCTGCCCAACTACCCGGTCATCCCCAGCGACCCCACCCTGGAAATCCAGAACCTGTGCTCCAAGGACTCTGGGATCTATCGCTGCGAGGTGATACACAGCATCAAGGACAGCGAGGCCACCCTGGAGGTGGTGGTGAAAGGTGAGAGCCTCCCACAGGGACCCTGCTTCACCTGCAAGAAGAACCGGAATGGCATCCTCACGGGTGTGCACCCAGGCTGGCTGGCTTTCAAATCCCAGCTCCTCCCCGTGAAGGTTTACCTCAGTCAAATTACTTAACTTTCAGTTGCTTCCTCTGTAAAACAGAGAGGATAAGTCCACTCTTTGTGGAATTTAAGTGAATTAAATACTCTGGGGCTACAGTCACGTGTAAAGGACAGTCTGTTCTTCCAACAAATCCTGTGATTTGGTTGCCCTGTGATCATCCCCATTTTATAGACAAGCAAACTGAGGTTAAGTGACTTGCCTGAGGTTTCTCTGGAGGTGAACCAGAGCAGTCTCCTGACTCTCCACCCAGGTGTCTTTTCCTGCCCTCACCTCCAGCTCCAGAAGCCAGAGAAAGGGATGAGGACTCCCCAGTTCCTTTTCTCTCGATGGACCAAAGAATTTGGTTGTGTCCTTGGTTGGCTTTAGGACTTCAGTCAGCACCAGATTTTTTTCTGTTGGGAGACTCTGCCAATGATGGGCCACTCCTGCCTGTGCCTGAAACAGGACTCCCCCCAGGATGCCGCTGCGCTGAGGGTGCGTGGAGCTGTGAGTGTCTCTTTCTGCAAAGCAAATATGGGGTCCTGGAGTGACAAGAAAAAATGATAAGGAGGCAGATTTTAGTTCAAGTCAAAGAACTTTCCAATTATCAGAATTATCACAGGTTTCCAAGAAGATGCCTTGTGAAGTAGTGAGCTCCCCGTTACTGGAGCTGCTCCAGCAAAGGCAGAAGGACCAGGTGCAAATGTAGAGACAGGATCCACCCATCAGCTAGAGGCACAGCCCAGTCCCCTTGACTAAGTCCCCTTGACTCTTACCCTAACTCTGCAAAAGCCTGGGTGATGGGAGGCTGTGCCTGAGCTGCTCTCTCGCCCTCGTGTGTCTTGCAGGCATCGTGTTCCATTAGAGAGCCATCTCCATGCACTACACCCTGAACTTCAACAGGACACAGCGGGCCTGCCTGCAGAACAGCGCCATCCTCACCACGCCCGAGCAGCTGCAGGCCGCCTGCAAGGCCAGCTTCCACCAGTGCAACACCAGCTGGCCGGACGACCAGACTGTCAGGTGAGCGAGCCCCAGGCCACCATCAGAGTGTGGGCACGATGGGTTGGAACATTGACCAGCGCTGAGCTGATGCCAGCCTGACACTGAGGCCAACCTCGGCTGGGGCTGGAGGGACACCTTAACCAGTTCTAGGTCAGGCCCCGATGACCTGTCCCAAATCCTTGGTCCTCTGTCCTGCCGTGGAGTGAGTAACCACTAGCAACACTGCCCTACAGGAACATTTTCTCCCTGAAAATTACACATCATTATTCTTCCTACTCATTTTTCTCTTTGCCACTATTTCTTCACTTACTTCTTTCTTAAACTTTGGGGGTTATGTATTTTGTGAATAACTTTACATTCTGTTTGCTTTTTTTTTTTTAAGGTGAAAATTGGTTGCTTTTATTTATTGTGAAAACAACTGTATGAAATGATTTGCAATTCAAAATGTGGAAAACTGCTTTGAATAGCTGGGAATAGCTAGAGCATGGGAAAACATATGCAAACAACCTTCACTGCCTCCAGAGTAGACTCTACTTATTTATCTCAGATGACATCAGAGTAGCAATGGCAGCCTCTGGTAAATGGAGAAACAGCAGCAACGTCCTACAGTGAAGCTGTGATGAATTACTAAGCTGAATTGTTCACTTCACTAATCCTACAACTTCCCTACATTTATCTGTCTATACACTCCTACTTCCTACAGGACAAACACCTAGCAAAGTGGTTCCAAAAGACAAATGAGGTAGAAATTCAGTTATATTTGTCTGTAAGACAAATCCAATAGAAGGCAGCTGAGGAAACTGGGAACTACTGCAAAGTTTTACTATCTAGTCCAGGTGATGAAAACAAAATTTTTCTTTCACTGCTGACGGCTCTCAGGAATGAAATTAAGTATCAAAACCCTCCTCACTTCTCTAGGAGTGATTCCAGCTCTTCTTGCAAGGAGCTGAGCTGCTCCTTTTCTCGGTCCTCCTTTTGTTTCAGTTCATCCAGCACAGCCTGAAATCTGTTCTTAAGAGCCAGGTTTTCCACTTTCATGATGAGATCCTCCTGTGGCTTTGCCCTGTCCTGGATCTCTTGGAGCGTGCCTTTCATGTTATCAGTCTGTTTCTGAATTCCCATAACCAGCTGATTGGTTCCCTCGTTTTCTTGGTGCTGTTCATCTGATTCATTTAGCTTGTCCTGTAGCTGCCTTTCCAGATCTTCCTCAGTGTCAATGATGTTTCTATCTTCTTCGTCTTGATGCTGTGTCTCATCTTCATCTTTGCTGCTGCTGAGGTCATTGAATACCTCCCGAAGCTCATCATGTTCTAATGAGTCATGGCCCTGCCTGTGGCCAGACATTCCTGGGGAAGACATATCAAGGCCTTGATTTTCTGTTTCTTTTGTTTCGTTTTCAGCAATTATCTCCCAACGGGTACTGACAGCTTCAGCCTCCGTGCTCAGCAACCGCTTTACTTCTTTTTCCACACCTGGTGACTCAACAGACCTCTTCTTTGCTCTCTTACGGAACCTTCTCTTTCTGACATTTTTTAGAGGCAGAGTTCTGTTTGCTTTTAATGAGGCAAAACATACGTAAAGTAAGCTCCATGGCCCATTGCTCCCTGAGCGCGGCTGCTGAGGGCTGGGCTGCGCAGCAGGACAGACAGACCTGCCTTCGAGGGATCAATCCTGTGAGTGAGCCCAGGGGCCTGGCCTTCCCTCCAGGACTGTAAGGTCCCCCAGTGGCTCCAGAGCAAATATTTGGTCCCAAAGATTTGTCTCCCCCGTAGCCCTGAGAGGCTGTGTGCTGTGAGGGAGGGGTGGGGTTTCCCCAGAAGGAGAGCAGGGTTTACCTGAGAGCTGACCCAGGAAGCCTGGTAGAGGGAGGAGGAAGAGCAGGGCAGGGAAGGCACCCAGTCAAGGCATCTTTGTTTGTTTTCAAAATCACACCGGGTTCCCTGTGGGTACCTGAAGCTTCCTCCCCCCACCCAGCTCTGGGAAAGGGTGTGGAGCGCAGAGCGCAGGTGGGTCCCGGGAGCCGCACTGTCTACACACAGCTCCCATCAGGCAGGAGCCGACGCTGCTCCCGGGGCTCTTATGCCTCAGCACGTGCAGCCACAGGTGAGCAGGGACCCCGGAGTCCCAGGAGGAAGGGCCCAGGGGAGGCGGGCTGCACAGGAGGGGCTGCGGCCACACGTGGGCCCTTCCAGCTCAACGGATGTTTAAGAAGCGCCTGCTCTGGGCCAGGCGGGACCAGAGCCTGAGGACCCACCTGAGCAAGGCCCGGCCCGTCCTTGAGAGACCCTGGTTGAAGGCAGGGTGGCCCACGACCTGCCCATCAGCACACCTGCGGGGCGTGTCCACAGCGGGGAGGGCAGGTGTCCTGGAGCAGGGACGGAGGATGGGGGGCAGGCAGGACACCGGGTCTGAGTGGGGGGTGAAGGGGGCATCTTCGTGGAGGAGGCGGGAGAGGCGGCCCAGGGAGGGGAGAGCCCGAGCCCCAGCCTGAGGAGTGGGGGCGGCTTGGCTGGGGGGGCAGGAACGTGTGGGAGGCAGGGGGTGGCCCTGAGATTGGGCCCCTCAGAAGGGCTGGTGGTACCGGGGACCGAGGACAGCGTGTCAGCACCTCGACTCCCTGCAGAGCCCTGTTCTCACCGTGCTGAGCAAGGAGCGCTTTAGAAGCACCTGTGCCCGCATTCCCCGGGTCCCCGGGGCTCCCTGTGAGAACTGCTTCAGCCCCTCTGGCTCAGAGGCCGAGTCTGCAGGGCCCCGCCCCCACCCAGCGGGTTGGAAGCCCCTGGAGGGCAGAGCCTGGCCCTCAGGATGCTGGGTTCTGGGCCTGGCCAGGCCTGGGGCTCCTGCTAATGGGGGAGCCAGGCCTGCTGCAGCCACCTGCTGAGTCCGGGGTGGCAGGGGCCTGGGGAGATGCACCCACTGCCCCACTTCAGCCCTGGGAGTCAGGGTGTGAGCAGGGAAGGCCCGGGTCACACGGGGCACCTGGATTCGGCCCCACGTCCCCACTCTGCACCTGTGCCTGCAGGACAGCGTGTGGGGACACAACTCGGTGGAAGACGCCAGGGCAACCATGGAGCTCTACCGAGTCTCCAGGAGAATTCGAGACCAGTGAGGGCTGCCCGCCTGCTGCTACTCAGCCCCCTCCCCAAAGACGAGACCCTCCGTCTCTTCAGAATGACTCTCTTACTTTTGAAAAACGCATTTTTAGCAATAAAGTGGCTGTATATTTTCTCTACTCCCTCGGATCCTCCTCCTGTCTTTTTCTTTCCTCTCTCTGAGCCGGGTGTCGGTGGACACCACCCAGCACTCAGAGGACAAGGAACACGTGACCTGGGCTCGGGGCAAGTGTCAATTTCCTTAACATCCTGACTCGTGTGGGTCCAGGAACAAGTCCATGTGACTTAATATCCCTGGTCTCTGCCTCCCTTTTCCAGCTGCGTTAATGCCCAGAAGGGTGGCATTATTTCCTGGGGGTGGCACCCTGCTCAGAGGTCATTCATCACATCTTAAAATTGGTGCCGGGGCACTGGTGAGCTTTGAGGCAAAGGTAATGGGGGTGGGATGGGTGCCACCCCTGGTGACCTTCAGCAAATCATCCCTTCCTCTTACTTGTAAAACGAGCAAGTAAAAGTAGTGGACTCTGGAGTCTGTAGGAACGAAGTTGAAATCCGGGTTCTGCCCTTTAGTAGCTGTGTGAGCTAGGGCGAGTTACTCAACCTCTCTGTGCCTCAGTTTCTCCATCTGTAAAGCAGGGAACTCTAACAATTCATAGGGTTCTTGTGAGATGTTAATACAAAGCCCCCAGCACCAGGCCTGTTGCAGCTCAAGCAGGCACCAAATGTCAATAACTGGTGATTATTCTCTCCACCACCTGCTGCTGTAGCTGACCAGCTGTCCTCTGCTGCAGGGCCCGGCCCTGAGAAGGAAGGGTGTGTGTAGGGCATGTGGAGAAGAGTCCAAACCAGAGGAGTGACTGCTCAATCGGTTGCACAGTTGTTTTTTTAATCCATGTCTGGATCCTATCTCAGCGCCACTGAACCAGAATCCCTGGTGGGGTGGGGGTGGGGAGCGGGGATTGGCAGGTGCCTGTTAGTATTGTCACCTCCACAGGTGACTCTGATGCCTAAGACACTGGAATCACCTCAGGAGCTTTTTAGCAGCCTGGTACCTAAAGCACCATGTTCTCGCACAGGACCAGGGTCAGCACCACCTGGGGGCTGCCAGGCCCCATCCCAGAGTTTCTGATTCAGCAGGACTGGGGTGGAGCCCAGGAATCTGCATTCTCAGCAAGTGCCCCGTTGAAGTTCTGCTGCTGGTCCGGGGACCCTGCTTTGAGAAGCACTGCCCGAGCATCAGGTGACTGTGATGTGCAGCCACGGATGAGCCCTGGCCTAAGGGCTGAGCACCTCCAGGGGGCTCCTGTCACTGTCCAGCCTTGCCACCCCTCCCCCCATCCCCCCATCTCCTTTGGCTGCCTGTTCATGCAGAGAGAGGGCAAAGTGCTGCAGGATGTGTCCTAAACAGCCCACTGCATGGATGAGGGACACAAAGTGAGATTAAGAACTCAAGGGATTCAGGGCTTCCTAGGTGGTGCAGTGGTTGAGAATCTGCCTGCCAATGCAGGGGACATGGGTTCGATCCCTGTTCCATGAAGATCCCACATGCTGCGGAGCAACTAAGCCCATGCGCCACAACTACTGAGCCTGCGCTTTAGAGCCCGTGAGCCACAACTATTGAGCTCATGTGCTGCAACTACTGAAGCCCACGCGCCTAGAGCCCATGCTGCGCAACAAGAGAAGCCATGGCAATGAGGAGCCCGCGCACCGCAACAAAGAGTAGCCCCCACTCACCGCAACTAAGAAGAAAACCCACGCACAGCAAAAAAAGACCCAACACAGCCAATAAAATAATAAATAAATAAATAAATAAATTTATATACATATAAAAAAAGAACTCAAGGGGTTCAAATAAAGGCCGACCCGACCCTACATCCACTGCTCTTCACTCAGACGGCTTTACAATGGCGGTGCCTCCCGTTTGTGCCGCTGACACCTGGGAACCTGGTGTGAGAGGGTGGGGAGGAACAGCCTGACCTCTCAGGGTTCTCTCCTTCCCCGTCTCCCCAGTGTCAGGGTCCTGACCTCTGCTGTTATGATTGTTATGAACCTCGGAAGCTGCTGGGTGCAGCTGCATGTCTGGCTGTGACCGGCCACCCGGTGGAGCCCTTGGGCCATCTCTCCCCCAGGCAGCCTTGCAGGCAGAACCAGCCTGAGGGACACTCTGGCAGGAGGTGTGAGGGGCTGGGTCTTTAACATGGTTGGGGGCTGCTCCAGGGACCCTCTAGGCTGTCCTCACTCAGCCACTGAGCTGAGGCTCAGAGGGAGCCGGGGCAGTGGTGCAGCCTGGCCTGGAAGGTGACCCCAAGCTCTGACTCCCAGACTCCTGGAAGTTCCTTCCAGGGCTTCAAGCTTCCTTGAAAGAAGAGGAAGCAGGATTCCCAGGGGAAAAGCTTTCCCAAAGGACATCTCTAAGCTGACTTCCTGCTTCTGGTTCTGGGGTTTGGATGCCCCCAGGGGTGAGAAAAGCTGGGGAGGCACCCACCCTGCCTCCCAGGTGGGCCCTGAGGTGAGGGTCAGGCCCCAGAGGGCAGCGTGTGCTGTGGCCCCGCCCCTCTCCCGGGCTCCTTGCCTCCTGCACAGCCAGCTTCTCAGTGGGGGGAGGCAGTCAGGTGGGAAGCACAGGGGTTGATGCTCTCGAGAGACCCCAGCGTCCGTCAGCCCACCTGGCTGGAGTGTCTCCCTCTGTGAGCTCAGGGTCCCCGTCCATCAGAGGGGCTGAGAAGGGGGCTGAGGTCCCACAGGCAGGGGGCCCAGCACCAGGCTGGGGGTGGTGGGGACCCATAAACAGCACCGTCACCGCTGACCCCGATGAAAGGAAGAGCTGCTCCTGCTGCCCCTCTAGATGCCTGACCTAGCCGGGTCCCCACACACCTGGGGCTAATGCCTACAAATGATGGGTTTAGGTACCGATGTTGTGAAGGACGGAGGCAGGGAAGGTGCTGTTTGTTGAGCGGCTGCTGTGTGAGTAGTTCTGGGCTCTGTGCTTCACACATGTCATCTTACGCTCTTCTCCGGGGACCCTGCCGGGGGCTGGTTTATGTCCCATCTTACCAGTTAGGAACTAAGCCTGACTCCTTAGCTCAAGCAGACCCGCTCCTGGTGGCCCAGAGCAGCTCCTCAGAGAGCAGACCTAGGACATAGCCAGGAGCCCTGCTCTTACCTTGTGGCTCTACTCATCCCTCGGCAACTTCTGCCTCAGTCTCTTCTTCTGTAAAATGGGGATATTTTACAGGAGTCCCAACCCCCGGAGCTGTCATGGGGACACATGCGGCCACAGTGAAATCTGCCCCAACCTGTTCAGGCATCAGCTGGAATCTCCTCTCCATGGAGGTCACACCCTGCTGGGCTTTTGCCTTCATTCCTGAAAAGTGCAGGTCAGGGTCCACCCCAGGCAACAGGGACAAGGGAGAGTTGGGCTTCTCAGCACCACCTTGCCTTTTGGTCTCTTCTTCCCAAGCCCTTTAGCTGCCTCACTGTGCTTCCCCAGGGGAGTGTCCAGCCCCCTTTACTCCCTGATCCACCCCCCTGTCTCCCTCTGCCCCACTGCTGCCAGCGTTCTGCCCTGGGCCGTCCTCCTGGGCCAGGGACAGGGTGCATGTCCTCAATTGTACCTCATCTCAGCTCACAGATCACCTGCCCTGGTGCCCTTCCTAGGCTCCCAGCACCCTGGGGACTGTCTCTGCTCCAGGGCAGGAGGCCCCGGGAGTGACTCTGCTGTCCTGGGTGGTGAGAACCAGTTCCTGAGACCATGATAGACCCTGGCAAGATGGCAGTGTGAGGAGGGGGAGGAGGAATGGGCAGTGGGGGGTTTCTTGCCAGGTATGGTCCATCTGGCTTCGCAGTCATGACTGGGTACTCCTGCCCTGTGCTCTCACCTGAGCCCGTGGGAAGGTCCTGCCGCCTCCCCTCCTGCCCCAGGTGGGCCTGCGGGTGAGCCTAGGGAGGGGGAGGTGAGGAGTGTGGTCAGGGCCTCTGCTCCCAGGCTCACACCCCACATGCCTAAGGGGCCCGTCCAGGAACACGTGAGTGACCCCGGCCTGATGTCTGTCAGAACCGGGAGTGCAGGCCCAGCTGCACAGGGCAGTTGCCACTCAGCCCAGCTGACCTCGGGTGTGCAGAAATGCTGGCCCATGGGAACATCTTCAGGACTGCATCTGGACCACAGGCCCCTTGTTGGAGACCTGAGCCCTAGTCCACCTCCCACCTGCCACCTACATGTAAGGCCAGACACTATAAAACTCCTAGAGGAACACATAGGCAGAACACTCTATGACATACGTCAAAGCAACATCCTTTTTGACCCACCTCCTAGAATCATGGAAATAAAATCAAGAATAAACAAATGGGACCTCATGAAACTTAAAAGCTTTTGCACAGCCAAAGAAACCACAAACAAGACTAAAAGGCAACCCTCAGAATGGGAAAAAATAATTGCCTATGAAACAATGGACAAAGGATTAACCTCCAAAATATACAAGCAGCTCATGCAGCTTCATACCAAAAAAGCAAATAACCCAATCCACAAATGGGCAGAAGACCTAAAGAGACATTTCTTCAAAGAAGACATACACATGGCCAACAAACACAGGAAAAGATGCTCAACATCACTCATCATCAGAGAAATGCAAGTCAAAGCCACAATGAGGTATCACCTCACACCGATCAGAATGGCCATCATCACAAAATCTGGAAACAACAAATGTTGGAGAGGGTGTGGAGAAAAGGGAACTCTCCTGCACTGTTGGTGGGCATGTAAGTTGGTACAGCCACTATGGAAAACAATTTGGAGGTTCCTTAAAAAACTACACATAGAACTACCATATGATCCAGTAATCCCACTCCTGGGCATATACCCAAAGAAAACCATAATCCCAAAAGAAACTTGTACCATCATGTTTATTGCAGCACTATTTACAATAGCCAGGACATGGAAGCAACCTAAATGCCCATCAACAAATGAATGGATACAGAAGATGTGGCATATATACACAATGGAATATTACTCAGCTCTAAAAAGGGATGAGATGGAGCTATATGTAATGAGGTGGATAGAACTACAGTCTGTCATACAGAGTGAAGTAAGTCAGAAAGAGAAAGACAAATATTGTATGCTAACTCACATATATGGAATCTAAAAATGGTACTGATGAACTCAGTGACAAGAACAAGGACGCAGATACAGAGAATGGACTGGAGAACTCAAGTTTTGGGAGGGGGCGGGGGATGAAGGGGAAGCTGAGACGAAGTGAGAGAGTAGCACAGACATATATATACTACCAACTGTAAAATAGATAGTCAGTGGGAAGTTGTTGTATAACAAAGGGAGTTCAACTCGAGGATGGGAGATGCCTTAGAGGACTGGGACGGGGAGGGTGGGGGGGACTCGAGGTGGGGGGGGAGTCAAGGAAGGGAGGGAATACAGGGATATGTGTATAAAAACAGATGATTAGGGCTTCCTAGGTGGTGCAGTGGTTAAGAATCCGCCTGCCAATGCAGCGGTCACGGGTTCGATCCCAGCTCCAGGAAGATCCCACATGCCGCGGAGCAACTAAGCCCGTGGGCAAAAAAAAAAAAAAAAAAAAAAAAACAGATGATTGAACTTGGTGTACCCCCAAAAAAATAATAAACAAAAAAAAAAGGGAAAAAAAATAAAAACAGAAGGGAAAAAAAAAAAAAAACCAGAACAAACCCCATAAAGTTCCTTATGTGCTAATACGAAATAGTTCTAAAATACAGTGGTAAGTAGGGTACAGAGAGTGTGAAAGTTATGCTATTGTCTGGGTAAAAGGAGAAAAACAATTTATATAAATACACGTATATATGTGCGTTAAAGTTTTGTGAACGTGTACACATGACCCAGGGAACACTGATCAGCTCCAGGGAAGAAAACTGAGTAGCTGGAGGAGGAGGGTAGGAGAGAGACTATTCACTGTGTCTTTTGAATTTGCATACATAATACATCACTTATCTATGATATGTGGTGTATTATCGATGCAAAAAATTGTTTTTAATAGCTACTCAGCCCCAGACTGCCTTCTCCATCTAGAGAAGGACTCTTACTCACAGGCAAGTAATAATAAACGAAGATAAGTTACACAACTAAGCACACATCAAACACCTGGGGCACCTGGTTTCTCATGGCTCTTGGTGGCACTGGAAAAGCCGTTCCTTCACTCACCGCTTGTCCTCTTCCATCACTTTTCTTTTGTCACAGCCCCGGAGGTTGACAAGGGTCACGGTATCACAGAGAAGTGCATCCTTCACTTCTCGATCAAGGCATGAGTCAGTGGTGAATCTCGGAGAGTGGTTTACCTGCCGGGAGAAGGCATTATCCATCCCCTTCCTAGACCACCTGAGCAGGTCATGATTCTTGCAGGCCCAGCTGGAGGGTCTAGGAGAGACATCCCCCTCCAGTGGCTTTAGCCAAAGAAGCTGGATGTTCTCACTTCCAAGGCCACAGGACTCTGCCACAGAGATCCCTCCAGTGTACAGGCTGCTGAGAGCAAATCAGACAGCCTGACTCTATAGCTATAGTGTCCTTACAGGCAAGGCTTACACGAGGAACGTTTGGGATCCAAGGTCTGGGTTCCTATGGTGGAGGCCAGAGACCACCAAGATTGGACTTAGCAGGTCAGAAGTGCCGATGTCTTACACCTTCTGCTACATCCTATCCACCCTAAGGCCTGTGCGTCCGCCATTCCATGTTCCACCAGCTGAGTACACTCCTATCCCAGGTGTCCTGTTCAGGGGCAGACCTTGGTTTTGCAAAGCCTGGGAGATGATCCTCACCTCCAGCAGCCAGGGCTTCAGTGTGTGGTCCAGCAAGATGTCAAAACCAAGGATCTCAAATCAGGCACATGTACCTCCACTCAGATACTAGGGAAAACAGGTTCGGCAGTTGTGGCGAAGAACAGAATGTGCCGAGATGCTGGTTTTGATGATGATGTCCTCGATGTCTCCCCTCAGCTCTCGGGGGTCGTAGCTGTGCTCTCGCAGCCAGGCGTTGAGTGTTGACAGCTTCCTGTGAGGCCCAGGGGTCAAAGGAAGACCAGCGGAGCCGGGCTGCAGGCAGGAGGCTCCCTAACACTAACCCTAATTCCATGCCTAGGTTCCTTGCTCTTTAAGGGGTTGCTACCAGCTTGGAGCAGGGCTTAATTATAGGGTGGGGTTTGGGGCTGCACTTGGTAGTCAGGCACAGGACAGGGGTCTGTGAAGGTTAAGCCAGCTCAACCTCCCAAGGGCCAGCTCAGTTTCATGGGCTGCTGAGACCGTGGGGCTAAAGGGCAGAGAAAGAGGAGAAAGCAGAGTAGAGCATACCTTTCACTGCCCACAGCATCCTCCCGGACAATATGCTCACTGTGTCTGTTGGTAGCATAGTTGGTCAGGTGCATGCAGACATCATCCTGGGAAGAGAGTGGCCCTGTGGCCTCTGGCTGCTTCCACATAGTTCTTCCCTCCAGCCCTGCGTTGCCTTTTGATGACCCACCCCTCCCCAGGGTGACTCCTCTCCTCTCCCTCTTCAGGGAGGACTGTTCTGTAGGCTCCCAGGGAGGGGGGGTGTCCTTCCTGCAGGTGTGGCTTTTCTGCAGTCAACCCCCCGCCCCACCCCCACCACGTGCTCTCCTCCTACTCCTCCTAGCCAGGTGCCCAGGCACTCCAGGTTTCACTCCTTGTTCATGGGTGACAAGCTAGCTGCATGACAAGCCCCTGTACCCGGTTTCTCCACAGAACCTCAGTACTCGTGGCAGTGGAAGAGGGTGCTGCCCTGCACCGTAGGGTTGCTGGCTGCCCTCGTTTTTTTTTTTTTTTAAGGATGTTGTTTGTTAAGATTGTTTTCATGTGGACCGTTTTTTATAGTCTTTATTGAACTTGTTACAATATTGCTTCTCTTTTATATTTTGGTTTTTTGACCATGAGGCATGTGGGATCTCAGGTCCTTGACCAGGGATTGAACGCGCACCCCCTGCATTGGAAGGCAAAGTCTTCACCACTCGACCTCCAGGGAAGTCCCCCAGCTGGCCTCCTACAGGTGGTTGTGCCTGGGCTCCACGTAGGGCATGGTGGCAAAGCGGGCCAGGCCCTCCTCATACGTGAAGATCCGAAGAGGGTCACAGGATGTGATCAGGATGTAGATTCGCATGTCAAACTTGAAGCCGTCAATGAGGAAGGGCTGAGAGCAGCAAACCCACAAGGGGAAAATAATAATACGGTGGTTTCTCAGTATCTGCAGGGGACAGGGTCCAGGACCTCCCCAGGGATACCACACTCCATGCATGGACACGTCCCTTGTACAAAATGCTGTCAGCCCTGTGCATCCACGGGTTCCACATCTGCACAAACAGAGGGAGGGCTGACAACTTTTGAAGTAGTTACTCTGTCCCATAAACTGTTGTAAGCACTTCAAATACATAATAAGTCATTTAATTTTCACAGCAACCATATGAGATACTGTTATGTGATATAACTGAATGCATATGTCCTAATATAAAACCCTTTTGTAAGAGTGATGCCATCCACAATAAAAATAATGATTTATCCTTTAAATAGGTAATAACTGAATACATACTTTTTCTTTAAATATCACTCTCATCAGTTTCATGGGTAAGTAAAGTGTATGTTATCAGTATACTATGATCTATATAGGTCAGTCCAGTAGCGAGATCAGGAACAGTGTTCCTTCAGTTTTTTAAGCTGTGAGCACCTAAAATGCTATGCAAGGGACAAATTTTTAAGACAATGCATATGGTGAATATATTGCTATAATCTAATATAGCATACAGCAATTGCTAAGATATATATTTACTGGTATGCAGAGAAGATAATGTATTGCATAATAATTTGACATAAAAGATAATTGGTGAATGTCTGTAAAGGGAAAGAAATGAGGCAGATCGCCTTCCTACATTATGAACAAATGTACTGAAATTCTCCCGGTGTTCAAAAACTGGTGGGATGTTGGGGGACGCCCCAAAAGGAACCAAAGTGTTCTTTCTGTCCTAACAGCCAACGCTACCTTTGGTGGATGGTCTCACAGCCAGGTGCTTCTACTGATGGTGTCTCACGGCCAGGTGCTTATACTGAAGGTTCCGGCAGGACTGATCGTGTCTCTCCTTGCGCACCCAGATATCAGAACCATCTATCCTCCTCCCAAGAATTGAACCAACTGAACGAAGCTGAGTCCCATTATATAAATGTCCCTCCCAGAATGGAAAGCTTCTCTTTTAACTTAGGTACCCAAATGAGAACGTCTAACTGCGTGCGAGAGCTAGGGAATAAATTAAAGAGAGATTTGTTTTTCTGATGGGTAAGAATTACAAAGCCCCCTATCTTTCTGCTTTTATCTTGGGGTGCATGAGAGGCATACAAACATGTTTCCAGCTCTCTGCTCAAAGTAGAGGGTGTTCTCCACATCCAGCTGTCACCTGTCTTCAAGAAGAAAGCACATGCACGTTCATTATCACCACTGCATTCCAGGCCGCTGAGTTAGGTGCCGTGTGGTTACACATCTCTATTCACCACACTAATTTTAAAGCCAGCTGCAAACAGGCAAATGCGTCCTTTCTAACTCTGAGCTCTAAATATTCATCAACAGTCTGCGCCTCACCTCCTCCACACGTCACAGTGCAGGGAAAGAAGTCAGTTTGTCTCCACTGATGACTGATTGGCTGGTAAAAGAAGAACTGGATCATGCTGTCCCTGGCCCCAGTGTACCTGGTCTGGATGGAGAGAACTGTGATCACATATTTGCATACAATGAGCTAGTGCCTTCCACACCTTTCAGTATGAGGGGAACCCAAGTCACCTATGTAGACAAGCATGTCGATCACTACAAACTCTGGTACATGAAGTTTCCCAGAATTTTATTATGTGATAGCATTTCAGTTAGATTTGTCATCAACAGGATCTCAGAAGGTCTTCAAACAATCTCCCTGGAGTCATTTTCCCAGGTAATTTCATGCCTGGGAATGAGTTCACAAACATGTAGGCGGGCATTTTTTGTTTATTTGTTTCACTTTTCTTTCTTTCTGATACTTTTGAATTTAATTTCCATGAGAACAGGAACGGAGACAATCTGGGTTTGCTTACACCATGGCACGTAATTGGGACCCAAATTTATGGTAACAACATCTTTAAGCATCTTTAAGCAGACCCTTCTGAAAAATCCCTCTGAAAGCACAACTACAGAAACTCAAATGTACACAAAGCCATGGCATTTGCATATGAGCCTTCCAGTATCTAATTAAAATAGAGGAGGGGCAATGCTGAATGTGAGCAGGCAGTTATAGACAGAGGTAAGTTTACTTTCAGGTTATTTTACTTGGGCAGCATTGTCCTCTCCCTACTTTTTTTTCCTTCCATCCTGATTGAACAAATCAGTGAATTGAGGAAAAGTCTCAGAACGCAACACAAAGAGAAAAAGAGAGGGAAAACAAAGGTTAAACTTGGGGGGGATAGATCCAGAAGTGCCAGCATCACATGGAATTCAAGAGAAAGAACAGAGGGCTTCTCCGCTGGCACAGTGGTTAAGAATCTGCCTGCCAATACAAGTGACACGGGTTTTATCCCTGGACTGGGAAAATCCCACATGCCACGGAGCAACTAAGCCCATCTGCCACAACTATTGAAGCCCGTGCGCCTAGAGCCCATGCTCCACAAGCAGAGAAGCCACCGCAATAAGAAGCCAGTGCACTGCAATGAACAGTAGCCTCTGCTCTCCACAACTACAGAAAGCCTGCGCACAGCAACAAAGACCCGATGCAGCCAATAAATAAAAAATTAACAAATTTCTTGAAAGAATAGAAAAAATAACGAAGAGGCTCTATACTTGATTACATAATTGCTGACAGTTTCCTAGACCTTAAGGAAGACAGAAGTTCTCAGTCTAAAAATATTCATCAAGTTCTGAACAGACACTGTAAAAAACACAACAAGGATAAAGAGAAATTCTGCAAGTTATCATAAAGAGAAAAGTGATTCTCTATAAAGGAGTGAGAATCAGAATGGCATCAGGTTTCTCGTAGGCAATAATGGATGCAAGAAAACAAAAGCATTCAAAGTGATGAGGGACAATAGGTTTTACATCTAGAATTCTACAACCAAATTATTCACTGCTAATCAATAATCAATTGTCAACTTATAAACAATTTATGATCAAATTATCAATCAGTAATCAGTGAGATAAAGTTTTTCTTAGACACAAAAAGACAGACACTTTACCACTCAGAGACTCTCACTAGGAAAAAACAACTACTAGAGGATATACTGAAAAAGAACTAATACAAATGCACAACAAAGTAGTGAGGTGCAAGAAGCAGTAATGGTGAAATAAATCAGTAAAGCTTATTAGTAAATCTAAATAAGGGTTGACTGACAAAGGAATGTATTTAATTATAAAACAGTAAAAAAAAAACGTAGCATTATAAACTGGTGAAAAATTCCAGACATGAGGTGTGTGTGTGGTGGGGGGGGTGGGGGGGCAGGGTTACAGTGATGGGATGAGGTGAGCACAGAAAAGGCTTCCAGGGAGTTTTGCTTCTGGCTAGGGAAGAATGGCTTGTTTCAGATGAATCCTCCCAGTGAGAATAAGTAAAAGTGCTGCATAAAATACTGTTTAATACATTTGAAGGCATCAGAGAATGACCACAGTAGTGAGGATTTGCAGGGCCAATATCCCAGACACAAAGGAAACCCAGAAAGGTGAGTACAATACTTGGCACCACCTTTGGTATCATCATCTCTGCTCAAGACATTTTCCATTTTACAAGTGGTGACTGAGCATCTGAGAAGCTGAACCGACCTGTCATCAGACTCAAGTGGCCGGAGACCAAACCTGGAGCTCCAGGCCCCCCAAGGGGAGGAGCGTTCACACAGCATGCAGAACTTCCCTGACCAGGGATAGAACCTGTGCCCCCTGCAGTGGAAGGCTAAAATCTTAAGCACTGGCCCACCAGGGAAGCCCTTGTTGCTATTCTTGTAAAGAAGAAACCAACATCCACAGGGTTAAATTGGTAATGTCATGTAACTAATATGCCAATAAATCTGGGGTTGATTCTAGATTTATCTGGCCCTAAAGTTCATACTGATTTCAGGAGACTGAACCTGGAAGTGGACACCTTGAAGATACTGGCCAGAGCACCCGCCCAGAGCACCCGCCCAGCACCCACTCTGGGTCCCCCCCAGTGCCCAGGCCTGGCTGAGGAGGCGGGTCTCTGGCGCTGGTCCTTACTCACCTCCTGTAGTTTCTGCTCTTAGGGGGTGCACAGGCGCGTGCACCGAGTGCTCTGTGTCCTGTGGTGAAGGACTCTGCAGTCGCCACGTGACAGGTCAGCACACAGGAGCCAATGGAATGTGCAGGTGATGCCTCCGAGAGCTCGTGACCCAAAGCCAGGCCTCTGGGAAGAAGACCCTGTTCCAGTCACGTGTGTGTTCAAGGGCTCGCTGAACCAGGGAACCAGGTGACAACTGACACATCTTGTGTTTTGATGGTGGAATCATCCAGGATCACCATCCAGTCCCTGTGGTCACACCCACACAGCAAACAATTAAGAAAGGGGCTTCCCTGGCAGTCCAGGGGCGAAGACTTCACCTTCCAACACGGGTGGGTGTGGGATCGATTCCTTGTTTGGGGAGCTGAGATCCCTATAAAGACGTTAAAAATGGTCCACATTAAAAAAAAAACACAACAAAACAAGAACAAAAACATGCATCGGAGTCCCTCCCCCAGGGGGAAGGGGAGAGCCAGGCTCCTGCATGATAGGCAGGAAGCTCAGCTGCACAGGGACCTGACCACAGCGCCCTCTGGCTGCTTCACGGGACCTTGCTATCTTGTCATGGGCCTCTAGGTCGTAATTAACACAGGCCGCAGGGACCACATTGCCCTCGGGCCTTCTGACAGTGTTTGGGAACGTCAGTGCTGGAAGGCAACACACTCTCTCTGCACGTCTGCCCTGCAGTGCAGCTGCTGTCGCTGTTGGGACTCATCATGCTGATGCTCTCCATTCATTTCTCCATTTAGCTGTTCTGATTCATTCCAAGTCCTACATGACCACCCGCTTCTCTAACTGGGAAATGCCCAGCCCCAATTCTGTGCAGGGAGGATGCAAAACAGAGTTTATTAACAGTCACGTTTATTCACAAGAATTGGAAGAACCAAGGGCGGTGGGGGCGGCGGGGGGGGTGTGTGAAACGAGGCTTTTGATGGCCATGGAGGTGCTGCATTTGAATCCCGTGCAGAGAACAGTCTCATCGTCCACTGGACCGGACCCCACGGAGCGCGGCAGCCTGAGCGTCTTCAGTCACCTACGGGGCACAGAGAACAGTCTCACCCTCCACTGGACTGGGCCCCACGGAGCGCGGCAGCCTGAGTGTCCTCGGTCACCTACGGGGCGCAGAGAACAGTCTCACCCTCCACTGGACCGGGCCCCACGGAGCGCGGCAGCCTGAGTGTCCTCGGTCACCTGCAGGACACAGAGAACAGTCTCACTGTCCACTGGACCGGCTCCCATGGAGCGCGGCAGGCTGAGCATCTTCGGTCACCTACGGGGCGCAGAGAACACTCTCATTGCCCACTGGACCAGGTCCGAGCGAGCGAGGCAACCTGACCTCCTTTGGTTACCCTCAGGTTTTATTTATATGGGCTTAACTTTGGTTGATCTCTCTTGCTGGGCAGCCTGCAGCAGAGGTGAGTTAGGATGCAATTCCATATTCTCCGAGCCAGTCCCTTCTTCTGTTTCTGCCTGTGGCCAGAGGGAGTGGCTGGAGACACACTCTCAGGCTGCCCAGCACTGGAGGCGCTTCCGGTGTTGGCCACCCCTGGGGGGCAGTTGCTTCTCTCTTGGGCTTCAGTCCTGTTGCCGGTGCTGCTGCTAGAGGAGGAGGCCCCAGGGCCACACGGAGTGGCTGGACTGGGGGTGGCGGTCCTCTCCTCTGTTGTGGGTGGGGGAGAGGGTGCGGGAGTGAAAGACTTGCTTGTCTCCTGATCTTGGTGCTGCAGCACCTTTCCTGCATCGTAGAACCACTCGGGTATCAGGGTGGACACCTCTGAGCTGGAGGAAGACTCAGTGTAGCTGCCATAGAGCCCAGTTGAAGAGCAGTTCCACACAGTGCTGGCAGTGATGGTGCAGTCCCCCACCTCAGATCCCTCAGAGCTCTTGCTGCCTCTTCTTGACTCCTCCATGTCTTCCCACCTCGAGTCCAGGGTTATCCGCACTGTCGCCCCCAGGTTCTCGTCACAGGCTGGCCGGAGTGGCTCCTCCCGGCCCACGTTCACCCATACGTGGTGCAGGAGTTCGGTTGTGTTGCTTCGTTTGCTGGGGTTGACTACGATCATTCTCTTGATCAGATTTCTGATTTCTGGTGAGAGATTAAGTGGGATGTGGTATCGCCCTCGTACGATTTTCTGCTGCAGATCTGAAAGGCTTAGTCCCCAAAAGGGCCAGGACCCGGTCACCATCTTGTATAGGATGACTCCCAAGCTCCACACGTCCACCGGTGGGCCATAGTAGCTCTTTTGTTGGAACATTTCTGGGGCAGAGTACGTAGGACTTCCACAGAATGTGTGCAGCTTCTGGCCCTCCTTGCACTTTCGGCTCAGGCCAAAGTCGGTGACCTTCACGTTTAAGTGGGCATCCAGCAGGAGGTTCGCTGGCTTCAGGTCCCGGTGTACGATGCCCCTCTGGTGACAGTGCTGCAGGGCGGAGAGCACCTGCCGGAACGGGGCTCGGGCCTCTTCCTCGGTCATGTAGCCGTGGTGTTTCAGGTAGCTGCACAGGTCTCCGCCACAGAGGTACTCCATCACAAGGCACAATGTCTTGTCGGTGTTAATCACCTCGAGGAGTTTCACGATATTTGGGTGATCTAAAGCCTTCATGTTCCCAACTTCTTGGGAAAGTTCCCAGTACCCAGAGGAGCTTAGATCCAGTTTCTGAATGACCTTGATGGCAACCTCTGTCCCGGTCTGAATGTGCCGGGCCAACTTCACCTTGGCGAACCTACCTTCGCCGATGGTGTGGAGGATCTCGTAGTTCTCAATACGAGCCTCGTTGTCAGTAGAGGTGGCCGTGAGGCCCTGCATGGTGGTGAACTGCTAAACTACACTAGCCAGCAATGCTAACTATGCTAACTAACAATGCTAACTATACTAAAAATGCATAGTATGCTAACTATACCAATTGTACTAACTATGCTAATAAACTATTAACTATACCAACTACACTGACTATTCCAATGATACTAACTATGCTAACTGTACTAACAGTGCTAACTAATACTAACTATGCAAATAAACTATTAACTATACCAACTACGCTAACTATTCCAGTGATACTAACTATACAAACTGTACTAACAGCGCTAACTAATACTAACTATGCAAATAAACTATTAACTATACCAACTATGCTAACTATTCCAATGATACTAACTATACTAACTGCACTAAGTGTTAATAACTATACTGACTATGCTGATAAAGTATTAACTATACCAACTACGCTAACTATTCCAACGATACTAACTATGCTAACTGTACTAATACTAGCAATACTAACTAAAAAAAACTAGGATAAATGAGAAAAATAACAAAAAACAGCTAAGGTAAAATGAGAAAAAGAACAAAATGAGAAAAAGAACAAAACTAAGATAAAATGAGAAAAAAACAAAAGAAATAAGTGGCAAAAATTGAGAAGAAAAAACTAAAATTAAAAGAAAATGATAAAAAGACAAAAATAAAGAAAAATGAGAAAAAGGCAAAAAAAAAAAGGAAAAATGAGAAAAATAAAAAAGAGTAGAGAAAAAAAATCAACAAAATGGCAAGAACAAGGCAAAAAACACACTAGCCGGGGATCGATGCTCTCAGGTCACCAAAAACAGCTTCCTGGGCTCTAAGGACCTGGGCCCAGCTGGGGTATTTTATAGGGTGAGTTTCATCACAGTGGTGCCCTGTGAGCAAGGGCAAGAAACGGACCAGTCAGGGCTGGGGATAAGCCACAGTGGTTTTCTCACTTTTTCAGTTCAAGTCCCCTTTGCACTTAGGAAAAAGGATCCCAAAGAGATTTTTCTTTATATGCGTTAATAGAGATTGGTATTTGCTTTGATAGAAACTAAAATCTGTAGGGTGCTTCAGTGGCCTTTTCCTTTGTAGTTTGAAAATCAGTAATAATTTTAAAGACCTCATAACATCTACACTTGAAGTATTCAGTTCCTTTTCCTGAAACTCTGGTCTCAAAATAAATGTTACAGCTTAACTGACTACATGATATAATAGGAAAACGTTCTGGTGCATAAGACACTGATAAGGTACATCATTCATGTCTGGGAAGCTGCAAGAAGATTTGCCAGGAGGGTCGTGAGCAGATTTCTCTTCAGGAGCCTGGGAGGCCAGATGGCAGGGGTCGGTGTATTCCAAGTGTTGAAGGAAAGAGGCTGTTGACCAAGAATCCTATATCTAGCAAAACTGTCCTTCAAACACGAGGGTGAAATTAAGACATTGCCAGCTAATCAAGAGTTGAGAGAGTTCTTAACCACCAGACCTGCCTGCAGCAGGGAGATCTTCAGGGTGGTGTGAAGGACCCTGGACAGTAATACAAAGCCTTGTGAAGAATAAAGATCTCTGGTAAGAGCAGATAGCTGGGTGATTAGAAAAGCTAGTCCTAATGTTCCTTTGGTTTCTATTTGATTTAAGGGACTAATATAGAATTAAAAACACACGAACACACACAAATCATCACCTTGTTTCTAATCTTTTTTTTTTAATTTGGGGGTGGGGAGAAATCTGCTTGTTCTCTAAAATGAACGTATGTGTCTGACCTCATGGATTGCATTTAGAAATCATAGCGTCTCTGTCTTCCAATACAAAGGTAAACCAAGTTCGGGTCCCTTTGAATGCAGCAGCTCAAGAACAGAAGCTACAAGATAGATGGATTTGAGGCAATAGGAATAAGAGCAGGCTTCAAGAACAGGAGCAGAGGAACACTAGTAATATGTGCACAAAAGTCTCAGAACCCTTATTCCAAATACCACCTTGAATATTATTATAATAAAAAATATTTGGGAAAAATTTTTTGAGAAATGTGTAGCACCTTGCATTAGTCTGCAGGACACCATAAGAGAAAACCACAGGCTGGGTGCCTTAAACAGTAGAAATTTACTTTCTCACAGTTCTAGAGGCTAGAAGTCCAAAATCAAGGTGTTGTCAGGGTTGGTTTTGGTCAGACGTCACTTTCTGGCTTGTAGACAGCCATGTTCTCACTATGTCCTCACATGGCCTCTTTGTGCACAGAGAGAGAGAGAGAGAGTCCTGGTGTTTCTTCCTCTTCTTCTACAGACACTATTCCTATCGGATTAAGGCCCCACCTTTATGGCCTCATTTAACCTCTAACCTCCTTGTAGAGCCTGTCTCCAAATAGTCACATTGGTGGTCAGGTTTTCAATATATAAATTTTGAGGGGATATGAATTGGTCCATAGCAGTCTGCCTTTTGCATATGCAAAATACACTCCATCTCAGTATCCCTAGAAGTCTTAACCCATTCCAACATCACTTCCAAGCCCAAGGTCTCATTAAATTTCACCTGATCGGGTATGGATGAAAAATGACGCATAAAATTAACCATCACAGAACCTATAAAGAAAAATATCACACATTGTTGAAACACATAGTAGAAAAGTTGAACACTACTACAAAGATGTCCATTCCCTTAAATGAACTGAAACATGTAATTCCAATTCAGATGACAGTAGAATTCTTTTTTCGGAACTTAAGATAATTTTGACATTCTTGTGGGAGAATGAGTGAGGACGACATTTGTAGAAAAATTATTCGAGGTATAGAAAGACGTTCCTTATCTGATGTCAAAGCGTGCTGCAAAACTGTTGTAAGTAAACGAGTGCAGTTTAGTGCAGGAGTAGACATGAGTCATGGACTATAATTAGAGTATAGAAACAGACCCATGAGAAATGAGTTCAAAGTTCAAAGGCAGGTCATCATAGAGGGAAGAGTAGTTTAAAAAACAAATACTATAAAACTACAAAAAGATTTTTTCCAGGACATTAAAGAAGATCTAAATAAATGAAAAGATATCCTCTACTTATGGATCAAAAGACTTAATATTATTCAGATGACAACCTGCCCAAATTAATCTACAGACTCAACACAATCCCTAACAAAATCCCAGCTTCGTTGCAGAAATTGACAAGCTGATCCTAAAAGTTATGTGGAAATATAAAGGACCCAGAATAGCCATAACAATCCAGAAACAGAACAAAGTTGGAGGGCTCAGATTTCTCAGTTTCAAAACTTACTACAAAACTGTAATAATCAGGACACTGTGGTACTAGCATAGAAGAGACACATAGATTGATGAAATAGAATTGAAAGTCTGGAGATAAATCCATGTTATCTACATTGATTGAGTTTCTACACAGGTGACAAGACCATTCAATGGGGAAAGAATCATCTTTTCAACAAATGGTGCAGGACAACTGAACATCCACATACAAAATAATGAACTTGGACTCCTAGCTTATAACATGCACAGAAAAGTTAAGTCAAAATTTATCAGAGACCTAAATTTAAGAGTGGAGATGGTAAAGCTCTTGGAAGAAAATGTGGCCATAAATCTTCATGCTTTGGAATAGGAGACAGTTTCTTAGATATGACACCAAAAACAGAAGCTACAACAACAACAATAGATAAGTTGGACTACATCAAATTTAAAAGCTTTTTTGCTAAGAAGGACAGGATCAAGAAAGTGGACAGCCCACAAAATGGGAGAAAATATTTGAAAAACCTATATATATCTGAAAGGGAACTTGTTTCTAAAGTATGTGAAGAACACAACTCAATAATAAAAACACAAGTAACCTGATTAAAATAATGACAAAGGATCTGAATAGACATTTCTCCAATAAAGATTTACAAGTGGCCAATAAGAACAGGAAAATGTACTCAGCATCTTTAGACATTAGGGGCATGCTAATCACAAAGAGAGATAGTAAGCAAGTGTTGATGAGGACGTGCAGAAATTGGAACTGAATACATTGTGAGCGGGAATGCAAAATGGTCTAGCCATGTTGGAAAGCAGTCTGACAGTCCCTCAAAAGGGTAGATGTGTGGTTCCCATATGACTCAGTGATTCCACTCCTAGGTATGTACCGGAGAGAAACGAAAACAGGTTCACACAAAAGCTTGTACGTGAATGTTCGTAGCAGCATTATTCATAACAACCAAAAAGTGGGAACAACTCAAATCAAACCCATAATAAAATTCCAAAAATTGGCAATAACTGATGGATAGATAAAGGTGGTATATTTGTACAATGGAATATTATCTGGCCAGTAAAAGGAATAAAGGACTACTGTGCATAACAATGTGGATGAACCTTACAGACATTATGGTCAGTGAGGGAAGGCAGACACAAAAGGCCACATAGTGTATGATTCCACTTATATGAAGTGTCTACAATAGGCAAGAATATTTCGTTACACATTAAATCTAGAGACAAAAGTAGGTTAACAGTTGTCTAGGCCTTGTGGGAGAGGCCGTGGGAGGAACTGGGAGTAGCTGCTAAAGGGGACAAGGTTTTCTGGGGGGATGTTGATAATGCCTTTTTTAAAAAAAAAATCTTATTGTTTTTGGCTGCGTTGGGTTTTGTTGCTGCACGTGGGCTTTCTTTAGTTGTGGTGAGTAGGGGCTACTCGTCACACAGGTTTCAGTAGTTGTGATTCGAGGGTCCAGTAGCTGTGGCGCACTGGCTTAGTTGCTCCGAGGCATGTGGGGTCTTCCCGGACCGGGGCTGGAACCCATGTCCCCTGCAGTGGCAGGTGGATTCTTAACCACTGAGCCACCAGGGAAGTCCCGGTGAGAATGTCTTAAAATTGATCGTGGTGATGGTTGCAGAACTCTAAAAGCCATAACAGTAAGTCCCCTCCATATGAACGAAGTCCATTCTGAGAGCATGTTCGTCAGTCCAATTTGCTCATAAGTCGAACAACGTTAGCCTAGGTACCCAATTAACATAATTGGCTATATCGTACTGTACTGTAATAGGTTTACAATACTTTTCTCACAAAAAATACATAAAAAACAAACTTAAAAACAAAGAAAATATTTTAAACCCTACAATACAGTACCTTGATAAGTACAGTAGTACAGTACAACAGCTGGCATACTGGGGCACATTCATGTCTTTGAAAGTTCCCAACTTGAAGGTTTGTATGTTGGGGACTTACTGTAAATTGTATACATTAAACAGTGACTTTTAGGCTATGTGAATTATATCTCAGTAATGTTGTTAGCAAAAAAAAAAAAAACACACACAAAAAAAAGTTTGATGAGGGAAATTGCTCAACTAATGTAAGAAAAATAAGTAAAATCAGAGCCCAAACTCACAGCGTACACCAAAATAAATTATGACTATTAAAGTGCTCAGTGAAAAAGTAATTAAACTGGAATAGAACTGTTGGCATGGGAAAGACCTTTTCAAGCATAAAACAAATTACAAGGAAAAATTAATAGGTGTTATGAGTACAGAAAAATTTAAGAACTGCATGTGAAATTTTTTTTTCTGTCATTGAGCTCACCTCAACACACAGCCCCCTATTTTGTCCCTAGCAGGAAAACCCAAACTTGGCTGTAGCTTATGGATTTAAGCATAGTCAAGTCTGGTCACTTACAGATTGGCCCTGTCCTTTCCCCTTCTCCCCAGAGGTGGTCTAAGTATCTAGGGGCAAAGAGGAGGAAGGGAAACTCAGGTATCTGTCTGGCTCTGAAGGAGGGCTGTCTGGTCCTCAGAGCTGGGCTTCCATCCTCCCTAACTCCCCTTGGGGACAGCGGATCCCTGGAGCTAGTGTTCGGCAAAGCTGCCACAGCACATGGGTTTGGAACCCCAGCATGTGTGAGCTCACGGTGTTGTTTATACTGCATTGTGCTTTTGCTCCATGTCCTGGTCATTGCCTGGGTCGCGCTGTGAGGATGCAGCAGCAGCATATCGTTTGTCAACACCCCAACAGTTCTGAGTCTGGCTGTGATGACAGAAGGAGGTACCGGCCCCACCCTAGGGCAGCACACACCCTCTCCCACCTCAGATAGTGACTTTGACCGCCTGAAAATGGCGTCATCTCTGCTGTGTACCACCTCTCATAATGGAGAGTTCCTACTAAATGATGGTTTCTCATAGTGCCATCCTCAATGGTATGTATTATACCAATTAGTATGTAAATACTAATTAACATGTACTCTTTATAATTACAAATCATTGGGATGTCGAACATATAGAGACACCCCAAAGAGAAAGAAAAAAGTAGCGTTGAGAATAGACAGGTAGTTTCCCTCTATATACAAAGTTGATGAGGCCTAAGAATATTTCGTTTCACATTAAATCTGTAACCTAGTGTTTTCACTGAACTACTCTATCCCTTTGTTTAGAAACTGTTTAATGAGGACGTTGGTACAGTGGGTTAGCAGAGAATAAAAGTAACTTTTCTCTTGTTTCGGGCCTTAAACAGGAAAAAAATGCTTTTCTCTTTGATAAGAGTCTGAGCTGGTAGATGGTTTAGGGGTAGAAGAGCTTTGTTCCCTGAGGTCACTCAAAGGTCACCCAGACCCCTTCCTTCTGGCGACTCTACCACCCGGGAGGAGCGTGCTCCAGCCAGGGAAAGTGAGGAGAGAGCCGTGAGGGCACACTAATGGGGAAATTTGGAGTTCTACCATACTCTTCTTGTGTAACCTTGGACTACCTAACCTCCTAATCTGCACAGTGGGGTATTATTGTCTGTGTGAAATTATGGCTGGGAAGTTTTTTGTTTTACTGAAGTATAGTTAATTTACAATGTTGTGTTAATTTCTGCTCTACAGCAAAGTGATTCAGTTATATATATACATATATATGCATTCTTATTTTTTTTTTTTTTTAGGCGCACGGGCTTAGTTGCTCCATGGCATGTGGAATCTTCCCAGGGCAGGGCTCGAACCCATGTCCCCTGCATTGGCAGGCAGATTCTTTACCACTGCGCCACCTAGGAAGTCCGATGCATTCTTATTTTTAAATATTCTTTTCCACTATGGTTTTTCATAGGATATTGAATATAGTTCTCTGTGCTATACAGGAGGACCTTGTTGTTTATCCATTCTATATACAGAAGCTTACATCTGCTAACCCCAACCTCTCACTCCCTCCCTCCCCAACCCCCTCCCCCCTCCTTGGCAACCACAAGTCTGTTCTCTTAAGTCCATGATTCTGTTTCTGTTTCATAGATAGGTTCATTTGTGTCATGTTTTAGATTCCACACATCAGTGGTATCATATGACATTTGTGTTTCTCTTTCTGACTTACTTCACCGAGTATGATAATCTCTAATTGCATCCATGTTGCTGCAAATGGCGTTATTTTGTTCTTTTTTATGGCTGAGTAATATTCCATTGTATATATGTACAACATCTTTATCCATCCCTCTGCCGATGGACATTTAGGTTGTTTCCATGTTTTGGCTGTTGTGAATACTGCTTCTATGAACATAGGGGTGCATGTTTCTTTTTGAATTATAGTTTTGTCCGCATATATGCCAAGGAGTGGGATTGCTGGATCATATGGTAATTCTAATTTTAGTATTCTGAGGAACCTCCACACTGTTTTCTACAATGGCTGCACCAACGTACATTCCCACCAATAGTATAAGAGGGTTCCCTTTTCTCCACACCCTCTCCAGCATTTGTTATTTGTAGACTTTTTAATGATGGCCATTCTGACGGGTGTGAGGTGGTGCCTCATTAGACTTTGGATTTGCCTTTCTCTAATAATTAGTGATGTTGAGCATCTTTGCATGTGCCTATTGGCTATATGTATTCTTCTTTGAACAAATGTCTATTTAGGCCTTCTGCCAATTGTTGGATAGAGTCATTTGGTTTTTTGCATCACTTGCAGATATTTTCTCCCATTCTTTAGGTTGTCTTGTGTTTGGGAAGTTTTGATTAATTGGTTTAGAGTGAAACACGTAAGCAACCTGGGTCATAGCAGATGCTCAGTCTGTGGCTCTTCCTTCCTCTTCCGCATCGTGAGTCTTGCTGGAGAAAATGAGATGACCTTGACGATTGGCTCAGTTTCCATTTTGAGCCTTCCGTAAGGCTTGGCAGTGTAGTGTCAGCTGCATTTCCTATTCCCGACAATTCCAGCCATAACCATTCTCCTCCGATGGAAAACATTTGGAACAGCTGCCCTTATTCTCAACCGAAAACCTAGTTTCCAGTTTTGCTCAGAAGATAGACCACACACAGATTGATATATATCATCCCAGATGATTGATTTTGCACGCTCAAAGATATATTTACGTTACAAGCACATTTAGGTGGATTGAGCTTTCTTTATAACATCCTGGACATGTTTTTCTGACACTTGTTTTTCTATGCATCAATACATTATAGACTTTTTTCCCATCCGAGTATGTAAGAGTCACTTTATTCTTTTGAATTGTTGTATGTAATATTACCTCACTCCGTTGCTGATGGACATTTGATTGTTTCCAGTCTTTTGCTATTCCAAACAAATGGTGTGGTAAACATCCTGGAACATATATCTTTATGCACAAAGGGTAATATTCTTATAGGATACGTTTTAGATATGGACTTGAATTGAGAGACATGCTCATTTGGATACTACTAAATTACCATCAAAACGTCTATACAAAGAGTATTTGAGAGTTCCCCCTTTTCATCAATTTTATATAGGTTTTCAGTGTTTTAAAAGTTTTGTCAATCAGATGAAAAATTATATCATACTGTAATTTGTACCTTTCTGGTTACTTTCTATATGTCTTTTGGCTCTTTGTAATTTTTTTTGCAACCCATCCACTTTTTCCCATCTTTACCACCATCACCCTTGGTCAAGCCATTCAACTGGTCCCCCTGCATCCATCCATGCTCCTTTCCAACCCAGCCAGAGTAATCTTTTCCAAAATACAGATCTGATCATAACACCACCACGCCCCATCTCCCTGCTAGATTAACATCACTTTAGAGGCTTCACTTGCTCTTAGGGAAAAGGTTGACCAAAATCCACAATGTGGCCTCTAAAATATTGCACAGTCAAGTCCTACCTCCCTGCAAAGCCTCAACTAAGACCTTACTCTGTCTCACTCTTTGTGTTCTAGCCACACTGTCCTTCTTTCACTAGAAGCAAAAAATATAATGAAGAGGATAAAAGGCATGGAAGGGTCTATCAGGAGGATATCTGCTTAAGTGCAGTTTTAGAGAAAGAGATATGGAAATGAACTGGAAGGACAGACATTTTTAAAAGAAATAATAGAAGAAAAATTCTTAGACCTGAGGGGGGAAAAGATTCAAGTTGCCTTTCTTTTTCTCTATTATTTCTGCTTCCTCCAAGGTTGGCTGTTTGGCTTTTATCCTAGTGCTTTTTTTTCATGCTCTTAGTTTTCCCCAGATCTGGTGGTTTATGGAAGAAGGACTAGGTTAGTTTAGAGAGCTTCTGTGGGTTTCTTTTGCAGTTTTCTGGCCTCATTTCCGCCCCCCTCCCCCGACCCCCGAGACCTCTTCTGCTGACCGGTCATGCTTACTATGGGCTTGCTGAATATAGGTGACGTATTAAATCTCAGTGTACAATGAAGTGGGCAGGCTAGAGACCCCCAGTTGCCATAGTTTGGCCTCGGTAAATATTACAGGGTGTTTTACAGGGAGTAACTTTATGAGGGGCCGTGGGTAGAGAATCAGTGAGGAGCAGGCTGTCCGGTAGCCTCTTTCATCGTCCCTGGGAAGGGTTTGGGAGGTGTGGCTTCCACTGAAAAGAGTTATAAAGGGAGTGAGAATTATCAGGGTACAACTAGCCCACATTATGGCAAGAAGACAACATGGGGATCTGAGGAAATGCTTGAGGACCCAGAGAGTTTATTCCCCAAAGGGGTAATTCCTAACCTCAGCCATGAGTCAGAATTCCCTGGGAAGTTTCTTCAAAATAAAGATTCTTGGGCCTCCACTGGGACTTATGAATTAGAATCTTTGAGAGGGAGTGGAACCTGGCAATGTATATCCCTTTGTCTGTGTGTCTTTTGTTTTTAATTCTTTCTTAATCTACATCTTTTTAAAGCTGCTCACAGACTTCTGATGATAAGCCAGACTTGAAAACTACTGCCCTACCGAATCAGTCGTTCCACCTGGCTGGTGATGAAAGGCGTTACTTGAGGTAGGAGCAGAGCTGGACTGAATAGGAATGAGAAATTGAGAAAGACTAGTAAAAACAGGCTTACTTTATGATTTCTGCTGCCATTTCTACTTTCATAGTTTACGCAAAAGAACACATGAGCTCCGATTGTGTGCACAGCGTTGGTGCCCAGACTGTGTCCCCCTAGCTCAGGCATCCCCATACCCCATCCCATCCCTGGCCAGAAGGAAGTGAGGCTGTCTGCTGGACTGATCTTGCATTCTTTTCCTGGGTCCTCAATGACCAACCTCTTGGGTTTTAGCATCGGCATGGGTCTCCAGCTCCCTGTGCCCCTCTCATCTTTTGTATTTAGGAAGCTAAATAGGTTCTTCTGACTTCCCACTGGCCCTGTCTTCTATGGAAGCAGAAAAAGAGGCTGTATTAGTTAAGGTCCTTTGGGCTGGAAACAAGAAAAGTCCACTTGGAATGATTTGTGCAAAGAGGGTGGGAGATTTCTTATTAAGATAGGACTACCATTCTTACATGCAACAATTTGGTATCTTTTAAAATGTATTCTTTGAGTATTCCTGGAATATTTGTTCAACTGTTTTCAGTAGGAAAGCTGATCTCTGCATAGGGGATGGCTGAAGAGTACTCAGTCTCTGCCCTGTTGTCCAAAGCAACCCATCTTTTGACCCCTAAGATTCATACCCCCTGGGGAAAACAAAACCCCTGCAGTTAACAGGACACCCTCATCCTTTAGCCTCTTAGAAATGTTATCAACAGCTGGATGTGACAGTGTTGTTTAAGTAAACCCTTTGATAGAGTTTCCCCCTCCTGGATAATCAAAGTCTTGCTTCCAGCTATGTGTAATACTCTCTTCTTAGAAAAGTTCAGGGGATCAGAATTGTCTCCATCTTATTAGATTTCCAGTGGTGTTTCAATACTCCTTATAGATTATGTGCACTGATAAAGAGCCTTTTATAGGAACACAAAAATGTCTCAATCCAAAGGGATAATGCCGTCAGACCTCGGGAGGGACAGTAACCAAGAAATGAGAAGTCATTAGGGTTATTTCTCCTCTAGTCTCTGCAGCTCCGTGCATTTCTGCTTCATTGTTTGGTGCTTCCTGAATGTTATTTTTTCTACTTGTCTGGCCCATGTGGCAGAGTGTGGCCGCCACTACTCCAGCCTTCAGGTTTATATGTCTTGTTTCTGCAACTTCCAGATTCCTGGGAGAGAGACAGTGATTGAACTAGCTCAGGCTAGGGCCCTCTTCTAGAGTTTGGGCATGAGGAGCCCTTCTCACATAGTACAAATACATCTGTTCCAGGAGCCCTGCCCTGGGGAACAAGGGCAGATACCCCAAAGTGGGTCCACTAAGGTGGCTCACCCTCCATGGCAAATATCTTTTCAAAAATCAGAGGGCATTCAACAGGCATCTTCCTTCTCTGGTTTCCATTCACATTCTTCTTCTGTAGATTCATAAATGGTATTAATAATCTCAAATTGCTTATCAAATAGAGGCTGATAGAGAACATCATACTTTCTTTCAAGATCATGAACTTCCTCATAGAACCTGGCTTCTGTCTGTGCACATTTAACTTGAAGGTTTTTGAGAGCATTCACGTGTCTTTTAACTACTCTAGGCAAGCTTTCAGTGTATCCTGTTGGTGTTTCTACCAGACCATCAAGTCTTTCTTGAAGGGCTGCCAGAATCTGAGGATTTTGCATCATCTGAACGCTCAGCTGACATGCTTTGATTTTTGTTTCTTCACCAGTTTCTTCTTCTACTTCTTCAACATCATCCAAATCTTGGTCAAGTTCAGACTGTTCTTTGTTGTCGGTGTCTGCCGTGTTGTTTGAACGCCAAATATTGGTGGCTAGCACAGGGAGCCAGGCGGCCGGCACTGTGCAGGCAGTGACTCAGGGCAGCCACGGGAGGAGCAGGAGGTGGCGGCGCGAGCAGATGGCGCTGGAAAAGCTGCTGCCATATTTCTAATGTCTTGAAATAACTGAGGTCATTGATTTTTTTTCAGATCTCTTCTTTTCAAATATGTGTACATTTAAAACTAGAACTTTCTTTTTTAAGCACTGCTTTAACTGCTTTCTCTACTCTTTGATATGTAATATATTCACGTTCTTTTGTTAAGAGTATTTTCTAATTTTTATGATGATTACTTTTTTGATTCATAGATTGTTTAAAAGAAACTGTCTTAATGGCAACCTCCCGAATGGGAGAAGATATTTGCAAATCATATATCTGATAATATATCCAAAATATATAAAGAACTCACACAACTTGATATTAAAAAATAAACAACCCAATTAAAAATGGGCAGAGGACTCGAATAGACATTTTTCTAAAGAAGACATACAGATGGTCAACAGGTACATGAAAAGATGCTCAACATCAGTAATCATCCGGGAAATGAACATGAAAACCACCATAAGATAATCACCTCACACCTGTCAGATGGCTGCTCTAAAAAAGACAAGAAACAACAAGTATTGACAAAGATGTGGAGAAAAAGGGATCCTTTGTGCATTGTTGGTGGAAATGTACGTTGGTGCAGCAAATTATGAAAAAACAGCATGGAGATTCCTCAAAAAACTTAATATAACTACCATACGATCCAGCAATTCCGCTTCTAAATATTTTTTTCGAAGAAAATGAAAACACTACTTTGAAAAGTTATAAGTACTCCTTTGTTCATTGCGGTGCAATCTGCAATAGCTAAGATCTGGAAGCAACTTAAGTGTGTATCAGTAGATGACTAGAAAAAGAAGATGTGGTATATATAGGCAATGGATTATTATTCAGCCATAAAAAGAATGAAATCTTACCATTGCAAAAACATGGGTGGGCCCGGAGGGTATTATGCTAAGTGAAATAAATCAGATGGAGAAAGATAAATACTGTATGATTTATTTCACTTATATGTGGACACTAAAAAACAAAACAAACGAACAAACAAAACAAAACAGAAACAGAGTCATAGACACAGAGAACAAACTGGTTGTTACCAGAGGGGAGAGGGGAAGGGACTGATGAAATAGGTGAAGGGGATTAAGAGGTACAAGCTTCCAGCTATAAGATAAATAAGTTATGGGGATGTAATGTATGCACAGGGAATAAAATCAATAATAGTGTGAACAACTTTGTACCAGGATGGATGGTACCTGGTCTTGTTGCAGTGGTCATTTCATAATGTATGAAAATATTGAATTGCTGTGTTGTATACCTGAAACTACATTAATGTTGTATGTTAATTACAACTCAAAAAAAAACCCAGCTGGGTTTTTTGCAGAAATTGACAAGCTGATCCTAACATTCATCTGGAAATACAAGGGACCTAGAATAGCCAAAACATTCTTGAAAAGGCAGAACAAAGTTGAAGGACTCATTTCCAGATTTCAAAACTTACTGCAAGGGGGAAGCTGGGCCGAGGTGAGAGAGTAGCATTGACATGTATACACTACCAAGTGTAAAATGGATAGCTGGTGGGAAGCTGCTGCATAACACAGGGAGATCAGCTTGATGATGGGTGATGACTTAGAGGGCTGGGATAGGAGAATGGGAGGGAGTTCCAGGAGGGAGGAGGGCATATGGGTATATGTGTGTGAATACAGCTGATTCACTGTGTTGTGCGGCAGAAACTGGCACAACAGTGTAAGGCAATTATACTCCAATAAAGAGCTTAAAATATGAAATTAAAAAATAGAATCAGAAAGTAAAATAGATAACTAATAAGTAACTACTGTATAGCACAGGGTGTTCTTCGCAATACTGTCCAATGACCTATATGGGAAAAGAATCTGAAAGAGTGGATATATGTATATATATATATAACTGATTTACTTTGCTGTACAGCAGAAACTAACACAACATTGTAAAGCAACTGTACTCCAATAAAATCTTTTTTAAAAAATCAAAAAGAAAAAAAAAACTTACTGCAAAGCTATAGTATTGAAAACAGTGGCATGAGGATGAACATATAGATCAATGAAATAGGATTGAGAGCTCAGAAATAAGCCCTCATGTTACGGTCGGTTGATTTTTGATAAGGGTATCAAAACAATTACATCAGAAAGGATGGTCTTTTCAGCAAATGGTTTGGCTGCATGACTGTATACCAAAAACCACTGAACTGTGCACTTTAGGTGAACTTTATGATATATAGTTATGTGTCAATAAAGCTCTTTAAAAACAATAAAAAAGAGTATCTCCTAGTTTCTGATTATTTGGAAATTTATTTTTTATTGATGTTTAGCTTATTTGATTTGTGGGCAAAGAAAATACTTGTATGAGTTTAATCCTTTGAACTCTTAAGATTCACTGTATAACTCAGTTTATGATAGGTTTTTATATATATTTTGTAAATACAAAGAATGTATATTCTGTAGTGGTTGGTTATAGCTTTCTATACATGCATGTTCATTCTGTTTGTAATTGAATTGTTTCAGTACCCTATACGCTTACTGATTTTTCATCTCTTTGCTAAGTTAATGTGAGAGTTGTGTTAAAACCTCCCACCATGATTATGAAATTTTATATTCCTTCTTATAGTTCTGTCAATTTTTGCTTTATATATTTTGAGGTGATGTTGTAAGGTACATCCACTTCTAGAATTTTTGTTCCATCCTGGTGAATTCAAATTTCCAACATCATAAAGCATCTCTATTTTTCTCTTCATCTTGAAGTCTACTTTAGTGTAACTAAACTAAATTTATTTTGGTTAGTGGTTTTATGGTGTCTCTTCTCAATTTTTCATTTTCAAACTTTGTGGTCTTTATATTTAAGAAACGTCTCTTTTAAACAGAATATAATTGAATTTTCATCCTGATAATCTTTGTCTTTTAATAGGTGCATTTACTGTATTTGGGTTTAATGCAATTATTAATATATTTGCATTTAAATCTTTCATTTCATTATGTAAAGTGAAATGTCTCCATCTTTTATATGTTCTTCTTTTCCTCTTCATTTTTGCTTTCTGTTGGATTGACTGCATATGTGCCCTTATTGTATCTTTTTCCACCTATTCATTTGGAAGTATACACTCTTTTCTGTTCTTTTAATGGTAGTACTAGACATCAAAACATGTATGCTTTAAAAAAATTTTTTTTATTGAAGTATAGTTTACTTGTTATAGTGTGCCAATCTCTGGCTGCACAGCACAGTGATTCAGTTATACACACACATTATTTTTTTAATATTCTTTTCCACTGTGTTTTATCAGAGAATATTGAATATAGTTCCCTGTGCTATACAGTAGGACCTCGTTGTTTATCCATCCTGTATGTAATAGTTTACATCTGCTAATCCCAAACTCCCAGTCCTTCCCTCCCCTCCTCTCCTCCCCCCTTGGCAACCATAAGTCTGTTCTCTATGTCTGCGAGTCTGTTTCTGTTTTGTAGATAGGTTCATTTGTGCCCTGTTTTAGATTCCACATTTAAGTGATACAATATGGTATTTGTCTTTCTCTTTCTGACTTACTTCACTTAGTGTGATAATCTCTAGGTCCATCCATGTTGCTGTAAATGGCATTATTTTGTTCTTTTTTATGGCTGAGTAGTATTCCATTGTGTATATATGTACCACATCTTCTTTATCCATTCTTCTGTTGATGGACGTTTAGGTTGTTTTCATGTTTTGGCTATTGTGAAGAGTGCTGCCATGAACATAGGGGTGCATGTATATTTTTTGATTATCGTTTTGCCCAGATATATGCCCAGAAGTGGAATTGCTGGATCATATGGTAATTGTATTTTTGGCAAAACATATATTCTTGACTTATCAAAGTCAAATATTAATTGGTCATTTTATCCTCTTCCTAGGTGATGCAAGGAAGGATCTTAGGGTACTTTAATGTCATTTATCACTCTTCTGATTCATATGCCATTTATATTAATGCCATATATTTTCAATGCCATAAGCCTCAATACTTGCTGTTTTATGTAGTTGCTCTTTATTTAGAATTACACACTTTCTTCTTTAACAATTTAATTTTTTTAGAACTTTTATTGAGATATAATTGACATGCAGTAAACTGCATATATTTAAAGTGTACAATTTGATATCTTTTTTCTTATTAGTAATGTATATATGGCAATTCCAATCTCCCAATTTTTCTCACCGCCACCCCCCCTGCTTTCCCCAGTTGGTATCCATATGTTTGTTCTCTACATCTGCGTCTCTGTTTCTGCCTTGCAAACTGGTTGATCTGTACCATTTTTCTATATTCTGCATATGTGTTAATATACGATATTCATTTTTCTCTTTCTGACTCACTTCACTCTGTATGACAGTCTCTAGGTCTATCCATGTCTCTACAAATGTCCCAATTTGATTCCTTTTTACGGCTAATATTCCATTATGTGTGTGTGTGTGTGTGTGTATACACACCACATCTTCTTTATCCATTCACCTGTTGATGGACATTTAAGTTGCTTCCATGGCCTGGCTATTGTAAATAGTGTTGCAGTGATCAGTGGGGTGCATGTGTCTTTTTGAATTATGGTTTTCCCTGGGACCATTTTAATTTTCACTCTTCATTTCTTTCTGTATCTCCAAGCTTCGTGTAACCTGAAAAACACCTTTTAATATTTCCTTTAGGACTGGTCTACCAATGGTGAATTCTTTCTATTTTTGTTTGTCTGAAAATTATTTCATTTATGGAGGATATTTTTGCTTTTCTTCTTGTTATCAGTGGGATGGTTGGTCCATATTACGTAGCCCACCATCACTCTCCATCAACTTTTATATTTGGCAACATTTGGTTTTCCTTTCTATTCACTCTTACCTGATGTTGTGCTGTACATGAAACATGATGACTTACCAAAGTACCATCGGTAATATCCTGTTAAATCTTTCTTCATGTAAAGTAGTTTTGTATTTGGGAATTTCTTTTTTACAAAAAATATAGTCAAAACAAAAGTAACTAAACCCTGTTGTGTTGGGTCACTTTGAATACGTCTCTTGCTACAGTTGGAAGTTATGGTGGTTTTCCAACTTGTCTAGTAGCCAGGAGCATTGCACTCATGGCAAAAAATAACCTAGATGTTCTCATCCTTAATATAGGATTATGTGGGGGTGCTGTGGAGAGGTGGCCTGTGTAATTCCTGGAATGGGCTCCCCAGGGACAGTAATGATCTGTGTATTAGTGATGGTATAGATGTGTTCTAGAATATGATTTGTCTATACTTTGGGAATTTTTATTTGAGTTTCTTAAATAAACTAATAATTTATATCTGAAGTATCCCAGAGACAAAGCCCAGTGGTGCAAAGGGAGTAGAGTTTAGACACTGAGCACCATGGAATAACTTCTTAAACTGCTTCTGTGTGCACATGGCCAAACTCAGTGTCCAGTGAAGACAATAAAACATCCTTTGTTTTGCTTTATTTTTGAGTTATTTGTGTGTATGTTTCTTACTCACTAGAACATGATGTTCTGTAGCAAGACTGAAGAGTCTGACATCAGTTACAAATACACGTCTATTGATTACCTTCAAATCGACAGTCATTCATCACCAGCAAGCTCCCGGTTGGACCCTTGGGGGCCAGGCAGATAGCGGCTTTGTGGGGATTATGCAAATTGGAGGGCACATGCCCCTTAAAAACTGTGTGGCCACCCTTAGTTTGAATTATTACCACGTTGGGATGTGGGTCCTATATTGATTTCCTCTTTCCTTTTCCTGACATGTCAGAAATCTAGGTGCTTATGTGAAATCTCCATATTTCTAAACATTAGCAAATAATTCCCTTTTTTGGGGTAAACTCTACAACTATAGTTAGAAGAATCAGACCTACAGGCCAGTTTCCTCCTGGGGCCGCCAGTGTGCTCCCTTTATCTTAGCTATAACCTAGGCACTGCTCGCATTCAGTACCCAAGGTCACTGAGCATCTGACCTCAAAGGTGGCATTGAGGATGATTGTGAGGCTGAATGAGATGAACATCTTGCATGAGTCACTTAATCCAGACGCCCAAGAGTCATCCTAGTGCCTCCTTTCTCCCTCCATGCTCATCTTCCCTGAGCCTTGAACTTTGCAAAGCTTTGGTATATGTTTGTGCAAGGAAATTAACAATTGCATTCCAGCCTGTGAATGTCAGTCAAGAACACGTATTCCTCGTGCAATAACTTAGATAAAGTCAAATACTTATGAAAAACAGATGTGTAGCTCTGCGTACAATATAGAGAGGGAAAAAAAGTAAAAGACTTCATTGAGATATCGAAAGGTTGTTGTGGTCAAGTGAATCATAGCAGCAGATGTATTCTACCCAAGATGGGAAATGCTAGCTGTGAGTGATGATAGGTCGGCTGCTGCATTTGACTGGATTCCTGGTCCGCAAGGGCAGGGGAGGGGCATCCATGAGCAAAAGGCAGGCTTTGTCTGGGCCAGACGGGAAGGGGTGCTGCCCGGGCTCCCCCACACCTGGAACACATGGTTCTGGAAGCTACAGCTGTTCACCTATAAAATGGGGATTGGTAATATCCACCTCCAGGGTTTATTGAGAAGGTGAGAAAGAAGGCAGGAAAAGTATTGGCAAGGGTGCTCACTGTGTGCATACATGGTGGCTGCTCTGTGCAGGGCCAGATGCTTCCGCTCCTTCTCCAGGCCCACTTCGGAGTCTGGCCCAGAAGACGGTCACTGAGTGACGTGATGTTAGTTGACTCAGACTTGGGGGAGAAAGCCTATACATAGGGTTCAGATAACAACTTACCTTATAAAATATTAGTAACATGGAATTTAAATAATTACTTTGAACCCATCTTATGGGGATGTCTGAAAAGAAGGAATTGGGAATAGGGGTACCTACCTTACAAAACATAGAAGTTGCCTCTGCAGGGTGACCATCAGGTCAAGCATGGAGCTGATATCAGTCAACCGTATTTTACTGTCTAGATTTTAGAGCTGGGGCTGCCAAAGTGGGGCTGCTGAATACAATACGTCTTCTCTCAGAAGACTCACCACCACCACGCAGCCCAGGAGTATAGACCCCCACCCCGTCGTCCCTGATCCAGTTCCTCCTAATGCTGGTTCCTTCCCTCCCCATCACTCTTTCTGTGTCCCAACTCTTGATGATGGTGATTGGGTTTTATTTCATATTTTTGTTGTAACATTAAACTGTGTTCACAGATTGCAAGTCTGATTAAGTTGGCTGGTTACTTGACATTAGGGTCCGCTTACTATTTTAAAAAAGCAGAATTGTGCACGTGGAATTCTGTAAGATTAGGGAGCTGTGTCCAGCATGTCTATCAGCGACTTGGGTGGAGCATGGAAGCTGCGAAACTGAGCAGAGTGGCTTGTAGCTGGGGTGACCAGATCAGGATTCACACAGCAGGCTGGTATTCCGGGCCAAAACCAACAAGAGGAAGTTCAGTAGTGATTCATGTTAAGTCTTGCCTAAGTAAAAATGGGAGAGAGCTGGCTCTCCTGTCCTTGTTTGGAAAAAGACATTATTTTGAAGAACAAAAGCTTACACTTACGGAGACATTTATTATATTTACTGTGATGCTGTGTGATTCATTCGATAGATGGTATTTTATTTAAATCCTATTGGGGTAAAATTATCACCTCTGTAAAAAACCTTTTAGAAAGGTTAAGAAACTTATCTAGAGTCACACAGCTTTAAAAAAAAGTTTTTATTGAAGTATAGTTGATTAACAGTGTTGTGCCAATCTCTGCTATACAGCAAAATGACTCAAAGTCATACACATATATATGCATTTTTATATTCTTTTCCATTATGGTTTATCACAGGATATTGAATATAATTCCCTGTGCTATACATTAGGACTTTGTTGTTCATCCATTCTCAATGTAGTCGTTTGCATTTACCAACCCCAAATTCCCAGTTCATCCCTTCCCCACCCTCTTCCCCCTTGGCAACCACAAGTCTTTTCTGTATATCTATAAGTCTGTTTCTCTTTTGTAGATAGGTTCATTGGTGCCATATTTTAATTACCATATAATCCAGCAATCCCATTAATTATAACCTGGGAATATACCCAGACAAAACCGTGATTCAAAAAGATACATGCACCCCTAAATTCATAGCAGCACTCTTCACAATAGCCAAAACATGGAAACAACCTAAATATCCGTCAGCAGATGAATGGATAAAGAAGATGTGATACCTATATAGAATGGAATACTACTCAGCAGTAAAAACGAGATAATGCCATTTGCAGCAACGTGGATGCAACCAGAGTCACACAACTTTTAACCATTATGTGATACTTCCTCCCTAATGAGATCCAATAAATAGTGTGACTGGAAAAGTTAGGAAGGCAGGGAGGGAGGGAGAAGAGGGAAGGGAAGAAGGAGAGATAGAAACTTAGATTTCATCCAAAGAAACCTGGATAATAGAGGCACTATGTGGTCTGTATTATTCTCAGATACAGTGTTATGTTCCGGATGCTACATTTCAAAATAAAAAAATGTGCAGAGTGCAGAGTGGGCAGAGAGAGGAAATATTTGTGAGAGAGCTGGAACAATTGAAGGTACCAAATTATTTGAGAAAGCTTGAGAAGGGGTCTTCTGTAAAAGAGGATGGGCACACATCATCCACTGCTCTAGAGGATGTAAGTTCCAGGGAAGCAGGTTCTGTGTCACTACAAGGAAGAATACACAAGTATTGGGTTGGCCAAAAAGTTCTTTGGGGTTTTTCATAAGATGTTACAGAAAACCCAAACGATCTTTTTTGCCAGCGCAATCCAAATGTTCAGAAATGACCCTGGGGGCACTGTGTTCAGCTCCAGTGGAGGTTTTTTGTTTTTCTTTTCTCTGAATGTCTGTGTTATCCTCATGCTGCTGGCATCAAAGGGAAGAGATGAGAACTCGGTGGACATTGGGGATGTTACTGCTGCTCTTTGGAAAACGAGGAGTGATGAGACCAGCAGGAGGACTGGCTGGTGGGAAACAGCAGTGAGTTTCAAAGCAAAATCTGACCATCTTTATGGCCAAGGAGAGGAGAAAAACTTGAGGACCCCTCTTGAGGTGTCGTTTTCTCCCTGTTATTTTAGGGGAAAAATATCTTACTGATTCAGCCAGAGAAAGCAAATGCCTGCATGTATAACTTGCCTATTTTAGTTATTTTAGTATCAAGATTCTTTTTTGTTTTTCTTTTTTCTTTTTAAAGTAAAGGTGGAGAAGTTATGGAAAAAAACCTGACTCTAAAAACTGAACAGATGGGATAGTGTGAAAAGAAACAAATCGAAACAATATTGCAAAGAACTCTCAACTTTCATTTTAAAATACAGATGATGTTTTTCAGCTTTTCACATCAGTATATCAACCTATCAGTATATCAAATGACAAAATAAAAAATCAATTTCAGCTGTGTCTGTTTTAACCCTTTACCTAAATGATTTGGACTCACCCACCTCAAAGCCCAGATGAATGTATTAAAGTGCTTATTGTATTTTTTATGAATTAGAACTTTATTTTATATTAAGTTATAGACAGGACACAGTTCTGTTTGGTGACGTTTACTATAGAAAATGGAACCGAACAGTGGTCTAATTAGAACAGTGAACAGTATGGGTTTAATTAGCCCTTATTCCCGATGACAGACTTGATCAGCTGCCAGGTATTTATTCTTTCCTTACACTTGACTGTTGCTGAAATATTGCCTCTAGTAGAGCTGCTTACTGTGCTATAAATAGGTAGCTTGGTAAGAAGCCAGGAAACCCACTGCCCGGTGAGACGTGGGTGAAAATTATTGGAAGACCTCCTCCTTGCTTCCACCGTTATTTCTTCATTTCGCATTTGAAGGTCCTTTCTATAGATCCCTCTCTTAACTTTTTTTTTTTTTTTTGGTTGGATAAGGTAACTTGGCCTAAGGGCGTACGAAAGTCTGTGCAATATCAAGCTGAGTCCCTCGCTTCCGTTTATTAGTGTCAGGGTTTCCTTCATTAACTTTCCTGGTCTCCAACTTAGAACTCACCTATTCAGTCCTGTCTGACGTGAGCGTTTCTGTATGTCAGCAGGATGTGGTTTTGTTTGTGTGCTTGTTTTCAATGAAAATATTAAAGCGTTGGGTTTAAAAAAAACTTTACAAAATGCAGAGAAACAAAAACAGAAGTTTATATTGCCCAGCTCCTGGAAGTAGCCACTGCTCATATTTTAATTAACCTCTTACTCCTTTCCCTAGGCAGGTACACGTTTACCTGTATTAAACATGATATAGGCTTACATTCTTCTCTAATGATTGCCTTTTACTCCCCAAATAATTTTTAAAAGAAATTTCTATATTCATGAAAATTTAGATAAAATTCACATCCATTATAGCACCACCTGGCCTCATCAAATTGAATGCTTTGTCATATTTGCTTCAGATCTTTTATGGGAGGGCTGGGAGGAGAATAAAACGTTCCATTAGCAATCCTTTTGTGTCTTTCCCCCAGTTCACTCCTAGACCAGCTCCCTCCATCCTTTGAGGCAATTTGGAAGGTTTTCTTCCAGCCCATATACTTGTACTTTTACTACTGCATTTTTGTGTGGATATTCATATACTTATTCCTTTATCTATTGGTGAAGAGATAGAAAATGCTATGTGTTCTTCTTTTAATGTAATTAAAATTATCAGTCTTTTCCTTTAGAGTTTCTACCTTTGTTGACATATCTAGGACAGTCTTTGCTATATCATCTGTATAACTTTTAAATCTATAACTTTTTTTTAGTATTTTATGGTTTCAGCATTTAAAATATTAATTTCTGGGATATACCTGAATTCATTTTGGTGTCTTTTGTGGAAAAGTTGTCTGTTATTTTAAACCATTCATCACACCGACTTGTGGTTCTATATGATGTTCTTATACTTGGGTCTGTTTCTAGACTCTTCTTTTTTTAAACTTAATAGATCCGAATGCTTATTACTATGCCAATTCTATACTGTTTTGATTGAGGCAATGTCCCTCTAATTTCTCCTTTCACTGTTTTTTCTTTGCTCTTGCAGATATTTACTCCACCAGATGAACTTTAGAGTTATTTTCTTAGGGTCCAAAAAAGTCCCCTTTGAGATTTTGATTGGAGTTGTTGTAAATGTATAGATTAATTTGGAGAGAACATTTTACAGTATTGAGTTCAGCTGTTTGGGACTATGGTATCGTCTCCATTTATTCAAGTCTACTTTAGGCCTCTTCGTAAAGTTTTGTAGTTTTATTTAAGTAATACACAACATTTCTTTGCATATCTATATCTCTCTGTATATTTAAAAGTTTTTAACTCCACCTGTTCCCTTTTGTTTAGAGTATCTTGATATAAGTCAATGCTGGCAAGTCCAGAAGAGAAATTAAACCAAACAGTAATCATAATTGAGCTTTCTCTATTTTCTTGGATCCTTTTTTTTGGCATATCAGAAATGCATTTTTATTTGAAAACAACTTAAATTTTTAGACAAATGATTTTAGTATATAAATTTGACTTTGTTTTTATACAGAATATAAAGATTTCCCTCATTGATCTTCTATGTGAAGGGTATTACAAGCCTGAAGGGAGATACTTTCTGCATACGAGTGTGTATCTTACATGTCTGGTACTGGAAACCAATGTGTAGTGCTTTCCACACATAAATTAGGTCAAGGGACACCACATATTAAAAAGGGGATAAGAGAAATATTCTGTTAATCAGACTCAAGAAGCAAACATGACACAAAAACTGCAGGTAAGACCAAGTGAGTAACTTTAGTTAGGACACTGCAGGTTATACTGGGGTAACAGGTTTGTGAAGCTAGAGTGTGCACCACATTAAAACAGCAAGAAAGAGCTATTTATATAGAAAGGCCGGAATGAGGGATTTTTTCACTAAAGCAAATGAACTTCTTGTCAACTGCCAAAACAAAACAGAACAGAGCATGTCAGTGTTGGTATACTGAAGGCATATCATACCAGGTTTTGTGCAGCATGCTAAGTTAGTCAGAACTTCTTCACTGGTGCATATGAATCATTCATAGGCATGGAAAGTTTTTTTTCCCCTTCTTGCCAAATTTCAGGCATGTCCTATTTTAGATGGAGTATAGCTTTTATCTAAAATTTCATCCTGTAAAAACATATGAAGACAACATTCATTCTGTGCCAGAGGATGACCAGCGACTTTGTTTATCAACTGCTCCAGCCCTTGCTTCCTTTCTTCAATAAAAATGTAGTCAAATATTCCATCATCTCCTCTAAAAGGAAGTTTAGGCAAAAATGCTTTTCCAGGGAGGGGGGGACTACAACCTTGCTCTCTCTTTCTAATTCACTCCGCAGCCATTCAAAGTCACTGTATCTCCTTCTAACAGTAGATTCCTTCAGCTTGAAAATAGGCAGATTTGTCCTGACCCTGATTTCGGAGGTGGTGAAGCGGCCCCGGCCGACCCCCACTGTCTGCGGATTGCTCACATGGATCTCGAGGAAGTTGCTGGAGGCCCGTAGGCATCATTCAGGTTCTGCGGCTTGGTGATCAGCCGCCGGATGTCCGCCATGGTCTTTGCCATTTCGCTGCTGCAGCCACCGGCGCCGCCGCGGGCTCCCTCCACCCGCTCCGTGTTCCACCGACCCGGCCGCCCGCCGCGGGGACACCGGGCTCGCCCTGAAGCTTTATCTGTTTTGTTTACTTGGGATGGAGCCTCTCTCAGGAGGTCCCATAAATCCTCATGCGAAAAGATTTCCTTGGAATAAGCACCAGTCTGTATGACAGAGAATTTCTTAGATAGAAGCTGGGACCCTGCTATGTAAGTTATAAAACAAAATAATAATCATAAATATTATTTATATTTAGCCAATGTATTTAAATTTTGAAATGATAAAATTTCAGATTTAAAACTGAGCTTGGAAGCCATCTGGATAAAATCCTCCTAAGGTGGAAAGGTACTCATGTGGTACTAGTTTCGGTGTGTGTTGATGTAGCCATTGCAAAGCAAAGCATTTTTAGGCAACTTAGGTCTTTGTGAATAGCTTAGAATAAGACTCTGGAGAAACTGGGAAAGCTTTTGGGATATTTCTAGCATTCTGTCTATAATTTGTTGGGTCTTTTCACTTTCCAGACCTCAAGAAACACTCGTTTGGATGGAAGACAAAGATAACACCTGGGATGCTTGGGGCGACTGGTGTGACTGCCCCGGACTTGCGGGGGAGGAGCATCCTAGTCTCTGCAGAGATGTTTGGCTGGCAGGTAAGTGGTGGCTTTACCTGTTCTTCTCTCTGGGGTGTCAGGGCCTTCGGATGGGTGGAGTTGGGTAGACAACTTGGCTTCTTGGTTGCGGAAGGTACCACCATGGTGGTGTAACACCTGCTATGTCTGAATATTAGTCAACTTCTAGTTACCATATTTAAATCATAATGGCCGCCTTGTCATGACTGGCCATACCCCTCCACATGAGACTCGCAGCTCACAGCAGCAGGGGCGCCACACATCTGGGGCTTTAAGGGAGGCAAGGCTGGCTTGTGAAGTCACCGGCCCAAAGTTGTTGAGACTTTGAGTAAGAGGTCAAGTTTTCTGTGTTCCACCCTTGAGCTGTTCCAGTTTTAATCATTTTCTGTTCATTTTCTCTGAGCAACCCATTGATTAAGAAGGTAATGCAAGTTCTGTGCTCCCATCTTAGAAATGTTTATGTTAAGTAACATTTGTTAAAATGTAAGATCAGCTTCTTAGAAAATAAACATACGTTGTAAGAAGCCCGCAGCTATCATTGCTCTTGAGACAATTTGAGGTGATTTCCGTCCCAGCCAAGGATTTGTACCTGAGCTCTCAGGTAAGACAGAGCTCCAGATGGATGGAACCAGATGTGCTGGTTCTGGACAAAAGAAGACTCCAAGATCTTGGCAGCCAATTTCAGTTTGGGATGTTGTCAGGTGAAAGAGGGAATGGACGTTCCCTGAAGGTGTAAGGTATAGAGCAGAAATGCTCTGGATTCCATCAAGGTCGCTGTCTTACGGCATATCAAAGAGTAACCACGTACATTCTCATTTCCTTGAGACAGCACAGAGCAGGGCAGACAGGAGATTGTAGACACGGCCTTTGAGAAGGAGGACTCTGAGTCCACTGCAGGACGGGATGGGAAGGCTGCTGGAGGTAGTGTTGGTGTCATTGTCTTAGGGCAAGTTCTGACTCAGAGCTTTGAACCCTAAGTAAATGGCTGCAGAACTGAGTCCAGGGATTAGTCTTGCAATGACAAAGTGGTATAGCTGCTTCCCCCACGCTGTGACCTTGGGGAAGAAGTAAAGGCCCTCTAAGTGTATCACACTATGTGGATATTGTGTTGTATTGGGATGTGTTTACCCCGGTGAGGCTTGTAATAGGAGGGCTGTACTCCTGTGGGCAAGGGTCAGGGAGGGTCTTCTTATGTGGGGAACAAGTTCTTTCCCACCACAGGTCAGTCACTTGAGGGAGAGGTTGCCAGCATGGAGACTGGCACAGGGAAGGTGAGATGTTGGCAGCTCAATCCAAATCTGCAGGATCTGAGTAATTTGCAGTGAATGGTAGGGTTCAGATGGGGAAAGAGTGGGGTTTCTGTGTGTTTGTCTTTTCTTTGTAAAAGTGGTATGTACCTCCCCAATTGCCAACAACTAAACATAAAAGCCACCCCTCCTGTTAGAGCATTTTATGATTCCTTGACATTCATCCCCCATGCCCTGACCTCGAAATATAAACATGCATATCCTGTGGTAAACGGAAAGGCAATTGTTAGGAATAATAGAAGGGGTGAGACTACTTCACCTCAGCCTTCTGAGCTCAGTCAAGTTTCTATTTGAATCACTGGCATAGATGGTCCTAATTCAGCATCAGGGATCAGTTAAACACCAAAACTTCCATAAATTCTACTTATGCACTGGCAAAAGACATAAAGGCAAAATTAAATAAAAATGAAAATTAAAATGGTATATACTTGTATTTGTTAAAAAGAATTAACAGGGGCTTCCTAGGTGGCGCAGTGGTTGAGAATCCGCCTGCCAATGCAGAGGACACGGGTTCAATCCCTGCTCCAGGAAGATCCCACATGCCACGGAGCAACTAAGCCCGTGCGCCAAAAAAAAAAAAAAAAAAAAAAAGAATTAACAGGATATATCAATATTAAGGACCATGAATGGCCAATTTCACCTTTTGTCATACAACCAAAATGCTTCCATGGTTTGTTATTTTACTAATTTAAAACATTACTTCGATTTTGCTTAGAATATGATTTTGCCAAGTGAGCTATCTCAATGTGAGTGTACATTTGTGTCTTCTCTCTCTCAGCTGTGGTCAGCTGCTACTGGAAAGGCTTCGGGGTAGGAAGGGCACTGCTCAGCCTCTTCTACCTTCTCTGCACTTATTCAGAAAAGGAGATTTGGGCAAGAGGAGAGGAGAAGGAGGGGGAGGAGAGTTCTGCCTTCACTTTGGTGAGCGGGTGTTGATGCTCTCTGGTTTAGTAGGTGTTTAAAGCTAGCTTCATCTATTGTGAGCACTTTGATGGATTTCTTTGAGATACTATCTCCTGCTTCCCCCTAATCTCTTGGGATCCCTTGCCTGCAGTTCGCTTGACATGTGGTATATGCAGTCCTCTGACTTGGTGATACTGCTCTTTCCTAATTTTGGACACCGAGGCATACTCCCAGCTTCTCCCTGTTTATGTCTACTCAGCTCCTCAGAGGCTGTCTCGGTGCATTCATCCCTAAGACAACCCCATGCTGGCTCTGTTGCATGTGGCCCACATCTGGTTCCCTGAAAACCATCCTGTGCACTTTGCCAAACAAAGTCACCAGTTATAGGAGCCAATGCAGCAGCACCTGCTCTGCTTACACAGACCACTTCAGCTGAGTTCTCAGCCCTTAAATTTCTCAGGTGTGAATTAGACCCCAACGACCTGCAAGAGGCACGTATCAAACTCTTCAGCTGGTGTCCCTCAAATGTCTTCCTCGCGACTGGGTGTTAGCAGATTGAAGCCCTCAACGCCTCTCATTCTGTTGGAACAGAGTGAGGGGTAGGATCATAGCATAGATTTCTCAAAGAAATTTTCAGAAATCCTTATAGTGTCTAAGTCTCCAGCTCCAAGGTGCTTTTTATACGTTGGTGTGGCGGAGGAGTTTAACAGTTGTGAATTAAGGTAACACAGAGGCTGCCGTCATGGTTCTTATAATCTAGGGGGACAAACAGTAAAGTGTGTAATCAAATTGTATGTAATTAAAATTTGTGTCAAGGGGGTAGATAACACCCATCCAGGGAAGTCCTCTGTGCTGAGGGTCTCTTGCTGAGACCCGACTGCTGAGAGGAAGTCAGTTATATGAAGGGTGGAGGGTTTTGGGACATAGAAACCAGATAGTGGGGCCAGCATATGTGAAGGTGCTGCAGCAGGAAATGAAAAGAGGCTTTTATGCCTGCAAAACAACAGACAAGGGAGCCAGCAGAATGGGCCAATGTTGAAGAAGAAGGGAGATTTGTAGGCCGTGGAAAAGGATCTGATTCTTAGATTTTGGATTTCAAATACTAGTAAATTGTCCCAAAAAAGCATATTTGGAACTGATATAGGTTGTCAGTTTTTTGTCAAATAAAGAGAAACGTAAAGGCAAACAAACAAAAAACTCAACTATGGTCTCCCCTCACAGACTTTTCAGGAAAGAATTACAGTCAGAATCGTTTCATTCTAACAGTAAAAAGTAGGACATGATCTTAGATTGAAAGACCTGCCTTTAAGTTGAATTCATGTAGCTTTATAAAAATCACCTTTTTGCCCTTATTTGTCTCGCTTCACTTTGGACCATACTTCGGATGTAATAAAAACTGCCACAGAGGTTAACAACCTAATGATGCGTCGTTGGGAACCAGAAATTGGGAAGGAAAGCATAATAAGGGACTTAGAACTGGAGGCTGCAAGATCCCTGAAGGAAGCGATATGCAGAAAAATGACTTTATCTGAACCATGTTTTTTCATCCTAGCAGTCACCAGTTTTTAAGCTGTAAGAGGCAGAGAAGCCAAGCAGAAAGAGGCTGCTAAGAGGCTGAGAAACTAAGCAGATTTATTGGCAGTTTCATAGTCCTGGGATGTAAAAATTATAGTTCAAAGCCCTGGTAAACACCTCAGGTGATCAGTTTGTATCACCCATGGACTATACCCCAGGAGAAAGGGAGAAACTAATCCTAAACAGACTAGATATTACAAAGACTGAAACCTAGTCTTGAATTAGCTCAACCCTAATCTGAGTAATACAATTTGTTGCTATTCCAACTGCCTCCAAGAAGCTTAAAAAAAACCCACCCTGGAGGAAGATGACACCAGCCAGAGATTATGCAAGTTTTTATAGCTCGTGCCAATAATTCAATAAAACATTACTCATCTTACCATGATACAAGAGCAAGAGGTAAAACAGACAATAGAAACAAGTACTAGAGTTATTGGACCTGTGTGTTAAAAAAGAAAACAAAACCCTGTAATAAATATTTGTAAGAATAGATGACAGAGTAGAGAATTTCACCAGAGAAGTGGAATCCATAAAATTGAATCATATGGGAATTTGAGAATAGAAGTAAGTGATAACTGAAATTAGGAACTAAATAGATGCCCATAATAGCAGATTAGAAACAGCCGAAGAGAGCATAGATTTGTAGAAATATCCAGGCTAAATTATGGGGGGGGGGGGGGGAATACAGCACATAGAATAAGGGATGTATGGAACAAGATGAAAAGGTCTAAACCGTGTATAATTGGAGTCTGAAAAGGGAAAGCGAGAGAGAATAGGGTAGAGGCACTTTCTGAAGAGATAGTAAACCAGGAATTTCCCCAGATTTCCAAAAGTTATTGCCATAAAGATATCAAACCACAAATTCCAGAAATTCTACACACCCCAAACAGAATAAATATGCATAAACACACTATGGTAAAATCTTGAAGCCAGAGAGAAAAGACACATTAGCTTCAAAGGAGCAAAGATAATGTTGACTGCTAACTTCTCATTAGAAGATAATGAAATTACCTAACATCTTGAAAGCAAATAACTATTACAATAGAATCCTCTATCTAGCAAAAATATCTTTTGAGTGTAAAGGTGAAATAAAGACATTTTGAGGCAAACAAACACTGAGATAATTCTTTACTATGCGGCTTGTGCTAAAAGAAGTACTAAAGGGAGTTACCCACTTAGAAGGAAAATGATCCTAGAGGATCATTATTAAAGAAATAAGAGCAATTTGTTAAAAAATCTACAAATCTGTTTGTAGGTATACTTATGTGTATGTATGTGTGTGCATGTGTGTGTGTGTGTGTGTGTGTGTGTGTGTGTGTGTGTGTTTTATCTCCAAATATTAGGGATCTAGATTAGAATTAGAGTTTTATCAAGTGCCTTGCTAATTCATTTCTCACTATCCATGAGAAAAATGCCTTTCTCCTGCTTGGATAAGCATCATTGCTTTAGGGGCTTCCTGGTGGCACAGTGGTTAAGAATCTGCCTGCTAATGCAAGGACACAGGTTTGAGCCCTGGGCCAGGAAGATCCCACATGCCACAGAGCAACTAAGTCCATGTGCCACAACTACTGAGCCCATGTGTCACCACTACTGAAGCCTGCACGCCTAGAGTCCGTGCTCCGCAACAAGAGAAGCCACCACAATGAGAAGCCTGTGCACCACAATGAAGAGTAGCCCCCGCTCTCCTCATCTACAGAAAGCCCACTCAGAGCAATAGACCCAATGCAGCCAATAAATAAAAAGTAAAATAAATAAATAAATTTATGTGAAAAAAAAGAATCGCTGCTTTAGATCTCTTACAGGTTTGTATCAGTAGAGAGGATGAATAGAAGCTGCAGTTGAAGGCATTCATGGGAAGGAACACTGCCTTTCTGCTAATGAATTTCTTTTCTATGATTTTTGCGGCTTCCCTTTATTTGGAGATAGTCCTTGCAGTACCTATACTTCCCTTATTAACCCTTCTGAGTATCCCAGCCCATTACAGGTACTGAGAGTTTCACAGGGACCCCTAACCAGTGAGATCTTACATGTCTCTACATTTTTGTCTTTAACCACGCCCATGGCACTGATTGCCAGGAGTTCTGGCTACATTATCTGTCACTTTGATTTAGTGAGTATTGATAGGTTCTCCTGTGGATCTGTTCCACTTACTTCAAAGGCAGGCTTCTCTTTTGTGTACAGTGAATAATATGTTTGTGTACCATCCTTTAATTCAGTCTTGTTCACATCTATATTGAAGTTTCTGGCTTGTGTATAACCTCTATGAATTTCCAGCTATGATGTCGAGATGTTGACCTACTAATATACTTTGTTGGTCACATCACTAGGCATTTATAAGGGGGAAAGTGTTCACTATATGTGCTTGGATTACCATCTCTATTTGAAATCTTTCATTCTTTCATTTCTGTTCCATATTTTTTCTTTTTTCTTTTTTCTTTTTTTTTTTTTTTTGCTGAAATTTCACCTCTGGTAATTTGGAAATTATATATATGTATCCTGTTTTTATATTACTGATGATTAAAGTTAAGATGTTTGAAAACCATACTTTAATAATTGGTTTATAACTGTCAATGCCAATAATAAAATGCTAGTTTCTTTTGATTTCTGTTTGTAAGCTGGTGCATATTTTATACTTTTCTTCTCCATTCCCACTAGTTGGGGTTTTGTTATTATAATTTGCGATCTTATACTCATTTCTTGGCACTGTTTATCCCGTTTATATCTTTTCCTTCATAATCATATTTCAAACCATTTGAAACTTGTGTGTTTGTGTGCATACATTGTTTCAGTGTTCATTGTCGGTATTTTCAGTTCTTCATTCTCAATCACCACTTTGGTGGCAGGGATATGTTTTGAGCTGTGCTTCTGGAATTTTAATGCACATGTGAATCACCTAGGGATCTTATTAAAATATAAACTTTGATTCAGTAGGTCTGGAGTGGGGCCCAAGAGCTTTTGTTTCTAATGAATTCCCAGGTGATGTCAATGCTACTTGTCCATGGACCACACTTCCAGCAGCAAGACTTTATAGCCATCTTAATTTCAGGAAAAAGTTGTGGACCTTATACTTTATGAGTTCTTGTATATCTGAAAATGTCTTTGTCTTGACTTCACACGTAAATAGTGAATGGCTTATTTGGGTATAAAATTCCTCAGACACAAATTTTCCCTCTCCAGACTCAGAAGTTCTTTTTCCATAAAGTTTGGTATACAGTATTGGTCATAGACCTCTCAGGCTGGCTTGATTGTTTTTGTCTTCTTTGATAGATAACCTATTTGTTCTGCCTGGATACCTACAAAAGGCTTTATTTTTCCATCAGGAGTTTTACAGTGTTGTGTCTAGCTATCAGGCTCTTTTCATTTATGTTTCCTTGACACATGGTAGCCACTTCTGTGGTACAGATTTAGATCCTTCTTTATTGTAAAAAAACTTTTCTTCTGTTATATCATTTACTGTTGGTTCTTGTGTTTTTGTTCTGTCCTCTTCTTCATGAACGCTAGTTATTTCTATTTGTCTTCTACTTTTACTCTAATCACTTTCATCTGGGTTTTTTTTTTTCCCCTGTATATTTGAGAGTGATTTTCAAGATCCTTGCCACTTGAATTTTTCCTGATTTATTTTCTAATGACGTTCCAAAATGCTGCTAGGGCTACCTTAAACTCTTTCCTACATTTTAAACCTGGCCCTTCTTTATGCATCTGTTGTCTTACTCATCTGCATCTTATCATATATACTATTGTGTCTTTTTTTTTTAATGTGATATCTGGCTAATTCTTACTTCTTCTTCAAGGGCATCCTCATTTAGGAAAACTACTTCTTGATCTAACTTTCATGATCCTCTTTTTTGTTTGTTATTATTGGCAAGATAGGACTCCTTTTAGGGAAAGGACACTGACTTCACCACTCTAAGGTCTAACATCTAACATATGATTCAGACCCAAACATTGTTAAATGAATGAGTAAATAAGTGAATGTGTGCTCACCTATCACTTCACATCTTTGGTCAATGCTTCTCTTTCTGCCTAAAGCATCCTTTTTCTCCTTTTGGTTGTTAACACATTATTGACCTTGGAAACTGCTTTGAATCTCCATTTCTTCCTTAAAGCATTTGTTGGCAATTCCTACAATTTACTAGGTTAGGTACAGTACTTCTGTGTTTCTGTAGAATCTTGTGAATATACTTTTATCAGAGTGTTTATTTAATTGTGTTGTTTTTTATTTTTCTATTTCCACAATTGAAACAAAATTTTAGGTGGCATAGATGGTGTCTTTCCTCTCTTTATACTGTGTCCAACATTACTACTGACGTGCAGTGGAAGTTTAGTATATTTTATTCTGTAAATAGGTGAGTGAGTTAATAAATCCCAGGACTGATTAAAAAAAGCCTGCTGACTGTAGTATGGGTCTGTGGGATAGGTAAGGATGGGTAATTTTGTGAAGAATATTGACAGCTATGTTGGGGAATATAGACTTTTGACAAAGAGTTTTTTTTTGTTTTAATTTTTGTTTATTATTTCTAAAACGATGTATAAGATATTAGACTTCTTATTTTCCTCTCTTTGCCCATTTGCCCTACTTTCTGGGAGATTTACCTAAAGTTACTCTCTAATTCTCTAAGTATTTTTTCTCTCTTTTTTTTTCCCTCTTTCTCTATTTTTTTCTGAGATATTTTTTGTTCCTTCAATTATTATTTTTTTTAAAGCAGTCTGTCCCCGATTCTCAGATGCAGTATCTTCTCTTTTATCTCTGAGCATACAAAGGGCCTTTTTTTTTGGGGGGGGGGGTCTTCTCCCTGAATAGTCTCAATTCCTTCCAAATTACTGTTTTCACTTTGTTTTTGTCACTATATTTCATCTTACAGACTTTTCTAAGATTCCTGGTGATCCTGTTGTTGTTGTTGTTGTTTATATTTAAGGAAAAGAATTGTTAGCTTAATTTAAGGAGATGTGGCTGGTCTATCTCATTGCCTGATGATGTTTTTAGGTATTTTTTTTTTGGCTGCTCTGATTTCTCAGACAAGGATCTTCTGATTCCAATATTCTAGGAACCAAGTGGGCAGAAAGCTGGACCCAAATTGATTTATAGGTTTATTTTACTCAAAATTCCAGGAAGGGTTTTTTTTTTTGCTTTTTGTTTTTTTTAGCTTAAACAAGATTACTCTCAAATTTATATGGAAAGACATAAGTTACAGAATACCTAAAACAATTCTGAAAAAAGAAATAGAGTAGGAGTCAGTCTACCTGATATCAAGACTTATATAGCTTCAGTCATCAAAACTGTGGTGTTGGCACCTAGATCAATGGGAGAAAATATTTGCAAACTACATATCTGATAAAGGACTAAGATCTATATTAAGCACTTAAAAAAATCAACAATTACAAAAACCAAAAACTCCAATTAGAAACTGAACAAAAGACCTGCACAGATATTTCCCCAAAGAGGATACACAGATGGCAAATAAGTACATGAAAGTGTGTTTAATATCACTAGTGTTAGGGAAATGTAAATTAAAGCCACACTAGACACTATTACATACCTACCTATCTTTTTTTTTTTTTTTCCCCAAGTGACAACATGAAATGATGGCAAGAATGAAGAGAAACTGAATCACTCATACACGGGTCATGAGAATGTCAAATAGTATAGCCACAGGCAAAAATAAACGTGCAGCTACCGTACAATCCAGCAGTTGTACTCGTGGCCTTTTATCACAGAGAATGAAGACTTGTTTTCACATGAAAAGCTGAATGTTTTTAGCAGTTTTCGTCATAATATCCCCCAAATGGAAACAACCCGGTGCCCTTTAGTGGGTGAATAGTTAAACAAACTATACAATATCCATACCATGGAGTACTACACAGCAGTAACAGAAAGAAACCACTGATACATGCAATGACCTATCTCTGAGAATTATGCTGAGTTACAAAAAGCCACCCTCCAGTGGGGGAGACTCGAGGCGCGTCAAGGAAGGGAGGGAATATGGGGATATGTGTATAAAAACAGTTGATTGAACCTGGTGTACCCCCCCCCAAAAAAAAAAAAGCCACCCTCCAAAGGTTACATACCATATGATCCTATTTAAGTAATAAACCTGAAATGGCAAAAAGTATAGCAATGGAGAACAGATCAGTAATTGCCTGGTATTAAGGAAGAGGTGGGGGTGGTTGGAAAGAAGGTATGAGTATAAAAGGCAACTTGAGGGATCCTTGTGGTAATAGCAGTGTTGTATATTCTGACTGTATTAATTTAAATATCTTGGTTGTGTTATTGTACCATAATTTTGCAAGATGATCATTAGGGGAAACAGGGTCACAGAATTTCTGTTCATTATCTTACAAATCAACGTGATTTACAGTGATTTTAAGATAAAAGATTTAATTAATTTAAAAAACCACCTACAAATGCCAGGTAAAGTAGGACATAAATCGTTTTTTAGGTAAAGTTGAATGGAGAGAGATTGCATTTTCATGGAAGACTAAATATTGTCAGTTTCTCCCAAGTGATTTTTAGATCCAGTGCAATCACAGTCAAAATCCCAGCATAATGTTTTGTGGATAGCAACAAACTGATTCTAAAGTTTATGTGGAGAGACAAAAGAGCCAGCATAGGCCATACAGTATTGAAGGAGAATAATCAGAGGATTCAAACTACTCGACTTCAAGACTTACTATAAAGGTACAGTAATCAAGACAGTGTATTATTGGTGAGAGAATAAACAAATAGGTCAATGAAACAGAATAGAGAGCCCAGAAATAGACCTCCATAAATGTAGTCAACTGATCTTTGACAAAGGAGCAAAGGTAATACAATGGAGCAAAGACAGTCTCTTCAACAAATGGTGCTGGAACAACTGACATCCACATGCAAAAGACTGAATCTCACATAGACATTACACTAATTCAAAATATATAACAGAACTAAATGCAAAACACAAAAGTATAAAACTCCTAGAAGATAACCTAGGAGAAAACCTTAGATGACCTTGGCTATGGCAGTGACTTTTTAGATGCAACACCAAAGGCACGACCCATGAGTAAAATAATTGATAAGCTGGACTTCATTAAAATTAAAAACTTCTATTCTGCAAAAAGATAATGTCAAGAGAATGAGAAGACAAGCCATAGACTGGGAGAAAATATTTGCAAAAGACATATTTGTTAAAGGACTGTTGTCCAAAATATACAAAGAACTTGTAAAACTCAACAATAAGAAAACAACCCAATTTAAAAACTGGCCATGGGGTGGGGAGAGTGGGGGGGACTTGAGGTGGGGGGAGTCAAGGAAGGGAGGGAATACGGGGATATATGTATAAAAACAGTTGATTGAACTTGGTGTACCCCCCAAAAAATAATAAATAAATAAATAAAATTAAAAAAAAAAAAAACTGGCCAAAGGCCTTAATGGACACCTCACCAAAGAAGATATATAGATGGCAAATAGGCACGTGAAAAGATGCTCTACATCATCTGTCATCAGGAAAATGCAACTTGAAAGAACGAGAGACCACTATACACCTACTGGAATGGTCAAAATCTGAAACAGTGACCACACCAAATGCTGGTGAGGGTGTGCAGTAACAGGAACTCTCATTCATTGCTAGTGGGAATGCAGAATGGTAGAGCTACTCTGAAAAACAGTAAGATGATTTCCTGCAAAACGAAGTATCCTCTTACTCTGTGAGTGACTGTTCATGCTCCTTGGTATTTGCCCAAGGTAGTTAAAAACTTATGTCTACATGAAGACCTGCACGTAGATGTTTATAGCAGCTTTATTCATAATTACCCAACTTGTATGCCACCAAGATGTCCTTCGATAAGGTGAATGGATAAGCAAAATGTACATCCAGACATTGAAATATTATTCAGCATTAAAAAGACATGATCTGTCAAGCCATAAAAAGACTTGGAGAAAATTTAAGTGCATATTACTGAGGGAAAGAAGCCAATCTAAAAAGGCTACAAACTGCATGATTCCAACTATATGACATTCTTGAAAAGACAAAACTATGAAGACATTAAAAAGATCAATGACTGCCAAGGGTAAAGGGTCGGGGTCGTGGGGTTGATGAGTAGATGGAACACAGAGGATATTTAGGGCAGAAAATACTCTGTATGATAGCATAATGATGGATATGTGTCCTACATTTGTCCAAACCCATGGAATACCCAACTTCAAGAGTGGACGCTAAGGTAAACTTTGAACTTGAGGTGATTATGGTGTGTCACTGTAGATTCATCAGTTGTAGCAGAGGCACCGCTCTGGTGGGGAAGGTTGATAATGGGGAAGCTATGCGTGTGTGGGGGCAGAGGATATCTGGGAAATCTTTGTACTTTCCCCTCAATTTTACTGTGAACTTGAAACTTCTAAAAAAATTGTCTTAAAAACACCCAGTAAAGTTGAACATACAAGAAATTAAATGCAATCTACAGAGCCAAACAACAAAGAGGAAACTGAGGGCCAGACCAGTAAGTGCCTAGCTGGTTTTGTGCCTACCCTGGGGATGGAGATGGGGTTTACTGGTCTCTAGAACTCAGGCTTTTGAGTTTTAATTCCTTTGCGGTCACAGGAGATCAAATCTTGTGTGTATGTGAGGCACACTATAGGAACCCCAGCCCTAATTTAAAGGCAGGACTGTTGAAGTCTATGTACTTACGAAGCAGGTGGACTAGAGAAAATAAAAGCCTTCCACCAGCATAGGGAATTTAAATATCTTGGTCTCAACACTAAACGAAAACAATATTTCTACTTTGGAACAAGGGAACTACTCTCCCAAGAATTTGAGGTGCATGTATGTTAATCTACATGTGTTATATACATTGAGTTGAATGTTTATTTTTTAAAATAAATTTATTGGCTATGTTGTCTTCATTGCTGCGTGCAGGCTTTCTCTGGTTGCAGAGAACGGGAGTTATCTTTATTGTGGTGCGTGGGCTTCTCATTGCGGTGGCTTCTCTTGTTGTGGAGCGCAGGTTCTAGGCCTGGGGGCTTCAGTAGTTGCGGAGTATGGGCTCAGTAGTTGTGGCCTGTGAGCTGTAGAGCACAGACTCAATAGTTGTGGCACACAGGTTTTGTTGCTCCATGGCATGTGGGATATTCCCAGAGCAGGGATCGAACCCATGTCCCCTTTATTGGCAGACGGATTCTTAACCACTGTGCTACCTGGGAAGCCCAAGTTGAATGTTTATATCCCATTTGACTGTGGAAGCCTTGAAGTGAGAAATTAATATGAAAAGTAGTTCTTGTTACCCTTGATAGCCCTGAGGTTACTGCAGTAGAAAAGGAGCTGGAGAAGACTGGTCACCAAGTCAGGCTGTATAGGGTTCCTATTCCTATGAATAGAGCCCTGCTTAGGATAAGCTTGCAATCCTAAAATAGATAATACACAAGGAAATATTTGCCATGAATAAGCACCAACAGGCACAGTATGGCATATTTAAGGGAGAAAAGTCATATAGTTATCTAAATCTGTGTAAAAGCGGCATTTGATAAAATGAACACATTCATAATCGAAATGAAAAATCTTCGGAAACTAGCAATAGAGATGCACTCCCTTAGACTGTAGAGTGTTACTGCATTTTCTTTAACATTAGATATGACATAAGAATCGCTGCTGTCATTGTTTTTATTCATTATTGTACATGAGGTGGTAGTCAGTATAGTAAGGCAAGAAAAAGAATACAAAGTATAACGATTAGGAAAGAAGAAGCAAGACTCTCCTTATTCATAGACTATCTGATTGTGTAGAGAAAATAGCCAAGAGTATCTCCACATAAAATAACAGGACTAGTAAAAGAGTTCATTAAGATTACTGGAAAGAAAATTAGTGCACAAATAACAAATAGATGCTTACACAGTGGGAAAAACTAATGAGGGAGCAAAATTTCAAAAAGACACCATTATGCTACTTGCAAAATATTCAATAAAATATGTACTAGGCCTTTATGAAATATTTAAAAGCTCACCTAAATAAATGGAGATATATGTTCACAATTAGGAATTCTCAATATTAAAAACATGCCAGGTTCCCCTAAATTAATATTTAAATTAAGCATAATTTCAAGAGTCTTATGGAAATGCAAAGATAATAAAAACAATTTTGAAGGAGGAAGAAAACAGAAGACTTTCAAAAAGTGAGAAAACCTCTGTGGCTTTTCCCCAGCCCTGACTGGTGTGTTTCTTGCCCTTGCTCGCAGGGCACCACTGTGATGAAGTTTAACAAAAACCATATACAAGACCCCAGCTGGGCCCAGGTATTTTGTGCTTGGAGCCCAGGAAGCTGCTTTTGGTGACCTGACAGCCGTGGACCCCCATCTAATGTGTTTTTGCCTTGTTCTTGCCATTTTGTTGATTTTTTCCTTTTTTCTCTACTCCTTTGTATTCTTCTCATTTTTACTTTTTTATGCCTTTTTCTCACTTTTCTTTACTTTTGTCTTTTTATCATTTTCTTTAATTTTTAATTTTTTCTTCTCAATTTTTTCCTGTTTTTCTTTTGTCTTTTTTCCCTTTATTCTTTTTCTCATTTTATCTTAGTGTTTTTTTAGTTAGTATTGCTAGTATTAGTATAGTTAGTGTGGGAAAGCATTCAAAAGTCTTTCTGAAACCTTGAAAATGTTACTAAAAGTAATTAAAGTATGTGGGCAGAGCAACTGGGTGTAGGATGTCCTGCTTGAGCAGGGGAGGAACTAAGGGTGCTGGGCGTGGAGGCCATGGGGGCATAGGCTACCGTGGAAACAGAAAATTGACCCTCTCTGGGGGCACAGCCCCTTTCTCACTTGCACACCTCATATCACCCTGTTTGGCCCCAGAGGATGGCTGGTTAGCCAGAGAAGGGTAAGATTCCTCAGGGGAGGAACAACCTAAGACAGGTACAGTCGCAGAGGGGCCAACAGGGGTGCGGCACAGACCCTTAATCCTTTTGAGCGAGGTCTCCTGCCCCCAGGGATGCTTTGCTCTCCACACCCAGCTCAAATCCACGCCCAGCTCAAATCCACGCCCAGCTCAAATTGGGACCCAGGAGGCAAACAAAGATCATTGCCCCCAGTCATGTGAGGCCTTTGTTTACTTCAAAGGTAACCTTGATTGTGGGATGAAACTGGGAGTGTTAGACCCTTAGGCTATGCTGAGAGCTCAATAAAAGCAATGTGAGATCAATCAGGGAGGCTCCTGATCCTGGAGGTCTTGAGTCCCCCCGGTCCCATCTTTCTCTTAAATCTGTGTCTGTGTTTCTTTAAGCTTGTGGCACCCGTCACTCTCCCCGAGTCGCCGAGCTGGTCTCAGCAAGTTAGCATAGTTAATATCATTGTAATAGTTAGCATAGTTGGTGTAGTTAATAGTTTATTAGTATACTTAGTACAGTTGGTATAGTTAGCATACTTTGCTTTGTTAGTGTAGCTAGCGTAGTTAGCATTGCTAGTTAGTGGAGTCAGTGTAGTTAGCAGTTCCCCATGATGCAGGGCCTCACGGCCACCTCTGCTGATAAGGAGGCTTGTGTTGAGAACTACGAGATCCTCCACACCATTGGCGAAGGTAGGTTCTCCAAAGTGAAGTTGACCTGGCACATTCGGACTGGGACAGAGGTGGCTCTCAAGGTCATTAAGAGAAAGGATCCGAGCTCCTCCGGGCCGTGGGAACCTTCCTGTGAAGTTGAGAGCATGAAGGCTCTAGATCACGTGCATATGGTTAAACTCCTGGAGGTGACTGACACCGAGGAGACGTTGTGCCTAGTGATGGAGTACCTCTGTGGGGGAACATGTGCAGCCAGTTGGAGCACCATGGCTACATGACAGAGGCAGAGGCCCGAGGCCGTTCCAGCAGCTGGTCTCTGCCCTGCAGCAGCGTCACCAGAGCGGCGTCACACACTGGGACCTGAAGCCAGGGAACCTCTTGTTGGATGCCCATGTGACTTTGGCCTCACCAACACGTGTGAGGAGGGGAGGGAGCTGGATCCATTCTGTGGTAGTCCTGCTTACGCTGCCCTGGAAATGTTCCTGGACGAGAGCTACTATGGCCCACCGATGGACGTGTGGAGCCTGGGAGTCGTCCTGTACACCATGGTGCCCGGGTCCCTGCCCTTTTGGGGACTACACTTTTCGGACCTGCAGCCACAAATCCTACAAGGGCAATACCGCATGCCACTTGATCTGTCACGAGCAATCAGAAATCTGTTCAAGAATATGATTGTTGTCAACCCCAGTAACAGGAGCAACACAACCCACCTTCTGCATAATCCATGGGTGAACATGGGCCAGGAGGAGCCACTCCGGCCAGCCTGTGAAGAGAACCCAGGCGTGACAGTGGCGTTGACTCCGGGCTCACGGTGAGATGAGATGCAGGAGTCAAGAACAGGCAGCGAGAGCTCTGACGGACCTGAATGGGGGGCTGCACCATCGCTGTCAGCACTGTGTGGACCTTGTCTTCAACTGAGCTCAGTACCTGTGACCTTGAGTCTTCCCCAAGCCCTGAGGTGTCCGCTCTGATACCCAAGTGGTTCTACATGCAGAAAAGGTGCTGCTGCACGAAGACCAGGAATTAGGGCAGGAGACAGGCGAGCCTTTCACTCCCCCACCTCTTCCCCCACCCACCCCAGAGGAGAGGACCACCACCCCCAGTCCAGCCACTCAGTATGGCCTTGGGGCCTTCTTCTCCACCAGCAGCACTGGCAGCATGACTGAAGACCCAGAGGGAAGCAACTGCCCCCCAGGCGTGGCCAGCACTGTCATCACTGTGAGCACTGGTCTTCAACTGAGCTCAGTAGCTGGGACGCTGAGCCTTCTGCAAGCGCTAAGGTGTCCACCCTGATTTCCAGGTGGGACTACCATGAAGCAAAGGTGGTGCTGCATGAAAACCAGGAGTCGGAGCAGATGACCAGCAAGCCTGCCAGTCCCCCACCCAGCCCGGAGGAGAGGACCGCCACCCCCAGCCCAGTGCCTCCGTGTGGCCCTGGGGCCTCCTCCTCCACCAGCAGCACTGGCAGCATGACTGAAGCCCCAGAGGGAAGCAAATGACCCCTGGGTGTGGCCAACACTGGACGCTCCTCCCACGCTGGGCAGCCTGAGAGTGTGTCCCCAGCCACTCCCTCTGGCCACAGCCAGAAACAGAAGAAGGTGGTGGCTTCTAGAATCTGGAACTGCATCTTAACACACCTCTGCTGCAGGCTGCCCAGCAGGAAGCGTTCCAGCAGAGTGAAGCCCATGTAAATAAACCCCATGGGTGACCAAAGGAGGTCAGGTTGCCACGCTCGCTGGGACCTGGTCCAGTGGATGATGAGAGTGTCCTCTGCGCCCTGTAGGTGACCGAAGGAGGTCAGGTTGCCGTGTTCCTTAGGACCTAGTCCAATGGATGATGAGAGGGTTCTCTGCACAGCATTCAAATAGAGCACTTCCACGGCCATCAGAAGCATTGTCCGCCCCAACCTCCCACCGTTGGTTCTTCCAATTCTTGTTAATAAACTTGATTGTTAATAAACTCTGTTTTGCATCTTCCCTGAACAGAACTGGGGCTGTGGTTTTTCCAGTTAGAGAAGCGGGTGGTCATGTAGTACCTGGAGTGAATTGAGAACAACTAAATGGAGAAATGACCTAAGAGAATTAGTGCAATGAGTGCCAACAGCAACAACTGCTGCACAGCAGGTCAGAAGTGCAGAAAGAATGTATATGCCTTCCTGCTGTGACATTCCTGAATATTGCCAGAAGCCCCGAGGGGAATGTGGTCCCTGCAGCCTTTCTTATTTATGAGTGAGAGGTCCATGACAGGATAACAAGGTCCCGTGAAGCAGCCTGTGGGCCCTGTGGTCAGGTCCCTGTGCAGCTGAGTTTCCTGCCTATCATGCAGGAGCCAGGCTCTCCCCTTCCCCCTTGGGGAGGGACTGCGATGCATGTTTTTGTTCTTGTTTGTTGTGTGTGTGTTTTTTTTAATGTGGACCATTTGTAAAGTCTTTATAGGGATCTCAGCTCCCCAAACAAGGTATCGATCCCACACCCACCCGTGTTGGAAGCTGAAGTCTTCGCCCCTGGACTGCCAGGGAAGCCCCTTTCTTAATTGTTTGCTGTGTGGGTGTGACCACAGGGACTGGATGGTGATCCTGGATGCTTCTACCATCAAAACACGAGATGTGTCAGCGTCACCTGGTTCCCTGGTTCAGCGAGCCGTTGAACACACGTGTGACTGGAACAGGGTCTTCTTCCCAGAGGCCTGGCTTTGGGTCACGAGCTCTCGGACGCGTCACCTGCACATTCCATTGGCTCCTGTGTGCTGACCTGTCACGTGGCGACTGCAGAGTCCTTCACCACAGGACACAGAGCACTCGGTGCACGCGCCCGTGCACCCCCTAAGAGCAGAAACTACAGGAGGTGAGTAAGGACCAGTGCCAGAGACCCGCCTCCTCAGCCAGGCCTGGGCACTGGGGGGGACCCAGAGTGGGTGCTGGGCGGGTGCTCTGGGCCGGGGTAACCACCCCTTCCCAGCGCCCAGGACCCAGCTGGCCCTCATTCTCCTCAGGCCGCCCAAACAGTGGGGGTCAGGTCCCCCAGACTGTGTCCCATGCAAACTGCCACTGCCACGAGGGTCGGGGGGTGGGAGGGTGCAGACAGTGGACAGTGTTGGCCAGGGCTCTGGAGCCCTGAAGGACCCACCCCCAGCCTGTGCCCTGGGCCCCCGGAGGAGATGGCGGGGATCCGCCTCTTACCTCACTCTCCACCTGATGACCACACTCCACCCACCCGTGACTGGAAAAAATGGTCCCCACTAACGGTGGCTCACTGACAGTTGCTCGCTTGGGGGAGGGGCCCACTGCAGTGCCGACCAGTGGCTGAGCGGGGCCCTCTGCAGTGCCGACCAATGGCTGAGCGGGACAGGTAGAGTGGCATTAGTGGTCTCCCGGTAACCGTTGCCTGGTAGTGGGGTGAGGGGGTAACAGCTGGCAGCAAGGGCTGTGTGCTGAGGGCTGCACACTGCTGGCTCTAGTACAAAGACACATGAGTGACAGCTCTTACATCCTTGAAGACGGCGCTGTCCCATCTCTGTGATGGTTGTCTCTGCATGGTGATTCTGTTGCTTCTCTGAGTAAAAGAAAATCTGAGAATATGGCTGGGAGTTCTCTGTGCTGCTGCTCATTCCCAGAGAGACATGTGACAGCCCTGAAACAGCCATAATGTCAGGATCAATTTTTCCTTGGGAAGGCCCACCCTGTAGAGTCTGTCCTACCAGTCCTTACTAAACTGCGGTCGTTTTCTTCTTTGCTTCACGGGTGTGTGGTCAGAGTGCTCTGTGTCTTGTGGTGAAGGATTCTGCAGTCGCCAAGTGACAGGGCAGTGCACAAGAGGCAATGGAACTGTAGAAGTGACGCCTCCGAGGGAACGTGCCCCCAAAGACAGGTCTCCGGGAAGAAGACCCTGTTCCAGTCATGCGTGTGTTCAAGCGCTCGCTGAACCTAGGAACCAGGTGACGCTGACACATCTCGTGTTTTGATAGTAGAAGCATCCAGGATCACCATCCAGTCCCTGTGGTCACACCCACACAGCAAACAATTAAGAAAGGGGCGTCCCTGGCAGTCCAGGGGCGAAGACTTCGCCTTCCAACGTGGGTGGGTGTGGGATCGATTCCTTGTTTGGGGAGCTGAGATCCCAATAAAGGCTTTACAAATGGTCCACATTAAAAAACAGTAAAACAAGAAAAACAAGAACAAAAATATGCATCGGAGCCCCTCCCCCAGGGGGAAGGGGAGAGCCCGGCTCCTGCATGATAGGCAGGAAACTCAGCTGCACAGGGACCTGACCACAGCACCCACTGGCTGCTTCACGGGACCTTGCTATCCTATTATGGGCCTCTCAGTCATAATTAACACAGGCCGCAGGGACCAACATTCCCCTCGGGGCTTCTGACAATGTTCCGGAATGGCAGTGCAGGAAGGCAGTACACTGTATCTGCACTTGCCCTGCAGTGCAGCAACTGTCGCTGTTGGGACTCAATGTACTAATTCTCTTAGGTCGTTTTTCCATTTAGCTGTTCTGATTCACTCCAAGTCCTACATGACCACCCGCTTCTCTAACTGGAAAATGCCCAGCCCCAATTCTGTGCAGGGAGGATCCAAAAGAGTTTATTAACGATCACGTAAATAAACAGCGACTCTGACCAGCCCGAGAAGGGAACCCAGGGGTGACAGTGGTGATGACTCTGGGCTCGACGTGGGACCACTAGCAGGACTCAAGAGCAGGCAGCGAGAGCTCTCAACTATGCAAGGTGGGGTCTGCGCCATCCCTGTCAGCACGGCGAGGCCCTGCTCTTCAGCGGAGCTCAGTAGCTGGGACGTTGAGCCTTCCGCAAGCCGTGAGGTGTCCACCCTGATTTCCAGGTGGGTCTACCATGAAGAAAAGGTGGTGCTGCATGAAAACTGGGAGTCAGGACAGATGACCAGCAAGCCTGCCAGTCCCCCACCCAGCCCGGAGGAGAGGACCGCCACCCCCAGCCCAGCCACTGAGTGTGGCCCTGGGGCCTCCTCCTCCACCAGCAGCACTGGCAGCACGACTGAAGCCCCAGAGGGAAGCAAATGCACCCTGGGTGTGGCCAACACTGGACGCTCCTCCCACGCTGGGCAGCCTGAGAGTGTGTCCCCAGCCACTCCCTCTGGCCACAGCCAGAAACAGAAGAAGGGGGTGGCTTCTAGAATCTGGAACTGCATCTTAACACACCTCTGCTGCAGGCTGCCCAGCAGGAAGCGTTCCAGCAGAGTGAAGCCTGTGAATAAACCCCATGGGTGACCGAAGGAGGTCAGGTTGCCGCGCTCTCTGGGGCTGGTCCACTGGATGATGGGAGTGTTCTCTACGCCCCACAGATGACTGAAGAAGCTCCGGCTGCCACGCTCCATGGGACCTGGTACAGGGAACGGTGAGTGTTCTCTGCATGGAATTCAAATCCAGCACCTCCACGGCCATCAGAAGCATTGTTTCACCCGCCCACCCCACTTTTTTCTTCCAGTGGCTCCTCCTGGCCCATGTTCATCAGTCGATGACTCATGAGGTCCGTTGCATCGCTGCTTTCACTGCAGTGACGGCAGTCTTTTGTAAACAGGTTTCCGATTGGTCTCTTAGGATTTGCTGCCGCAGGCCCAAAACCATCATCCCCCAAAGCGCAGAGAGCTGAGCACCATGGTGTACCAGCCAACTCCCAGGCTCCACACATCCACTGTAGGGCCACAGTAGCTCTCCCCCGGGAACATTTCTGGGGCAGTGTAAGCGAGGCTGCCACAGAATGTATCAAGCTTTCCTCCCTCCTCACCCGTGTTGCCCAGGCCGAAGTCACTAATGTTCAGATTCATGTGGGCATCCAGGAGGATTCCCTGGCTTCAGTAACCGGTGTATGATGCCCCTCTGGTGACAGTGCCGCAGGGTGGAGACCAGCTGCCAGAATGGGCCTCGGGCCTCTGCCTCTGTCATGCAGCTGTGGTCCTCCAAATGGTTTCACGTATGCCGCCCACAGAGGTACTCCATGACTAGGAAGAAATAAAATATATTGGATTACAGGTCGGCAATATAAAAAACATATTTACAATGTATTGTGTAATTGGAAACCAATTATATTGAAATAGTTACTGAAATAATTTTAAATGTGTGATATAGGGACTTCCCTGGTGGTGCAGTGATGAAGGATCTGCCTGCTAATTCAGGAGACATGGGTTCAGACCCTAGTCCAGAAAGATCCCACATGCCACTGAGCAGCTAAGCCCCTGGGCCACAACTAAGAGCCTGCGCTCTAGAGCCCATGAGCCACAACTCCTGAGCCCGAGTGCTGCAACTATGGAAGCCCGCAGCCCTGGACCCCATGCTCCACAACAACAGAAGTCACTGCAGTGAGACGCCCGTGCACTGAAATGAAGAGTAGCCCCTACTCACTGCAACTGAGCAGCAATGAAGACTCAATGCAGCCAAAAAAATACCCCAAATAAATAGCAAACCTTTGAAAAATAATAAAAAGCATGGACATGTCATATAGTAGTAGAGTTGCTTCTCTTTTAACACACTATAATAGGATGTACTGGTACGATTGATTTTGAAATGGTGGTGAATATAGTTGCGTGTTTTGAGATGCCTGCCGCAATGTTCATGCCATGTGAAAACAGCTATGATTTCTATGGTAACAAAATCACAGGTACTGCTAATACTACTATATGTTGGGACCTACATGTTTATCTGTTAGAGCTTCGTGACAATGAAGAGGTAATCCTTTTCCCATCCAAGTCCATGGTTCCCTTGGGGCTCAGATCAGGAACCGCTGCTGTGCAGTATCCTGGCAGCAGCTTGAACATCTTGAGTGACAGAGCACTCAGTATCTTCAAGGTGTCCACTTCCAGGTTCAGTCTCCTGAAATCAGTATGAACTTTAGGGCCAGATAAATCTAGAATCAACCCCAGATTTATTGGCATATTAGTTACATGACATTACCAATTTAACCCTGTGGATGTTGGTTTCTTCTTTACAAGAATAGCAACAAGGGCTTCCCTGGTGGGCCAGTGCTTAAGATTTTAGCCTTCCACTGCAGGGGGCACAGGTTCTATCCCTGGTCAGGGAAGTTCTGCATGCTGTGTGAACACTCTTCCCCTTGGGGGGCCTGGAGCTCCAGGTTTGGTCTCCGGCCACTTGAGTCTGATGACAGGTCTGTTCAGCTTCTCAGATGCTCAGTCACCACTTGTAAAATGGAAAATGTCTTGAGCAGAGATGATGATACCAAAGGTGGTGCCAAGTATTGTACTCACCTTTCTGGGTTTCCTTTGTGTCTGGGATATTGGCCCTGCAAATCCTCACTACTGTGGTCATTCTCTGATGCCTTCAAATGTATTAAACAGTATTTTATGCAGCACTTTTACTTATTCTCACTGGGAGGATTCATCTGAAACAAGCCATTCTTCCCTAGCCAGAAGCAAAACTCCCTGGAAGCCTTTTCTGTGCTCACCTCATCCCATCACTGTAACCCTGCCCCCCCACCCCCCCCCACCACACACACATCTCATGTCTGGAATTTTTCACCAGTTTATAATGCTACGTTTTTTTTTTACTGTTTTATAATTAAATACATTCCTTTGTCAGTCAACCCTTATTTAGATTTACTAATAAGCTTTACTGATTTATTTCACCATTACTGCTTCTTGCATCTCACTACTTTGTTGTGCTTTTATATTAGTTCTTTTTCAGTATATCCTTTAGTAGTTGTTTTTTCCTAGTGAGAGTCTCTGAGTGGTAAAGTGTCTGTCTTTTTGTGTCTAAGAAAAACTTTATCTCACTGATTACTGATTGATAATTTGATCATAAATTGTTTATAAGTTGACAATTGATTATTGATTAGCAGTGAATAATTTGGTTGTAGAATTCTAGATGTAAAACCTATTGTCCCTCATCACTTTGAATGCTTTTGTTTTCTTGCATCCATTATTGCCTACGAGAAATCTGATGCCATTCTGACTCTCACTCCTTTAGAGAGAATCACTTTTCTCTTTATGATAACTTGCAGAATTTCTCTTTATCCTTGTTGTGTTTTTTACAGTGTCTGTTCAGAACTTGATGAATATTTTTAGACTGAGAACTTCTGTCTTCCTTAAGGTCTAGGAAATTGTCAGCAATTATGTAATCAAGTATAGAGCCTCTTCGTTATTTTTTCTATTCTTTCAAGTAATTTGTTTATGTTTTATTTATTGGCTGCATCGGGTCTTTGTTGCTGTGCACAGGCTTTCTGTAGTTGTGGAGAGCAGAGGCTACTGTTCATTGCAGTGCACTGGCTTCTTATTGCGGTAGCTTCTCTGCTTGTGGAGCACGGGCTCTAGGCGCACGGGCTTCAATAGTTGTGGCAGATGGGCTTAGTTGCTCCGTGGCATGTGGGATTTTCCCAGTCCAGGGATAAAACCCGTGTCACTTGTATTGGCAGGCAGATTCTTAACCACTGTGCCAGCGGGGAAGCCCTCTGTTCTTTCTCTTGAATTCCATGTGATGCTGGCACTTCTGGATCTGTCCCCCACACGTTTAACCTTTGTTTTCCCTCTCTTTTTCTCTTTGTGTTGCGTTCTGAGACTTTTCCTCAATTCACTGATTTGTTCAATCAGGATGGAAGGAAAAAAAAGTAGGGAGAGGACAATGCTGCCCAAGTAAAATAACCTGAAAGTAAAGGTACCTCTGTCTATAACTGCCTGCTCACGTTCAGCATTGCCCCTCCTCTATTTTAATTAGATACTGGAAGGCTCATATGCAAATGCCATGGCTTTGTGTACATTTGAGTTTCTGTAGTTGTGCTTTCAGAGGGATTTTTCAGAAGGGTCTGCTTAAAGATGCTTAAAGATGTTGTTACCATAAATTTGGGTCCCAATTACGTGCCATGGTGTAAGCAAACCCAGATTGTCTCCGTTCCTGTTCTCATGGAAATTAAATTCAAAAGTATCAGAAAGAAAGAAAAGTGAAACAAATAAACAAAAAATGCCCGCCTACATGTTTGTGAACTCATTCCCAGGCATGAAATTACCTGGGAAAATGACTCCAGGGAGATTGTTTGAAGACCTTCTGAGATCCTGTTGATGACAAATCTAACTGAAATGCTATCACATAATAAAATTTTGGGAAATTTCATGTACCAGAGTTTGTAGTGATCGACATGCTTGTCTACGTAGGTGACTTGGGTTCCCCTCATACTGAAAGGTGTGGAAGGCACTAGCTCATTGTATGCAAATATGTGATCACAGGTCTCTCCATCCAGACCAGGTACACTGGGGCCAGGGACAGCAAGATCCAGTTCTTCTTTTACCAGCCAATCAGTCATCAGTGGAGACAAACTGACTTCTTTCCCTGCACTGTGACGTGTGGAGGAGGTGAGGCACAGACTGTTGATGAATATTTAGAGCTCAGAGTTAGAAAGGACGCATTTGCCTGTTTGCAGCTGGCTTTAAAATTAGTGTGATGAATAGAGATGTGTAACCACACGGCACCTAACTCAGCGGCCTGGAATGCAGTGGTGATAATGAACGTGCACGTGCTTTCTTCTTGAAGACAGGTGACAGCTGGATGTGGAGAACACCCTCTACTTTGAGCAGAGAGCTGGAAACATGTTTGTATGTCTCTCATGCACCCCAAGATAAAAGCAGAAAGATAGGGGGCTTTGTAATTCTTACCCATCAGAAAAACAAATCTCTCTTTAATTTATTCCCTAGCTCTCCCATGCAGTTAGACGTTCTCATTTGGGTACCTAAGTTAAAAGAGAAGCTTTCCATTCTGGGAGGGACATTTATAATGGGACTCAGCTTCATTCAGTTGGTTCAATTCTCGGGAGGAGGATAGATGGTTCTGATATCTGGGTGCGCAAGGAGAGACACGATCAGTCCTGCCGGAACCTTCAGTATAAGCACCTGGCCGTGAGACACCATCAGTGGAAGCACTTGGCTGTGAGACCATCCACCAAAGGTGGCGTTGGCTGTTAGGACAGAAAGAACATTTTGGTTCCTTTTGGGGTGTCCCCCAACATCCCACCAGTTTTTGAACAGCGGGAGAATTTCAGTACATTTGTTCATAATGTAGGAAGGCGATCTGCCTCATTTCTTTCCCTTTACAGACATTTCACCAATTATCTTTTATGTCAAATTATTATGCAATACATTATCTTCTTTGCATACCAGTAAATATATCTCTTAGCAATTGCTGTATGCTCTATTAGATTATAGCAATATATTCACCATATGCATTGTCTTAAAAATTTGTCCCTTGTATAGCATTTTATGTGCTCACAGCTAAAAAAACTGAAGGAACACTGTTCCTGATCTCGCTACTGGACTGACCTATATAGATCATAGTATACTGATAACATACACTTTACGTACCCATGAAACTGATGAGAGTGATATTTAAAGAAAAAGTATGTATTCAGTTATTACCTATTTAAAGGATAAATCATTATTTTTATTGTGGATGGCATCACTCTTACAAAAGGGTTTTATATTAGGAAATATGCTTTCAGTTATATCACATAACAGTATCTCATATGGTTGCTGTGAAAATTAAATGACTTATTATGTATTTGAAGTGCTTACAACAGTTTATGGTACAGAGTAACTACTTCAAAAGTTGTCAGCCCTCCCTCTGTTTGTGCAGATGTGGAACCCATGGATGCGCAGGGCTGACACCATTTTGTACAAGGGACGTGACCATGCGCGGAGTGTGGTATCCCTGGGGAGGTCCTGGACCCAGTCCCCTGCAGATACTGAGAAACCACCGTATTATTATTTTCCCCTTGTGGGTTTGCTGCTCTCAGCCCTTCCTCATTGACGGCTTCAAGTTTGACACGCGAATCTACATCCTGATCACATCCTGTGACCCTCTTCGGATCTTCACGTATGAGGAGGGCCTGGCCCGCTTTGCCACCATGCCCTACGTGGAGCCCAGGCACAACCACCTGTAGGAGGCCAGCTGGGGGACTTCCCTGGAGGTCGAGTGGTGAAGACTTTGCCTTCCAATGCAGGGGGTGCGCGTTCAATCCCTGGTCAAGGACCTAAGATCCCACATGCCTCATGGTCAAAAAACCAAAATATAAAAGAGAAGCAATATTGTAACAAATTCAATAAAGACTTTATAAAAAACGGTCCACATCAAAACAATCTTAACAAACAACATCCTTAAAAAAAAAAAACGAGGGCAGCCAGCAGCCCTACGGTGCAGGGCAGCACCCTCTTCCACTGCCACGAGTACTGAGGTTCTGTGGAGAAACCGGGTACAGGGGCTTGTCATGCAGCTAGCTTGTCACCCATGAACAAGAAGTGAAACCTGGAGTGCCTGGGCACCTGGCTAGGAGGAGTAGGAGGAGAGCACGTGGTGGGGGCGGGGCGGGGGGTTGACTGCAGAAAAGCCACACCTGCAGGAAGGACACCGCCCCTCCCTGGGAGCCTACAGAACAGTCCTCCCTGAAGAGGGAGAGGAGAGGAGTCACCCTGGGGAGGGGTGGGTCATCAAAAGGCAACGCAGGGCTGGAGGGAAGAACTATGTGGAAGCAGCCAGAGGCCACAGGGCCACTCTCTTCCCAGGATGACGTCTGCATGCACCTGACCAACTATGCTACCCACAAACACAGGGAGCATATTGTCCGGGAGGATGCTGTGGGCAGTGAAAGGTATGCTCTACTCTGCTTTCTCCTCTTTCTCTGCCCTTTAGCCCCACGGTCTCAGCAGCCCATGAAACTGAGCTGGCCCTTGGGAGGTTGAGCTGGCTTAACCTTCACAGACCCCTGTCCTGTGCCTGACTACCAAGTGCAGCCCCAAACCCCACCCTATAATTAAGCCCTGCTCCAAGCTGGTAGCAACCCCTTAAAGAGCAAGGAACCTAGGCATGGAATTAGGGTTAGTGTTAGGGAGCCTCCTGCCTGCAGCCCGGCTCCGCTGGTCTTCCTTTGACCCCTGGGCCTCACAGGAAGCTGTCAACACTCAACGCCTGGCTGCGAGAGCACAGCTACGACCCCCGAGAGCTGAGGGGAGACATCGAGGACATCATCATCAAAACCAGCATCTCGGCACATTCTGTTCTTCGCCACAACTGCCGAACCTGTTTTCCCTAATATCTGAGTGGAGGTACATGTGCCTGATTTGAGATCCTTGGTTTTGACATCTTGCTGGACCACACACTGAAGCCCTGGCTGCTGGAGGTGAGGATCATCTCCCAGGCTTTGCAAAACCAAGGTCTGCCCCTGAGCAGGACACCTGGGATAGGAGTGTACTCAGCTGGTGGAACATGGAATGGCGGACGCACAGGCCTTAGGGTGGATAGGATGTAGCAGAAGGTGTAAGACATCGGCACTTCTGACCTGCTAAGTCCAATCTTGGTGGTCTCTGGCCTCCACCATAGGAACCCAGACCTTGGATCCCAAACGTTCCTCGTGTAAGCCTTGCCTGTAAGGACACTATCGCTATAGAGTCAGGCTGTCTGATTTGCTCTCACCAGCCTGTACACTGGAGGGATCTCTGTGGCAGAGTCCTGTGGCCTTGGAAGTGAGAACATCCAGCTTCTTTGGCTAAAGCCACCGGAGGGGGATGTCTCTCCTAGACCCTCCAGCTGGGCCTGCAAGAATCATGACCTGCTCAGGTGGTCTAGGAAGGGGATGGATAATGCCTTCTCCCGGCACGTAAACCACTCTCCGAGCTTCACCACTGACTCATGCCTTGATCGAGAAGTGAAGGATGCACTTCTCTGTGATACCGTGACCCTTGTCAACCTCCGGGGCTGTGACAAAAGAAAAGTGATGGAAGAGGACAAGCGGTGAGTGAAGGAACGGCTTTTCCAGTGCCACCAAGAGCCATGAGAAACCAGGTGCCCCAGGTGTTTGATGTGTGCTTAGTTGTGTAACTTATCTTCGTTTATTATTACTTGCCTGTGAGTAAGAGTCCTTCTCTAGATGGAGAAGGCAGTCTGGGGCTGAGTAGCTATTAAAAACAATTTTTTGCATCGATAATACACCACATATCATAGATAAGTGATGTATTATGTATGCAAATTCAAAAGACACAGTGAATAGTCTCTCTCCTACCCTCCTCCTCCAGCTACTCAGTTTTCTTCCCTGGAGCCGATCAGTGTTCCCTGGGTCATGTGTACACGTTCACAAAACTTTAACGCACATATATACGTGTATTTATATAAATTGTTTTTCTCCTTTTACCCAGACAATAGCATAACTTTCACACTCTCTGTACCCTACTTACCACTGTATTTTAGAACTATTTCGTATTAGCACATAAGGAACTTTATGGGGTTTGTTCTGGTTTTTTTTTTTTCCTTCTGTTTTTATTTTTTTTTCCCTTTTTTTTTTGTTTATTATTTTTTTGGGGATACACCAAGTTCAATCATCTTTTTTTTTTTTTTTTTTTTTTGCACACGGGCTTAGTTGCTCCGCGGCATGTGGGATCTTCCTGGAGCTGGGATCGAACCCGTGACCGCTGCATTGGCAGGCGGATTCTTAAGCACTGCACCACCTAGGAAGCCCTAATCATCTGTTTTTATACACATATCCCTGTATTCCCTCCCTTCCTCGACTCCCCCCCCACCTCGAGTCCCCCCCACCCTCCCCGTCCCAGTCCTCTAAGGCATCTCCCATCCTCGAGTTGAACTCCCTTTGTTATACAACAACTTCCCACTGACTATCTATTTTACAGTTGGTAGTATATATATGTCTGTGCTACTCTCTCACTTCGTCTCAGCTTCCCCTTCATCCCCCGCCCCCTCCCAAAACTTGAGTTCTCCAGTCCATTCTCTGTATCTGCGTCCTTGTTCTTGTCACTGAGTTCATCAGTACCATTTTTAGATTCCATATATGTGAGTTAGCATACAATATTTGTCTTTCTCTTTCTGACTTACTTCACTCTGTATGACAGACTGTAGTTCTATCCACCTCATTACATATAGCTCCATCTCATCCCTTTTTAGAGCTGAGTAATATTCCATTGTGTATATATGCCACATCTTCTGTATCCATTCATTTGTTGATGGGCATTTAGGTTGCTTCCATGTCCTGGCTATTGTAAATAGTGCTGCAATAAACATGATGGTACAAGTTTCTTTTGGGATTATGGTTTTCTTTGGGTATATGCCCAGGAGTGGGATTATTGGATCATATGGTAGTTCTATGTGTAGTTTTTTAAGGAACCTCCAAATTGTTTTCCATAGTGGCTGTACCAACTTACATGCCCACCAACAGTGCAGGAGAGTTCCCTTTTCTCCACACCCTCTCCAACATTTGTTGTTTCCAGATTTTGTGATGATGGCCATTCTGATCGGTGTGAGGTGATACCTCATTGTGGCTTTGACTTGCATTTCTCTGATGATGAGTGATGTTGAGCATCTTTTCCTGTGTTTGTTGGCCATGTGTATGTCTTCTTTGAAGAAATGTCTCTTTAGGTCTTCTGCCCATTTGTGGATTGGGTTATTTGCTTTTTTGGTATGAAGCTGCATGAGCTGCTTGTATATTTTGGAGGTTAATCCTTTGTCCATTGTTTCATAGGCAATTATTTTTTCCCATTCTGAGGGTTGCCTTTTAGTCTTGTTTGTGGTTTCTTTGGCTGTGCAAAAGCTTTTAAGTTTCATGAGGTCCCATTTGTTTATTCTTGATTTTATTTCCATGATTCTAGGAGGTGGGTCAAAAAGGATGTTGCTTTGACGTATGTCATAGAGTGTTCTGCCTATGTGTTCCTCTAGGAGTTTTATAGTGTCTGGCCTTACATGTAGGTGGCAGGTGGGAGGTGGACTAGGGCTCAGGTCTCCAACAAGGGGCCTGTGGTCCAGATGCAGTCCTGAAGATGTTCCCATGGGCCAGCATTTCTGCACACCCGAGGTCAGCTGGGCTGAGTGGCAACTGCCCTGTGCAGCTGGGCCTGCACTCCCGGTTCTGACAGACATCAGGCCGGGGTCACTCACGTGTTCCTGGACGGGCCCCTTAGGCATTTGGGGTGTGAGCCTGGGAGCAGAGGCCCTGACCACACTCCTCACCTCCCCCTCCCTAGGCTCACCCGCAGGCCCACCTGGGGCAGGAGGGGAGGCGGCAGGACCTTCCCACGGGCTCAGGTGAGAGCACAGGGCAGGAGTACCTAGTCATGACTGCGAAGCCAGATGGACCATACCTGGCAAGAAACCCCCCACTGCCCATTCCTCCTCCCCCTCCTCACACTGCCATCTTGCCAGGGTCTATCATGGTCTCAGGAACTGGTTCTCACCACCCAGGACAGCAGAGTCACTCCCGGGGCCTCCTGCCCTGGAGCAGAGACAGTCCCCAGGGTGCTGGGAGCCTAGGAAGGGCACCAGGGCAGGTGATCTGTGAGCTGAGATGAGGTACAATTGAGGACATGCACCCTGTCCCTGGCCCAGGAGGACGGCCCAGGGCAGAACGCTGGCAGCAGTGGGGCAGAGGGAGACAGGGGGGTGGATCAGGGAGTAAAGGGGGCTGGACACTCCCCTGGGGAAGCACAGTGAGGCAGCTAAAGGGCTTGGGAAGAAGAGACCAAAAGGCAAGGTGGTGCTGAGAAGCCCAACTCTCCCTTGTCCCTGTTGCCTGGGGTGGACCCTGACCTGCACTTTTCAGGAATGAAGGCAAAAGCCCAGCAGGGTGTGACCTCCATGGAGAGGAGATTCCAGCTGATGCCTGAACAGGTTGGGGCAGATTTCACTGTGGCCGCATGTGTCCCCATGACAGCTCCGGGGGTTGGGACTCCTGTAAAATATCCCCATTTTACAGAAGAAGAGACTGAGGCAGAAGTTGCCGAGGGATGAGTAGAGCCACAAGGTAAGAGCAGGGCTCCTGGCTATGTCCTAGGTCTGCTCTCTGAGGAGCTGCTCTGGGCCACCAGGAGCGGGTCTGCTTGAGCTAAGGAGTCAGGCTTAGTTCCTAACTGGTAAGATGGGACATAAACCAGCCCCCGGCAGGGTCCCCGGAGAAGAGCGTAAGATGACATGTGTGAAGCACAGAGCCCAGAACTACTCACACAGCAGCCGCTCAACAAACAGCACCTTCCCTGCCTCCGTCCTTCACAACATCGGTACCTAAACCCATCATTTGTAGGCATTAGCCCCAGGTGTGTGGGGACCCGGCTAGGTCAGGCATCTAGAGGGGCAGCAGGAGCAGCTCTTCCTTTCATCGGGGTCAGCGGTGACGGTGCTGTTTATGGGTCCCCACCACCCCCAGCCTGGTGCTGGGCCCCCTGCCTGTGGGACCTCAGCCCCCTTCTCAGCCCCTCTGATGGACGGGGACCCTGAGCTCACAGAGGGAGACACTCCAGCCAGGTGGGCTGACGGACGCTGGGGTCTCTCGAGAGCATCAACCCCTGTGCTTCCCACCTGACTGCCTCCCCCCACTGAGAAGCTGGCTGTGCAGGAGGCAAGGAGCCCGGGAGAGGGGCGGGGCCACAGCACACGCTGCCCTCTGGGGCCTGACCCTCAGCTCGGGGCCCACCTGGGAGGCAGGGTGGGTGCCTCCCCAGCTTTTCTCACCCCTGGGGGCATCCAAACCCCAGAACCAGAAGCAGGAAGTCAGCTTAGAGATGTCCTTTGGGAAAGCTTTTCCCCTGGGAATCCTGCTTCCTCTTCTTTCAAGGAAGCTTGAAGCCCTGGAAGGAACTTCCAGGAGTCTGGGAGTCAGAGCTTGGGGTCACCTTCCAGGCCAGGCTGCACCACTGCCCCGGCTCCCTCTGAGCCTCAGCTCAGTGGCTGAGTGAGGACAGCCTAGAGGGTCCCTGGAGCAGCCCCCAACCATGTTAAAGACCCAGCCCCTCACACCTCCTGCCAGAGTGTCCCTCAGGCTGGTTCTGCCTGCAAGGCTGCCTGGGGGAGAGATGGCCCAAGGGCTCCACCGGGTGGCCGGTCACAGCCAGACATGCAGCTGCACCCAGCAGCTTCCGAGGTTCATAACAATCATAACAGCAGAGGTCAGGACCCTGACACTGGGGAGACGGGGAAGGAGAGAACCCTGAGAGGTCAGGCTGTTCCTCCCCACCCTCTCACACCAGGTTCCCAGGTGTCAGCGGCACAAACGGGAGGCACCGCCATTGTAAAGCCGTCTGAGTGAAGAGCAGTGGATGTAGGGTCGGGTCGGCCTTTATTTGAACCCCTTGAGTTCTTTTTTTATATGTATATAAATTTATTTATTTATTTATTTATTATTTTATTGGCTGTGTTGGGTCTTTTTTTGCTGTGCGTGGGTTTTCTTCTTAGTTGCGGTGAGTGGGGGCTACTCTTTGTTGCGGTGCGCGGGCTCCTCATTGCCATGGCTTCTCTTGTTGCGCAGCATGGGCTCTAGGCGCGTGGGCTTCAGTAGTTGCAGCACATGAGCTCAATAGTTGTGGCTCACGGGCTCTAAAGCGCAGGCTCAGTAGTTGTGGCGCATGGGCTTAGTTGCTCCGCAGCATGTGGGATCTTCATGGAACAGGGATCGAACCCATGTCCCCTGCATTGGCAGGCAGATTCTCAACCACTGCACCACCTAGGAAGCCCTGAATCCCTTGAGTTCTTAATCTCACTTTGTGTCCCTCATCCATGCAGTGGGCTGTTTAGGACACATCCTGCAGCACTTTGCCCTCTCTCTGCATGAACAGGCAGCCAAAGGAGATGGGGGGATGGGGGGAGGGGTGGCAAGGCTGGACAGTGACAGGAGCCCCCTGGAGGTGCTCAGCCCTTAGGCCAGGGCTCATCCGTGGCTGCACATCACAGTCACCTGATGCTCGGGCAGTGCTTCTCAAAGCAGGGTCCCCGGACCAGCAGCAGAACTTCAACGGGGCACTTGCTGAGAATGCAGATTCCTGGGCTCCACCCCAGTCCTGCTGAATCAGAAACTCTGGGATGGGGCCTGGCAGCCCCCAGGTGGTGCTGACCCTGGTCCTGTGCGAGAACATGGTGCTTTAGGTACCAGGCTGCTAAAAAGCTCCTGAGGTGATTCCAGTGTCTTAGGCATCAGAGTCACCTGTGGAGGTGACAATACTAACAGGCACCTGCCAATCCCCGCTCCCCACCCCCACCCCACCAGGGATTCTGGTTCAGTGGCGCTGAGATAGGATCCAGACATGGATTAAAAAAACAACTGTGCAACCGATTGAGCAGTCACTCCTCTGGTTTGGACTCTTCTCCACATGCCCTACACACACCCTTCCTTCTCAGGGCCGGGCCCTGCAGCAGAGGACAGCTGGTCAGCTACAGCAGCAGGTGGTGGAGAGAATAATCACCAGTTATTGACATTTGGTGCCTGCTTGAGCTGCAACAGGCCTGGTGCTGGGGGCTTTGTATTAACATCTCACAAGAACCCTATGAATTGTTAGAGTTCCCTGCTTTACAGATGGAGAAACTGAGGCACAGAGAGGTTGAGTAACTCGCCCTAGCTCACACAGCTACTAAAGGGCAGAACCCGGATTTCAACTTCGTTCCTACAGACTCCAGAGTCCACTACTTTTACTTGCTCGTTTTACAAGTAAGAGGAAGGGATGATTTGCTGAAGGTCACCAGGGGTGGCACCCATCCCACCCCCATTACCTTTGCCTCAAAGCTCACCAGTGCCCCGGCACCAATTTTAAGATGTGATGAATGACCTCTGAGCAGGGTGCCACCCCCAGGAAATAATGCCACCCTTCTGGGCATTAACGCAGCTGGAAAAGGGAGGCAGAGACCAGGGATATTAAGTCACATGGACTTGTTCCTGGACCCACACGAGTCAGGATGTTAAGGAAATTGACACTTGCCCCGAGCCCAGGTCACGTGTTCCTTGTCCTCTGAGTGCTGGGTGGTGTCCACCGACACCCGGCTCAGAGAGAGGAAAGAAAAAGACAGGAGGAGGATCCGAGGGAGTAGAGAAAATATACAGCCACTTTATTGCTAAAAATGCGTTTTTCAAAAGTAAGAGAGTCATTCTGAAGAGACGGAGGGTCTCGTCTTTGGGGAGGGGGCTGAGTAGCAGCAGGCGGGCAGCCCTCACTGGTCTCGAATTCTCCTGGAGACTCGGTAGAGCTCCATGGTTGCCCTGGCGTCTTCCACCGAGTTGTGTCCCCACACGCTGTCCTGCAGGCACAGGTGCAGAGTGGGGACGTGGGGCCGAATCCAGGTGCCCCGTGTGACCCGGGCCTTCCCTGCTCACACCCTGACTCCCAGGGCTGAAGTGGGGCAGTGGGTGCATCTCCCCAGGCCCCTGCCACCCCGGACTCAGCAGGTGGCTGCAGCAGGCCTGGCTCCCCCATTAGCAGGAGCCCCAGGCCTGGCCAGGCCCAGAACCCAGCATCCTGAGGGCCAGGCTGTGCCCTCCAGGGGCTTCCAACCCGCTGGGTGGGGGCGGGGCCCTGCAGACTCGGCCTCCGACCCAGAGGGGCTGAAGCAGTTCTCACAGGGAGCCCCGGGGCCCCGGGGAATGTGGGCACAGGTGCTTCTAAAGCGCTCCTTGCTCAGCACGGTGAGAACAGGGCTCTGCAGGGAGTCGAGGTGCTGACACGCTGTCCTCGGTCCCCGGTACCACCAGCCCTTCTGAGGGGCCCAATCTCAGGGCCACCCCCTGCCTCCCACACGTTCCTGCCCCCCCAGCCAAGCCGCCCCCACTCCTCAGGCTGGGGCTCGGGCTCTCCCCTCCCTGGGCCGCCTCTCCCGCCTCCTCCACGAAGATGCCCCCTTCACCCCCCACTCAGACCCGGTGTCCTGCCTGCCCCCCATCCTCCGTCCCTGCTCCAGGACACCTGCCCTCCCCGCTGTGGACACGCCCCGCAGGTGTGCTGATGGGCAGGTCGTGGGCCACCCTGCCTTCAACCAGGGTCTCTCAAGGACGGGCCGGGCCTTGCTCAGGTGGGTCCTCAGGCTCTGGTCCCGCCTGGCCCAGAGCAGGCGCTTCTTAAACATCCGTTGAGCTGGAAGGGCCCACGTGTGGCCGCAGCCCCTCCTGTGCAGCCCGCCTCCCCTGGGCCCTTCCTCCTGGGACTCCGGGGTCCCTGCTCACCTGTGGCTGCACGTGCTGAGGCATAAGAGCCCCGGGAGCAGCGTCGGCTCCTGCCTGATGGGAGCTGTGTGTAGACAGTGCAGCTCCCGGGACCCACCTGCGCTCTGCGCTCCACACCCTTTCCCAGAGCTGGGTGGGGGGAGGAAGCTTCAGGTACCCACAGGGAACCCGGTGTGATTTTGAAAACAAACAAAGATGCCTTGACTGGGTGCCTTCCCTGCCCTGCTCTTCCTCCTCCCTCTACCAGGCTTCCTGGGTCAGCTCTCAGGTAAACCCTGCTCTCCTTCTGGGGAAACCCCACCCCTCCCTCACAGCACACAGCCTCTCAGGGCTACGGGGGAGACAAATCTTTGGGACCAAATATTTGCTCTGGAGCCACTGGGGGACCTTACAGTCCTGGAGGGAAGGCCAGGCCCCTGGGCTCACTCACAGGATTGATCCCTCGAAGGCAGGTCTGTCTGTCCTGCTGTGCAGCCCAGCCCTCAGCAGCCGCGCTCAGGGAGCAATGGGCCATGGAGCTTACTTTACGTATGTTTTGCCTCATTAAAAGCAAACAGAACTCTGCCTCTAAAAAATGTCAGAAAGAGAAGGTTCCGTAAGAGAGCAAAGAAGAGGTCTGTTGAGTCACCAGGTGTGGAAAAAGAAGTAAAGCGGTTGCTGAGCACGGAGGCTGAAGCTGTCAGTACCCGTTGGGAGATAATTGCTGAAAACGAAACAAAAGAAACAGAAAATCAAGGCCTTGATATGTCTTCCCCAGGAATGTCTGGCCACAGGCAGGGCCATGACTCATTAGAACATGATGAGCTTCGGGAGGTATTCAATGACCTCAGCAGCAGCAAAGATGAAGATGAGACACAGCATCAAGACGAAGAAGATAGAAACATCATTGACACTGAGGAAGATCTGGAAAGGCAGCTACAGGACAAGCTAAATGAATCAGATGAACAGCACCAAGAAAACGAGGGAACCAATCAGCTGGTTATGGGAATTCAGAAACAGACTGATAACATGAAAGGCACGCTCCAAGAGATCCAGGACAGGGCAAAGCCACAGGAGGATCTCATCATGAAAGTGGAAAACCTGGCTCTTAAGAACAGATTTCAGGCTGTGCTGGATGAACTGAAACAAAAGGAGGACCGAGAAAAGGAGCAGCTCAGCTCCTTGCAAGAAGAGCTGGAATCACTCCTAGAGAAGTGAGGAGGGTTTTGATACTTAATTTCATTCCTGAGAGCCGTCAGCAGTGAAAGAAAAATTTTGTTTTCATCACCTGGACTAGATAGTAAAACTTTGCAGTAGTTCCCAGTTTCCTCAGCTGCCTTCTATTGGATTTGTCTTACAGACAAATATAACTGAATTTCTACCTCATTTGTCTTTTGGAACCACTTTGCTAGGTGTTTGTCCTGTAGGAAGTAGGAGTGTATAGACAGATAAATGTAGGGAAGTTGTAGGATTAGTGAAGTGAACAATTCAGCTTAGTAATTCATCACAGCTTCACTGTAGGACGTTGCTGCTGTTTCTCCATTTACCAGAGGCTGCCATTGCTACTCTGATGTCATCTGAGATAAATAAGTAGAGTCTACTCTGGAGGCAGTGAAGGTTGTTTGCATATGTTTTCCCATGCTCTAGCTATTCCCAGCTATTCAAAGCAGTTTTCCACATTTTGAATTGCAAATCATTTCATACAGTTGTTTTCACAATAAATAAAAGCAACCAATTTTCACCTTAAAAAAAAAAAAGCAAACAGAATGTAAAGTTATTCACAAAATACATAACCCCCAAAGTTTAAGAAAGAAGTAAGTGAAGAAATAGTGGCAAAGAGAAAAATGAGTAGGAAGAATAATGATGTGTAATTTTCAGGGAGAAAATGTTCCTGTAGGGCAGTGTTGCTAGTGGTTACTCACTCCACGGCAGGACAGAGGACCAAGGATTTGGGACAGGTCATCGGGGCCTGACCTAGAACTGGTTAAGGTGTCCCTCCAGCCCCAGCCGAGGTTGGCCTCAGTGTCAGGCTGGCATCAGCTCAGCGCTGGTCAATGTTCCAACCCATCGTGCCCACACTCTGATGGTGGCCTGGGGCTCGCTCACCTGACAGTCTGGTCGTCCGGCCAGCTGGTGTTGCACTGGTGGAAGCTGGCCTTGCAGGCGGCCTGCAGCTGCTCGGGCGTGGTGAGGATGGCGCTGTTCTGCAGGCAGGCCCGCTGTGTCCTGTTGAAGTTCAGGGTGTAGTGCATGGAGATGGCTCTCTAATGGAACACGATGCCTGCAAGACACACGAGGGCGAGAGAGCAGCTCAGGCACAGCCTCCCATCACCCAGGCTTTTGCAGAGTTAGGGTAAGAGTCAAGGGGACTTAGTCAAGGGGACTGGGCTGTGCCTCTAGCTGATGGGTGGATCCTGTCTCTACATTTGCACCTGGTCCTTCTGCCTTTGCTGGAGCAGCTCCAGTAACGGGGAGCTCACTACTTCACAAGGCATCTTCTTGGAAACCTGTGATAATTCTGATAATTGGAAAGTTCTTTGACTTGAACTAAAATCTGCCTCCTTATCATTTTTTCTTGTCACTCCAGGACCCCATATTTGCTTTGCAGAAAGAGACACTCACAGCTCCACGCACCCTCAGCGCAGCGGCATCCTGGGGGGAGTCCTGTTTCAGGCACAGGCAGGAGTGGCCCATCATCGGCAGAGTCTCCCAACAGAAAAAAATCTGGTGCTGACTGAAGTCCTAAAGCCAACCAAGGACACAACCAAATTCTTTGGTCCATCGAGAGAAAAGGAACTGGGGAGTCCTCATCCCTTTCTCTGGCTTCTGGAGCTGGAGGTGAGGGCAGGAAAAGACACCTGGGTGGAGAGTCAGGAGACTGCTCTGGTTCACCTCCAGAGAAACCTCAGGCAAGTCACTTAACCTCAGTTTGCTTGTCTATAAAATGGGGATGATCACAGGGCAACCAAATCACAGGATTTGTTGGAAGAACAGACTGTCCTTTACACGTGACTGTAGCCCCAGAGTATTTAATTCACTTAAATTCCACAAAGAGTGGACTTATCCTCTCTGTTTTACAGAGGAAGCAACTGAAAGTTAAGTAATTTGACTGAGGTAAACCTTCACGGGGAGGAGCTGGGATTTGAAAGCCAGCCAGCCTGGGTGCACACCCGTGAGGATGCCATTCCGGTTCTTCTTGCAGGTGAAGCAGGGTCCCTGTGGGAGGCTCTCACCTTTCACCACCACCTCCAGGGTGGCCTCGCTGTCCTTGATGCTGTGTATCACCTCGCAGCGATAGATCCCAGAGTCCTTGGAGCACAGGTTCTGGATTTCCAGGGTGGGGTCGCTGGGGATGACCGGGTAGTTGGGCAGCGTGGCCTTGTCTTTGTAGGCACTGCTGACCCGCACCCGCCCTTCAGTGGCCACCAGCAGCACCACCTCCTTCTCCTTGGAAATGCGGCTCCACTTGATTCTGGGGCCGAGGGGGGCGGTGGTCACAGGGTGCATGGGGCCGATGAAGTCGCAGGGCGTGGTGAGGGGGCTCCCAAGAGGACCCGCAGCGGGGATGATTCAGGGATGCTGACACTCAGCGAGTTGTCAGGGTCTGTGCGGGAGACACGGGGGTGGGAGACAGACCTGTTAGTGCCCAGAGAGGACCACCCAGCCTCCCTGTCAGTCCTCCTGGAAATGACAATGTCTACGCTGGGGGAGCCTCCTGTGCCACATGGAATTCCCTTTCCAGAGCAGCTTCCGCCAGATCCTTGGTCTCTGCACCTCAAGTCAGGAACTTGGAACCAGAAAGGTTTGCAGAGGAGGGCAGGGGGAACTTCAGAGAGGAGACCACCTCTCTGCCTCTCAAACTGGGGTACCCTAGGGCATGCCAAGCCATAGGATGTACAGGAATGATCTTCCCAGAGTGACAGCTTGACTCAAAGATTGGGGAAAAATTAGTTTTCCATAGAATAAATTATTATTTTTTTATTATATTATTATTTTTTTAAGAACTTTTATTGAGATACAGTTAACAGACAATAAAGAGCATATATTTAGAGTGTACAATTTGGTATCCCAATCTCCCAATTCATTCCCCCCCAACCCTCCCTGCTTTCCCCACTTGGTATCCATATCTTTGTTCTCTACATCTGTATCTTTCTTTCTGCCTTGCATTTCCTCTTTCATAGTAGTTCACATTTGCCTTATGTATTGAGGTGCTGCTATACTGGGTGTATGTATATTTATAATTATTATCTCCTCTTCTTGGATGGATCCCTTGATCTTTATGTAACGTCCTTTCTTGTCTCTTGTAACATTTTTTATTTTAAAGTCTATTTTATCTGATATGAGTATTGCTACTCCAGCTTTCTTTCTTTCTTTTTTTTTAAACATTAATTAATTTATTTATTATTTATTGGCTGCGTTGGGTCTTCATTGCTGCGTGCGGGCTTTCTCTAGTTGCAGAGAGCGGGGGCTACTCTTTGTTGGGGAGCACAGACTCTAGGCGTGCAGGCTTCAGTATTTGTGGCACGTGGGCTCAGTAGTTGTGGCTCCCCGGCTCTAAAGCACAGGCTCAGTAGTTGTGGCATGTGGGCTTCGTCGCTCCACGGTATGTGGGATCTTCCCGGACCAGGGCTCGAACCCATGTCCCCTGCATTGGCAGGTAGATTCTTACCCTCTGTGCCATCAGGGAAGTCCCTCCAGCTTTCTTTTGATTTTCATTCCCATAGAATATCTTTTTCCATCCCCTCACTTTCAGTCTGTATGTGTCCCTAGGTCTGAAGTGGGTCTCTTGTAGACAGCATATATGTGGCTCTTGTTTTTGTATCCATTCAGCCAGTCTGTGTCTTTTGGTTGGTGCATTTAGTCCATTTACATTCAAGGTGATTATCGATATGTATGTTCCTATTACCATTTTCTTAATTGTTTTGGGTTTGTTTTTGTCGATCGTTTTTTTCTCTTGTGTTTCCCACTTAGAGAAGTTTCTTTAGCATTTGTTGTAAGGCTGGTTTGGTGATGTTGAATTCTCTTAGCTGTTGCTTGTCTGTAAACCTTTTGATTTCTCCCTCGAATCTGAATGAGATCCCTGCTGGGTAGAGTATTCTTGGTGGTAGGTTCTTCCCTTTCTTCACTTTAAATTTATCATGCCACTCCCTTCTGGCTTGCAGAGTTTCTGCTGAGAAATCAGCTGTTAATCTGATGGGAGTTCCCTTGTATGTTATTTGTTGTTTTTCCCTTGTTGCTTTCAATAACTTTTCTCTGTCTTTAATTTTCGTCAGTTTGACTACTATATGTCTTGGCGTGTTTCTCCTTGGGTTTATCCTGCCTGGGACTCTCTGTGCTTCTTGCACTTGGGTAGCTATTTCCTTTCCCATGTTAGGGAAGTTTTCAACTATAATCTCTTCCAATATTTTCTCGGGTCCTTTCTCTCTCTTCTCCTTCTGGGACCCCTATAATGCGAATGTTGGTGCATTTAACATTGTCGCAGAGGTCTCTTAGGCTGTCTTCAGTTCTTTTCATTCTTTTTTCTTTATTCTTTTCCGCATTAGTGGTTATCACCATTCTGCCTTCCAGGTCACTTATTTGCCCTTTTGCCTCAATTAATCTGCTATTGGTTCCTTCTAGTGTATTCTTCATTGCAGTTATTGTGTTGCACATCTCTGTTTGTTTGCTCGTTAATTCTGCAGAGGGTCAGACTGGGCTGAGGTGGGATATAATTAGACTCCACATTAAACCATGGAAGGTATCGATAGGGAAGATGCAGCATTGCCAAATCCTGTTAGAAGGCAAAGATCTTCCTGGAATGAGGAAGAGACACTTTCACAAAATAGCACCTTTTATGGTGAGTCATACACTGAAGGGATCCTTTTATCCAGGAGAGCCTACAGGTTGAAAAGAAAACTGTTTCAGATATTTGTTGGTGGCAGATACATAACAAAGCAAGGAAGGGGGAGCAGGAATGTTTGGGGTCCAGCTCTAGCCTTTTGATGTCCTTGGCCGTCACCACCAGGTCCTTCACAGAAATCTCCCTCTGCTGCTCAGCCCTGGCGCAGGACACAGCATGGTTTTAGTGGGGACAGCTGGAAGTGACAGCAGTGCCGGCTCTGCGGTTCTGTTTTGTTTTGCTTTGCTTTTTATAAATTTATTTATTTATTTATTTATTGGCTGCGTTTGGTCTTCGTTGCTGTACATGGGCTTTCTCTAGTTGCAGCGCACAGGGGCTACTCTTCATTGTGGTTCATGGGCTCCTCATTGTAGCTTCTCTCGTGGAGCACGGGCTCTAGGCACGTGGGCTTCAGTATTTGTGGCACAGGGGCTCAATAGTTGTGGCTCACAGGCTCTAGAGCACAGGCTCAATCGTTGTGGTGCACGGGCTTAGTTGCTCCATGGCATGTGGTCTCTTCCCGGAGCAGGAATTGCACCCCTGTCCCCTGCATTGGCAGGCAGATTCTTAACCACTGCACCACCTAGGAAGTCCGCGTGCAGTTTTTAAATCTCTCAACCAACCATTATGAACTGGTTGGCCTTTTGTGGGGAAACCTCCCCAGGGTATTGCCAGGGGCTGGATATTGTGGGTCCCAGAGCAAGAGCACGAATGGAGACGCACAGACCATTTGTCTAAATATTTGAAAGTCCACGTGTTGTTTCAATTAGACCTGCCGCTCTGGGTACAATTACTGTAAAATGGGTGAGCGAGGGGGAGGAAGTGATGTCATTGGAGACCCCAGGTAAAAGCCTGGTGACATGTCGACAGTCACCAACTGAGCCCTCACTTGTGTGGTTGATGATGGAGGAAGGAGTGGGGCTGCTGCTTCTACAGCAGCTGGTTCTAGGTGGCAGCTACTGGTCATCAGGGGTCACTATGGGAGCGGCACCTGAGTGCCAGGGCTCAGGCAGAGGTGGGAGCTTCTGTCTCCACCAAGCTGGGTACCAGACGCAAGGGCGCTGCCTACTGGCTGAGGAGATCAAGGGGCTCTCTGTTTGCATCCACTGTGGGCAAAGAAAGTGTAGCTCAATGTGCTGGGCTGCTTCTCCAGGGCTCTGAACTGTTTGAAGAGGAGCCTTTTCTCCAGCTGCATCCCCAGCACCCTGCCCCTCCACCAACCTCAGCTCATCCACCTGTTGCATCTTGCAGGGGAACTAGGTTCCCCCACACCCACCAGGTGTCACAGGGGAGGGGCTCCAATTCCCTGGGCCTTGGGCTCTCTATGAACTCACAGGAGACCCTGCCTGCATGGGTTCCTCTTGTGTGAGAGTGTGTGTGTGTGGTGTGTTTGAGGGAAGGGAGGGTGGAATGAGGGAGGTTGTGCTGTGCTGACAATGCAGGTCTGTTCTGAAGCCCAGAGGAAAAAATTATTACAAAGTAAAAGAAAGAAAATTTTGGCATTTCCAAGAATGCTTAAATAATTGTTGCTCTTCTGGCCCTCAGATTGTCAGTGTGTTTAAGAGCTCTGGGCTGAGTCCTTTTCACCACCCTGTGTCCTGAGGGCAGGCTAGTGCCGTCCCTGTCTGTAAGGATTTCCCCAGGGTGTGTGGTGCCCTGGGGGACTCCACAGCGAGGCAGCAGAGAGGTACATTGGGCTTCAAGGAGAGATGGTGAGGATGGCATGTCGCTGCTCAGGGACACGTCCACAGGCTCACAACTCACAGCATTTCAGACACATGGAGGCTTCCATGGGGCCTCCCTGAGGGCTGAATTCTCTACCCCACAAATGCCTGATTATCTTATTACCCAGTCAGATCCCAGGGCACATGAAGAGGGGACAGACGTCCTTCTTATTTGGGGGCCACTCTCATCTTAATCAAATCGCGCTGGGCTGAGCCGGATGCGGAGTGTTTGCAGGATCCCTGGGCATCTGTCTGCCCTTGTTATCTGCCCAGGGGTTGAGGGCGCTTTGTCTTTGCGTGTGTGTTGAGCTGTGATGCTGCTTTAGCCATGATTGGCTCAGGTGCCTCTTCCCGACGGATGCAGGACATCACTCCCTGGGAGCAGGTGGGTCTTTTCTGGGGCTCCCAGAGGTGCAAGAGGAGGAGGAGCAGTGGGCTGGTTGTTGGAGGCCCAGGTTCTGCTCCCAGCTCTGCCCTTAAGTGACTGTGTGCTCCTGAGCAAGGCACCTAATCCTGCCGAAAAGGGCGCGGGCAGGACTCAGCCTGAGTCTTCACACCCCACAGGTTGTGCCCAGTGAGGTGCGGGTCATGAGATCGTTTGGGCAGAGTGAATACAAGCGGCCCTTCTCTGGCTGGGAATCGCTCCTCCCGTCCCTTCCCTTCCCTTCCCTGGGGACTCTCACACTGTCCTGACCCTGAGGAACCAGATTATTTCCTGGGGACCCTGCACGCCCTCTGTATACACACATCACAGATGTCAAAGGGCAGCCATGGTAACTTCCTCTGTTGTTAGAACAGACACACAAACACACCCTCATGTCCCCTGCCTCGGTCACAGTGAAGGTAAATGGGTAACTCCTTCTCAGGTTGTCCCTATATGACCTGTTACAGTAAATATAAGTTTGAGTTCAGCGTCCCTCTTTCACGTTTTGGAACCCCCTTCGCTGCACATCGGCCGCGTTCCTATTCTGGGGGGACATCCCACAGGCTTCCCTGTAAGTGGATGTTAGTCCCCTGTTTACACCTCAGTCATGGCTTCCCACGGAGTCCCAAATGCTTAATGTGGTACCCAAGGCTGTGAATGGCTTTTCCTTGCCAGATTCCGCATCTCTCTCTCTCTCTCTCTCTCTCGTCCATAAACGTTGCTCAGTGCTCGTGCTCCTGGCCTCTCCTCCTCACTGTGAGAAGTGCCCCACCCCCAGCAGAGCCCTGGTTCAGGAGCCCCTCATTTCCTCAGGATGCACACGCCACACCACAGTCAACTGTCTGAAAGGGGTTTAATCCAACTATTGGAGGATACAGCAGCAATCCACCTCCCCAAAGGTTTCAGTAGTCACCGTCTCGGGGTCATGTGATGGGGTTCCCAGGACTCCCTGAGTCACATGAGGAAAAGGGGACCATGATGATGAGTGTGGGTGTCGTTGTCATGAGTGACTCCTTGTCCTGCCTCTAGAGGATGCTCTTGTCTATCTGGGGACCTCTGGCACGTGGGGGGCACCACAGTGGGGAGCCCTGAGTGTGAGCCCAGGACTCTGCTCACCCACACCTGAGGGGAAGGTGGTGCAGGACTCACCTGACGTATTCCTGCAAGGCCAGCTTCCTACCCTGAGCCCACAGGTCTGCTGAGTGTCCTGGGGTGGATGACAGGAGGTCTATAGGAGCCCTGTAACTGGATGCAACATTTTGAGTTTACGTGCATGTGTATTTCTGGCATCGTCATTCTCAGTGGAATGTGTGTACCTAAAAAGGTAAAGAGTTTCCAAGGGGCTCTCTTCCGTATCCCAAAGAAGTGGGGTTTCCTAATACTGCTGAACCAAACAGAGTCAGTGAGGGAGCGTGGATGTGAGATTCTCTCTGGCTTGGTCCCTGGGGCAGTGACCTCCTTGGCATCAGGAGAAGCACATTCAGAAATGCTTGGCAGCCTCTCTGAGCGTTTAATTCCCCCAGATCATCTCTTTCTCAAACTGCAGAATCAGAGCATGCTGGGTGGAGGGACCTCTTTGGACCTTTGGCTCAGCTCCTCTCTCCTCCCCAGCCCCGGGCTCATCCTCACTTCCCAAGAGAGCTCTGGGCAGTGCTGCTCACAGGGTGGTCTGTGGATTAGCGCTGGTGGCAGCTGTGCCTGGTCCTCAATGAGATTAAGCACAGAGAGTGAGAGGGAGCGTTGAGAAACTTTCATAGCAGCTTGACATTGTCCAAAGATCCCACAGTATGATCAGAGTCCGCCAGTGTGGCCTGGATAGGAGTGTGTTCTGATGGCACAGCTGCAGAGACAGGAAAAGTCATGACCCACATGAAGGAGGCTGGGCCAGTGAATCAGAGCACTGCCTCCTTCATCCAGAATATCTTGCCAATAAATCAACAAATAAAGTTAGGAAAACTAAACAGAGGACTTAGTGAAGAGGTAAAAAGTGTGAATTACAAAAGGACTGATACGTTAAATAATTGTCTTTTGTTTTGTGATAAAGTGGGAGCTAATTGTCAACAACTGTTGCTGCAGACAAAGTACAAACGTTATTAAGGGGAAGGTCCTGTAAAAATATTTAAACTATGGAACAAACTCCTGGAGATTCTGCAAGATAAGTTTGTTCCCAACTTTAAATTACTTAATTGTATTTTCGGCTGTGTCAGTTCTCAGTGGTGGCACCTGGGATCTTTCATGGGGCACGCCGGCTTTTCATTGCAGCACACGGGCTTCTCTCTAGTTGTGGCTCATGTGCTCAATAGTTGCAGCACGTGGGCTCAGTTGCCCCATGGCTTGTGGGATCTTAGTCCCCTGACCAGAGCTCGAACCCTTGTCCCCTGCATTGGAAGACAGATTCTTAACCACTGGAACACCAAGGAAGTCCCCTGGTCCCAACCTTTTAAACATGTCAGTTGGACAATCAGATTAGCTTATTACATTATATCTTCAGTATTTTTAATGACTTTAATACTAACCTTCTACTGTGCTTTTTATTAGATTTTTTCATGTTATATGCTTTTAATTAAATTAGCCACTCTATGAACATGTCAGAGTACTCCTCCTGAAACTTTATTTTTAAAGTCACATCATTACCCTTCTCAAAAATCTCAAATATTTTTTTAAAGGAAAATATTAAACTTCTCTATGTGACAATTAAGATCCTTGCAACTTGGCACTGAGTCCTTTTTCCTTCCTTATTGCTCATTGCTTTTTAAAAAATGATAATTGTATATATTTCAGGTGTATAATAAAATCTCATGGGAGTTATACCTTGCATTTTCCTCACTCATAACGAGTGAGCACTTTTTCACATGTTTATCTACCACTCACATACCTGCCTTTGCAAAATATTTCAGCCTATATTTTGCAGTCAAACTATGCCATTTGAACGAATGATTTATTTCTTTTATTAACTCATTTTTCCAATTTGGCAGTAACTATTGATTGGCACAAGTTATTCACTTTTCCAAAAGAACACAGTTACTCATTAGGTCAATTTAGTGCATCGAAATCATTTGTCTCTTGCATTGATTCTCATTTGTGTAAAACAGTAGCCATTCTCATAACCCAGAACCCCTGGAACAAGACTTAAAATTGTATAGAGGGTAAAATACCAAATTAAAAATTTTAAATTACAATTCTATGATATCTAAAGATAATAAAAAATTTTCACATTTAAATCAGTAAGATACACTAGAACATTTTAGGAAGTTTGGACTATTTGTAATTGGGTTGTTTGTCTATTTATTATTAAGTTGTCGCATTTCTTTTTATATTCTAGATACCAGAAATGAAAAAGATATTCTTTGTCATATTTTTTTAAAAGTTTCCAAGAAAGCTTGCCGACCTCCTGCTCTAGAGCACGGTGGGCACATGGATCCCAGGACCCTTTGTCATAATCCTGTGGTCCCCCAGGGTCTGACACTCACAGGTGAGGATCCAAGGGTGGTCAGTCTGAATGCCCACAGAGCCGGGAGGTAAGGAGATAAGTGAAAGGGATGCAGAGGACTAAGGCCCCCTGGAGAGGAGCAGCTGCATCCGTTGGGGGTGGTAGAAAAGCAAGACACAGTGGGAATGACACGGTCTCATGTCTATAAAATCGGGAAAAAATCCACAGATACACCCTACCAACATGTGTACATATATGTACACACATGTCTAAATATGATGTGAGAGCATGTGAAGTGTGCTGAAGGCTGTATGTGAGGTTGAGGACATGGATGCTCCCTGGATGGAGGGGTGGACGCTCCTGTGAGCAGGCAGGAAGGCTGGGCCTGCGGAAGAGGGGAAACCGGTCACATGTGAGATGATCAGAGTCCTGCTTTATGTCAATTATACATGAGAATAAGAAAAATAGAGAAAGATACAAAGATGAGAATGGAAAGCAATGTAAAGTAAAGGGCGTAGCAGCTGCAAAGTTCCAGCCATGCCCCCCTCCCTCAAGGGAACGCAGCCCAGTGACACCAGATCTCTGGGCAGGAAGCTGGGGTGCTGGGTGTCTTCCCCGCTTCGGGCAGAGGGCGTGACTTCTGGACTTCATCCGCTCCACAGCTTACCCTTGCAGGTTCTAATTGCAGAGAGGGCTTCCCTGAAACTCGGGGGCTGGAATGAGGTAGAGGACGCTCCTGCAAAAGGGCGTAAATTTTAATACAAAGACGAGTTCAGTTGCCAAGAGCCGCCCTTCTGCCCCAAGGGCTGCCCAGGCTGGCCTGTCTCCACCACAGCGGCAGGAAGGCCGTCCCCTTGGCGGTTCTCTGATGGCGACAGACCCCAGCCATGAGAACTCGGCTCCTCTGGGAAGGGGACCCCGTGTCGCCAGCATGACCTCCAGCCCCAGGCCGCACGCAGGGTGCAGACTCATCATTAGTGGTAAATCCAGGCGGAGGTTTGAAGGACGGAGATGAGCACATGGCCGGCCGTGGCTCCTCTTCATCTTTTAGTCTTTACCCATCTGAAAATAATCGTAGGGCATTGAGGAATTCTTGGTGTCTTTGTGTTTTGCCTTATGCAAACAGGGTTCCTGGCCAGGGCTCTTCAAACAAGCTTGGTGGCAGTCTGAGGTAGCAAAGATTGAAGACTTTGCTCCTCTGGAAAGCTGAGGGGGTTCTCCAGGAGGGCTTGAGTGCTGGGCTTTCCTCCTGCATTTACGTCTCATGCCTGATTTTGAGGAGTGCAGGGGTGTGCTGCAGCAGGGGTGTAGAGGCAGGGCAGAGGGTGAGATGCCCGGCCTCGGCGGCTCTGTGTGTCGCAGAGAAAAACCTGGCCTCTGTTCACCAATGCCGAATAGGAATACAGAGACAGAGCCTTGGAGGCGTAGAAAGGAATAGCTTTATTACTTTGCCAGGCAAAGGGGGAACACAGTAGGCTCACGCCTCAAGAACTACCCCCCCCCTCTGGGGAATAGGGAGAGGTCTTATAGTTGGGGCTGTATAAAGGGGTCAGGGGTACACAAAAAGGATCAAGGCAATGACAGTCCTGCATTCTTCTGATGGGCTGGTGGTGAGTTAAGTAGAAGTCAGCATCATCAGCCTTCAGGTCCCACTGGTCTGGGGTCTACATGCTTGTGGGCAGCATACCCTCATTAATCATTAACTTCTCACACCTGGAGGGAGTTTTGACTTCTGCAAAATAGCTCAAAGATATTGTGTGTACTGTTGCTGGGGAAACAGGACCTGCCCCAAGGCTGCTCTTGACTGCTTCTCCCAGGTCTCCTGCAACCCCTCCCTTCACTAATTAACCGCTGCTTGAATCTGCCCACTGGAACTCAGGGAAGGCCATGGAGGCTGAATGAAGGCTGTTTTCCTATAATCAAAGAAATAGGGGACACAGAAAGGCTTTGTGCCCAGGAGCCCCACGGGACCCTGCTCCGTATCATGTGTTCAGGGTCTAGCATGGAGGGCGAGGTGCATTCAGTCCACGAGCCACTTACCACTGTTTCCCGTTGCAGAAGAGAGCCCTGGCTTGGGGTTAAAGAGGGGGGCACTGGTCCTGCCAGGGCTTGGTCTATGGCTCCTAGCCTTCTGCTGGCTTGGCCTTCTGCAGTGGAAACATGGGTCCCTCTGAGTTTGTATTCACAGAGGAGATTTGCTCACCTTTCCCAACGGTTGCCCAGTTACCAGCACAGAGGAATGGCATCCCGTGCTTCCCTCCAGCGTCTTTACCACACTGTATTGTAACTGGTGTGTTTACGTGTCCATATCCCTGTTACGTCTGTTGAATGCTGGGACTGCATTTCTGCCATGTCTATCACCAGGGTCTCGTGCATAGAAGGAGGTAAATAAATGAGTCCACTACCTCCCCCATTTCCCACGCAGCTGGAAGTGCCATATAATATCTGGGGAGCATTCCAGCTGTAATATTTGCTAGCGGGACTTTACACACGTCGGAGCGGCCAAAGCTAGTTTTGCATTCTTACGGCTAGTGAGCCTGACGCTGGCGCTGGCAAAATAGCACCTTCCAGGTGTCTTCGCTGACAATGAGCAGGGGCCGATGGCTGCTGGATCTCTTATCCAGGCGACATGCTTGGGCTGCAGATGGCACCAGGAATGACGTGGAAGGGCAGCACTCATGCTTGGCAGTGGCCCTGAGATCCTGGGGATCGATTCATGGGGCCGAACTGGATGCAGGAAATGAGGACCCTGCTCTTTGGCGGCCCTTCTCGGGAGGACCAATGGCACCGGACTCAGAGATTGCAGTTCTTGACTGCCCAGCCCGTCCTGGTGAAATCTAGGCTAGGGGAGAAGAGCAGCCCCTTACCACATTTCTTGTGAGGCTGCATGGTGTGGTGGAAGAAAGAGATAAGGAAAATCGCTTCTAGGCTGTGGCCACTAGTTAACCAGTTACTCCTCTGGGATTCAACAAAAACAGAGGACCCAACAGGTTTGCTACTAGCCCAGGGAATAGTGAATTCGGCAGCTGCTTTGTTGGCCCAAGACCGTTTCCTCATCTCCAGTGAGAGCCACGGCACTGGCAGAGCTAGGGAGAGAAGCCACTGAGGGTGGTGGCCTTGTTAGTTGCCAGTCATGAGTTTGGGGTGATTGCAGGGCAGGAAGATAGAGAACAAGCCTCTTGTGAGACAGCACTTGGCTGGATGTCATGAGTAGAAACAAGGGAGCCTTGGAACAGATGCCAAAGGAACCAACAGACCCTTTCCCAAGGCCCAGTGTACACGACTTTCCCAGGCTCCACTGCCAGACACCATCACGTTAGCCTCCTCGGCTGTGGCCACCACCACGTGCCGCTACAGCCCTTGTTCCGGGAGAGGCTGTGTGGGGACCCTCAGCTGATACTCATGCAGTGTATTCTGGCCCCGGTGGCTGGGGTGCAGCATGCAGGTGCGCTGCTCTACGATACCCAGACTTTGGAAGAGATTTTCCCTTTATAGCAGGGCATCATCCGCTCCAGCTCCTCCTCTTCCACAATTGCTTGTGGCTGCATAGTGTCCAGGTGTACTGGTAGCAGCGACAAGGTACATGAGTGATGAACGCAGGATCTCCAAGGATGAGTCCCCAGCCCTCAACGAGGATGGCTGCAAGACGCCTGCCCACTCTCCCTCCGTCCCTTCCCTGAGCGTGGTGGAAGGTTCCCTTTGCTATCCGCTTTCTCACCTCCTGTTCCAAAGGGTCAGGTTCCATCTACTGAGGAGGAGCTCATCTCTCACACAAGAGAAGGAGGGGACAGCACAGACTCCCTTCTCTAGGAGTCCCAACCCGCTTTCCTGCAGAAAAGCAAGAGCTGCAAAACCCCTGACACCTCTTTCTCCTGCTTCCGGTTCCTGTAAGCCATGTGGGTGGAAAGGCCATGGAGCCGGGCCCTGGATTGGCTCTTCTCCCCTGCTGATACACCCTGGTTCTGGTCCTTGGTTTCCTTTTGCCTCTTATTGCCTGAGGTCTCCTGCTGTTGCTGCTTAGGCGCATCTCTTCTAGTTTCTGCCTGACAAGACACAGCGGCTTCACATACCGGAGAAATTGTATTCAGGAGAAAGGGGGTGCGGGAAAATGGGGATGGGGGAAGAGCAGGAAATTGATCTGTTTGGGGACTGATGGGAGAGGAAGGCATGGGAAGATGGGGAAACCTACTAAAAGAATCATTAGGAGTCTGATAGAGGGAATTCCCTGGTGGTCAGGGGTTAGGACTTAGTGCTTTCACTGCCGCAGGCCTGGCGTCAATCCCTGGTCGGGGAAGGTCCCACAAGCCGCATGCTGCAGCCAAAAAACAAACAAAACAGGTGGGAGGGAATCTCAGCTTTGTAATTCAACTATACTTCAGTAAAAAGTAAATTTAAAAAAAATTGTTTAAGAAAGAGTCTGATAGAATTTATAACTCCCTTCCTCTTTCCTGGAGTGTCTGGCTTCCTCTGCACTCTGTTGAGGAGCAGGTCAGCTTCAGGCTTTGCCCCTACATAGGGGGACAGAGGAGATGTAGGGCTAAGTACCTGGCACACTCCTTTCTGGCCTTGGAGGCAGCAGTCTCCCGGAAGAGGGACACATTGTGCTTGAAGAAGGGCGCGTACTTCTCGGTGTCAGGCCCAGGGTAGATGTGCCGGTGTCCCCCCAGGTGGGAGTCCTCATAGCGGTCCTGGACCAGCATTGCTGCATGGATGGACTCATTTTGTTCTTGCCTGTGGAAACTAAACTCAGGGTGAGTCAAGGAAGGACTGAGAGAACGTTCAGTAGGGAGAGGAAGGCTGGCTGAGGCTTTGAGAGCCTCCTGCCAGCTTCATGGCCTTTCAGGACCTGCCCACCTGGCCAGTCCCACCTGTGTGTAGCCATGAAAACAGGCTTGGCTTTCAGAAATATGGTTTTCATCCTAAGTGCAATGGCTTCCTCTTGTAAACTAGCACTCCAAGTTATAATCTTTTAGGTTTCTGATTACGGAGTAGTATTTAACTACTACTCTATACAGTAGTTAATTACAGAAAATTTACAAGAGCAAAAAGAAGATAAAAACCTCTAATCTTACCATTAAGCTGGCATATTGGCTATGAGGATGAACTCTAGGGCAGGCCTTACTGAGTTTGAACCCTGGTTTTGCCACACATTACCTTGTTCTTTATTCCTTCCTTTCCTTCCTTCTTTATTTTAGAGGAAAATGGGACCATACAACATTTTTAAATGGCTGCCTAGTATCCTACTGGTTCTATGATTGTACTTTTGTTTAGTAAGTCCAGTAGTTTTCAACCTTTTTTCCCCATTGAAAGACATGATTCCTAATGGTCATGTGCACAGTCCAGTCTCGTGGGAGTACCTGGGGTATTTACAGTCACACTTCACCTTCATTCACACAGACATTTGAGTGCCTACTGTGCACCAGGTCCTCAGGATGTCATGGCAAAACTCACACACACACTGGCCTGCATATCACAATCTAAGTGGTGAAGAGTGATGCTATTACAGGAATAATCCTCACTCTATTCAAGCTCATTTTTATTTTATTGATTGACTGATTGGCTGGCTGGCTGCGTTGGGTCTTCATTGCTGCACACTGGCTTTCTCTAGTTGCGGTGCGCGGGAGCTACTCTTTGTTGCGGTGCGCGGGCTTCTCATTGCTGTGGCCTCTCTTGCTGCGGAGAATGGGCTCTAGGCGCATGGGCTTCAGTAGTTGCAGCACATGGACTCAATAGTTGTGGCTCACCGGCTCTAAAGCACAGGCTCAATAGTTGTGGCACACTGGCTTGGTTGCTCCGCGGCATGTGGTATCTTCCTGGGGCAGGGCTCAAACCTGTGTCCCCTGCATTGGCACGTGGATTCTTAACCACTGCACCACCTAGGAAGCCCCTCAAGTTCATTTTTATTGTCATTATCAAATTATACTTTAGTATCAGCAACACATTACTATGTTTGTAACCCTTCTTACAATGGAAACAGTGGGTAAATGATGACGCCCTATTACTGAATGACTAAACTGTTTTGTGATTATAAACTTTCACAGGAAATGGTTTCTAGAGGAGCTTTATTGGAACAACTACTACAAGCAACTATATGCCAATAAATTGGATAACCTGGAAGAAATGGATACATTCTTAGAAAAATACAATCTTCCAAGACTGAACCAGGAAGAAATAGAAACCATGAACAGACCAATCACAAGTACGGAAATTGAGGCAGTGATTAAAAATCTCCCAACACACAAAAGCCCAGGGCCAGATGGGTTCACGGGCGAATTCTATCAAACATTTCGAGAAGAGCTAACACCTATCCTTCTCAAACTCTTCCAAAATATTGCAGAAGGCAGAACACTCCCAAACTCATTCTATGAGGCTACCATCACCCTGATACCAAAACCAGGCAAAGATGTCACACAAAAAGAAAACTACAGACCGATATCACTGATGAATATAGATGCAAAAATCCTCAACAAAATACTAGCTAACAGACTGCAACAGCACATGAAAAAAATCATACACCATGATCAAGTGGGGTTTATCCCTGGGATGCAAGGATTCTTCAATATACGCAAATCAATCAATGTGATACATCATGTCAACAAATTGAAGGATAAAAACCATACGATCATCTCAATAGATGCAGAAAAAGCTTTTGACAAAGTTCAACATCCATTTATGATAAAAGCTCTCCAGAAAATGGGCATAAAAGGAAATTACCTCAACATAATAAAAGCCATATATGAAAAACCAAAAGTCAACATCATTCTAAATGGGGAAAAACTGGAAGAATTCCCTCTAAGGACAGGAACAAGACAGGGGTGTCCACTCTCACCATTATTATTCAATATAGTTTTGGAAGTGTTAGCCACAGCAATCAGAGAAGAAAAAGAAATAAAAGGAATCCAAATTGGAAAAGAAGAAGTAAAATTGTCACTCTTTGCAGATGACATGATATTATATATAGAAAACCCTAAAGACTCTACCAGAAAACTGCTAGCACTAATTGATGAGTTTAGTAAAGTAGCAGGATACAAAATGAATGCACAGAAATCTCTTGCATTCCTATACACTAACAACGGAAGAGCAGAAAGAGAAATTAAGGAAACTCTCCCATTCACCATTGCAACCAAAAGAATAAAATACCTAGGAATAAATCTGCCTAAGGAGGCAAAAGATCTGTATGCAGAAAACTTTAAGACATTGATGAAAGAAATCAAAGATGACACAAACAGATGGAGGGACATACCATGTTCCTGGAGTGGAAGAATCAACATTGTGAAAATGACAAAGCAATTTACAGATTCAATGCAATCCCGATCAAATTACCAATGGCATTTTTCACAGAACTAGAGCAAGAAATCTTACGATTTGTATGGAAACACAAAAGACCCTGACTAGCCAAAGCAATCTTGAGAAGGAAAAATGGAGTTGGTGGAATCAGGCTTCCTGACTTCAAACTATACTACAAGGCCATAGTGATCAAGGCAGTATGGTACTGGCACAAAAATAGAAAGGAAGATCAATGGAATAGAATAGAGAACTCAGAAGTAAGCCCAAACACATATGGGCACCTTATCTTTGACAAAGGAGGCACGAGTATACAATGGAAAAAGGACAGCCTCTTCAATAAGTGGTGCTGGGAAAACTGGACAGCAATATGTCAAAGAATGAAATTAGAACACTTCCTAACACCATACACAAGAATAAACTCCAAATGGATGAAAGACCTACATGTAAGGCCAGACACTATAAAACTCCTAGAGGAAAACATAGGCAGAACACTCTATGACATACGTCAAAGCAACATCCTTTTTGACCCACCTCCTAGAATCATGGAAATAAAATCAAGAATAAACAAATGGGACCTCATGAAACTTAAAAGCTTTTGCACAGCGAAAGAAACCACAAACAAGACTAAAAGGCAACCCTCAGAATGGGAAAAAATAATTGCCTATGAAACAATGGACAAAGGATTAACCTCCAAAATATACAAGCAGCTCATGCAGCTTCATACCAAAAAAGCAAATAACCCAATCCACAAATGGGCAGAAGACCTAAAGAGACATTTCTTCAAAGAAGACATACACATGGCCAACAAACACAGGAAAAGATGCTCAACATCACTCATCATCAGAGAAATGCAAGTCAAAGCCACAATGAGGTATCACCTCACACCGATCAGAATGGCCATCATCACAAAATCTGGAAACAACAAATGTTGGAGAGGGTGTGGAGAAAAGGGAACTCTCCTGCACTGTTGGTGGGAATGTAAGTTGGTACAGCCACTATGGAAAACAATTTGGAGGTTCCTTAAAAAACTACACATAGAACTACCATATGATCCAGTAATCCCACTCCTGGGCATATACCCAAAGAAAACCATAATCCCAAAAGAAACTTGTACCATCATGTTTATTGCAGCACTATTTACAATAGCCAGGACATGGAAGCAACCTAAATGCCCATCAGCAAATGAATGGATACAGAAGATGTGGCATATATACACAATGGAATATTATTCAGCTCTAAAAAGGGATGAGGTGGAGCTATATGTAATGAGGTGGATAGAACTACAATCGGTCATACAGAGTGAAGTAAGTCAGAAAGAGAAAGACAAATATTGTATGCTAACTCACATATATGGAATCTAAAAATGGTACTGATGAACTCAGTGACAAGAACAAGGACGCAGATACAGAGAATGGACTGGAGAACTCGAGTTTTGGGAGGGGGCGGGGGATGAAGGGGAAGCTGAGACGAAGCGAGAGAGTAGCACAGACATATATATACTACCAACTGTAAAATAGATAGTCAGTGGGAAGTTGTTGTATAACAAAGGGAGTTCAACTCGAGGATGGGAGATGCCTTAGAGGACTTGGACCCGGAGGGTGGGGGGGACTCGAGGTGGGGGGGGGGGAGTCAAGGAAGGGAGGGAATACAGGGATATGTGTATAAAAACAGATGATTAGGGCTTCCTAGGTGGTGCAGTGGTTAAGAATCCACCTGCCAATGCAGCGGTCACGGGTTCGATCCCAGCTCCAGGAAGATCCCACATGCCGCGGAGCAACTAAGCCCGTGGGCAAAAAAAAAAAAAAAAAAAAAAAAACAGATGATTGAACTTGGTGTACCCCCAAAAAAATAATAAACAAAAAAAAAAAGGGAAAAAAAATAAAAACAGAAGGGAAAAAAAAAAACTAGAACAAACCCCATAAAGTTCCTTATGTGCTAATACGAAATAGTTCTAAAATACAGTGGTAAGTAGGGTACAGAGAGTGTGAAAGTTATGCTATTGTCTGGGTAAAAGGAGAAAAACAATTTATATAAATACATGTATATATGTGCGTTAAAGTTTTGTGAACGTGTACACATGACCTAGGGAACACTGATCGGTTCCAGGGAAGAAAACTGAGTAGCTGGAGGAGGAGGGTAGGAGAGAGACTATTCACTATGTCTTTTGAATTTGCATACATAATACATCACTTATCTATGATATGTGGTGTATTATCGATGCAAAACATTGTTTTTAATAGCTACTCAGCCCCAGACTGCCTTCTCCATCTAGAGAAGGACTCTTACTCACAGGCAAGTAATAATAAACGAAGATAAGTTACACAACTAAGCACACATCAAACACCTGGGGCACCTGGTTTCTCATGGCTCTTGGTGGCACTGGAAAAGCCGTTCCTTCACTCACCGCTTGTCCTCTTCTATCACCTTTCTTCTGTCACAGCCCCGGAGGTTGACAAGGGTCATGGTATTACGGAGAAGTGCATCCTTCACTTCTCGATCAAGGCATGAGTCAGTGGTGAAGCTCGGAGAGTGGTTTACGTGCCGGGAGAAGGCATTATCCATCCCCTTCCTAGACCACCTGAGCAGGTCATGATTCTTGCAGGCCCAGCTGGAGGGTCTAGGAGAGACATCCCCCTCCAGTGGCTTTAGCCAAAGAAGCTGAATGTTCTCACTTCCAAGGCCACAGGACTCTGCCACAGAGATCCCTCCAGTGTACAGGCTGGTGAGAGCAAATCAGACAGCCTGACTCTATAGCTATAGTGTCCTTACAGGCAAGGCTTACACGAGGAATGTTTGGGATCCAAGGTCTGGGTTCCTATGGTGGAGGCCAGAGACCACCAAGATTGGACTTAGCAGGTCAGAAGTGCCGATGTCTTACACCTTCTGCTACATGCTATCCATCCTACGGCCTGTGCGTCCCCCATTCCATGTTCCACCAGCTGAGTACACTCCTATCCCAGGTGTCCTGTTCAGGGGCAGACCTTGGTTTTGCAAAGCCTGGGAGATGATCCTCACCTCCAGCAGCCAGGGCTTCAGTGTGTGGTCCAGCAAGATGTCAAAACCAAGGATCTCAAATCAGGCACATGTACCTCCACTCAGATATTAGGGAAAACAGGTTCGGCAGTTGTGGCGAAGAACAGAATGTGCCGAGATGCTGGTTTTGATGATGATGTCCTCGATGTCTCCCCTCAGCTCTCGGGGGTCGTAGCTGTGCTCTCGCAGCCAGGCATTGAGTGTTGACAGCTTCCTGTGAGGCCCAGGGGTCAAAGGAAGACCAGCGGAGCCGGGCTGCAGGCAGGAGGCTCCCTAACACTAACCCTAATTCCATGCCTAGGTTCCTTGCTCTTTAAGGGGTTGCTACCAGCTTGGAGCAGGGCTTAATTATAGGGTGGGGTTTGGGGCTGCACTTGGTAGTCAGGCACAGGACAGGATTCTGTAAAGGTTAAGCCAGCTCAACCTCCCAAGGGCCAGCTCAGTCTCATGGGCTGCTGAGACCGTGGGGCTAAAGGGCAGAGAAAGAGGAGAAAGCAGAGTAGAGCATACCTTTCACTGCCCACAGCATCCTCCCGGACAATATGCTCCCTGTGTTTGTGGGTAGCATAGTTGGTCAGGTGCATGCAGACGTCATCCTGGGAAGAGAGTGGCCCTGTGGCCTCTGGCTGCTTCCACATAGTTCTTCCCTCCAGCCCTGCGTTGCCTTTTGATGACCCACCCCTCCCCAGGGTGACTCATCTCCTCTCCCTCTTCAGGGAGGACTGTTCTGTAGGCTCCCAGGGAGGGGGGGTGTCCTTCCTGCAGGTGTGGCTTTTCTGCAGTCAACCCCCCGCCCCGCCCCCACCACGTGCTCTCCTCCTACTCCTCCTAGCCAGGTGCCCAGGCACTCCAGGTTTCACTCCTTGTTCATGGGTGACAAGCTAGCTGCATGACAAGCCCCTGTACCCGGTTTCTCCACAGAACCTCAGTACTCGTGGCAGTGGAAGAGGGTGCTGCCCTGCACCGTAGGGTTGCTGGCTGCCCTCGTTTTTTTTTTTTTTTAAGGATGTTGTTTGTTAAGATTGTTTTCATGTGGACCGTTTTTTATAGTCTTTATTGAACTTGTTACAATATTGCTTCTCTTTTATATTTTGGTTTTTTGACCATGAGGCATGTGGGATCTCAGGTCCTTGACCAGGGATTGAACGCGCACCCCCTGCATTGGAAGGCAAAGTCTTCACCACTTGACCTCCAGGGAAGTCCCCCAGCTGGCCTCCTACAGGTGGTTGTGCCTGGGCCCCACGTAGGGCATGGTGGCAAAGCGTGCCAGGCCCTCCTCATACGTGAAGATCCGAAGAGGGTCACAGGATGTGATCAGGATGTAGATTCGCGTGTCAAACTTGAAGCCGTCAATGAGGAAGGGCTGAGAGCAGCAAACCCACAAGGGGAAAATAATAATACGGTGGTTTCTCAGTATCTGCAGGGGACAGGGTCCAGGACCTCCCCAGGGATACCACACTCCATGCATGGTCACGTCCCTTGTACAAAATGGTGTCAGCCCTGTGCATCCACGGGTTCCACATCTGCACAAACAGAGGGAGGGCTGACAACTTTTGAAGTAGTTACTCTGTACCATAAACTGTTGTAAGCACTTCAAATACATAATAAGTCATTTAATTTTCACAGCAACCATATGAGATACTGTTATGTGATATAACTGAATGCATATGTCCTAATATAAAACCCTTTTGTAAGAGTGATGCCATCCACAATAAAAATAATGATTTATCCTTTAAATAGGTAATAACTGAATACATACTTTTTCTTTAAATATCACTCTCATCAGTTTCATGGGTAAGTAAAGTGTATGTTATCAGTATACTATGATCTATATAGGTCAGTCCAGTAGCGAGATCAGGAACAGTGTTCCTTCAGTTTTTTAAGCTGTGAGCACCTAAAATGCTATACAAGGGACAAATTTTTAAGACAATGCATATGGTGAATATATTGCTATAATCTAATATAGCATACAGCAATTGCTAAGATATATATTTACTGGTATGCAGAGAAGATAATGTATTGCATAATAATTTGACATAAAAGATAATTGGTGAATGTCTGTAAAGGGAAAGAAATGAGGCAGATCGCCTTCCTACATTATGAACAAATGTACTGAAATTCTCCCGGTGTTCAAAAACTGGTGGGATGTTGGGGGACGCCCCAAAAGGAACCAAAGTGTTCTTTCTGTCCTAACAGCCAACGCTACCTTTGGTGGATGGTCTCACAGCCAGGTGCTTCTACTGATGGTGTCTCACGGCCAGGTGCTTATACTGAAGGTTCCGGCAGGACTGATCGTGTCTCTCCTTGCGCACCCAGATATCAGAACCATCTATCCTCCTCCCAAGAATTGAACCAACTGAACGAAGCTGAGTCCCATTATATAAATGTCCCTCCCAGAATGGAAAGCTTCTCTTTTAACTTAGGTACCCAAATGAGAACGTCTAACTGCGTGCGAGAGCTAGGGAATAAATTAAAGAGAGATTTGTTTTTCTGATGGGTAAGAATTACAAAGCCCCCTATCTTTCTGCTTTTATCTTGGGGTGCATGAGAGACATACAAACATGTTTCCAGCTCTCTGCTCAAAGTAGAGGGTGTTCTCCACATCCAGCTGTCACCTGTCTTCAAGAAGAAAGCACGTGCACGTTCATTATCACCACTGCATTCCAGGCCGCTGAGTTAGGTGCTGTGTGGTTACACATCTCTATTCACCACACTAATTTTAAAGCCAGCTGCAAACAGGCAAATGCGTCCTTTCTAACTCTGAGCTCTAAATATTCATCAACAGTCTGCGCCTCACCTCCTCCACACGTCACAGTGCAGGGAAAGAAGTCAGTTTGTCTCCACTGATGACTGATTGGCTGGTAAAAGAAGAACTGGATCATGCTGTCCCTGGCCCCAGTGTACCTGGTCTGGATGGAGAGAACTGTGATCACATATTTGCATACAATGAGCTAGTGCCTTCCACACCTTTCAGTATGAGGGGAACCCAAGTCACCTACGTAGACAAGCATGTCGATCACTACAAACTCTGGTACATGAAGTTTCCCAGAATATTATTATGTGATAGCATTTCAATTAGATTTGTCATCAACAGGATCTCAGAAGGTCTTCAAACAATCTCCCTGGCGTCATTTTCCCAGGTAATTTCATGCCTGGGAATGAGTTCACAAACATGTAGGCGGGCATTTTTTGTTTATTTGTTTCACTTTTCTTTCTTTCTGATACTTTTGAATTTAATTTCCATGAGAACAGGAACGGAGACAATCTGGGTTTGCTTACACCATGGCACGTAATTGGGACCCAAATTTATGGTAACAACATCTTTAAGCATCTTTAAGCAGACCCTTCTGAAAAATCCCTCTGAAAGCACAACTACAGAAACTCAAATGTACACAAAGCCATGGCATTTGCATATGAGCCTTCCAGTATCTAATTAAAATAGAGGAGGGGCAATGCTGAATGTGAGCAGGCAGTTATAGACAGAGGTAAGTTTACTTTCAGGTTATTTTACTTGGGCAGCATTGTCCTCTCCCTACTTTTTTTTCCTTCCATCCTGATTGAACAAATCAGTGAATTGAGGAAAAGTCTCAGAACGCAACACAAAGAGAAAAAGAGAGGGAAAACAAAGGTTAAACTTGGGGGGGATAGATCCAGAAGTGCCAGCATCACATGGAATTCAAGAGAAAGAACAGAGGGCTTCTCCGCTGGCACAGTGGTTAAGAATCTGCCTGCCAATACAAGTGACACGGGTTTTATCCCTGGACTGGGAAAATCCCACATGCCACGGAGCAACTAAGCCCATCTGCCACAACTATTGAAGCCCGTGCGCCTAGAGCCCATGCTCCACAAGCAGAGAAGCCACCGCAATAAGAAGCCAGTGCACTGCAATGAACAGTAGCCTCTGCTCTCCACAACTACAGAAAGCCTGTGCACAGCAACAAAGACCCGATGCAGCCAATAAATAAAAAATTAACAAATTTCTTGAAAGAATAGAAAAAATAACGAAGAGGCTCTATACTTGATTACATAATTGCTGACAGTTTCCTAGACCTTAAGGAAGACAGAAGTTCTCAGTCTAAAAATATTCATCAAGTTCTGAACAGACACTGTAAAAAACACAACAAGGATAAAGAGAAATTCTGCAAGTTATCATAAAGAGAAAAGTGATTCTCTATAAAGGAGTGAGAATCAGAATGGCATCAGGTTTCTCGTAGGCAATAATGGATGCAAGAAAACAAAAGCATTCAAAGTGATGAGGGACAATAGGTTTTACATCTAGAATTCTACAACCAAATTATTCACTGCTAATCAATAATCAATTGTCAACTTATAAACAATTTATGATCAAATTATCAATCAGTAATCAGTGAGATAAAGTTTTTCTTAGACACAAAAAGACAGACACTTTACCACTCAGAGACTCTCACTAGGAAAAAACAACTACTAGAGGATATACTGAAAAAGAACTAATACAAATGCACAGCAAAGTAGTGAGGTGCAAGAAGCAGTAATGGTGAAATAAATCAGTAAAGCTTATTAGTAAATCTAAATAAGGGTTGACTGACAAAGGAATGTATTTAATTATAAAACAGTAAAAAAAAAAACGTAGCATTATAAACTGGTGAAAAATTCCAGACATGAGATGTGTGTGTGGTGGGGGGGGTGGGGGGGCAGGGTTACAGTGATGGGATGAGGTGAGCACAGAAAAGGCTTCCAGGGAGTTTTGCTTCTGGCTAGGGAAGAATGGCTTGTTTCAGATGAATCCTCCCAGTGAGAATAAGTAAAAGTGCTGCATAAAATACTGTTTAATACATTTGAAGGCATCAGAGAATGACCACAGTAGTGAGGATTTGCAGGGCCAATATCCCAGACACAAAGGAAACCCAGAAAGGTGAGTACAATACTTGGCACCACCTTTGGTATCATCATCTCTGCTCAAGACATTTTCCATTTTACAAGTGGTGACTGAGCATCTGAGAAGCTGAACCGACCTGTCATCAGACTCAAGTGGCCGGAGACCAAACCTGGAGCTCCAGGCCCCCCAAGGGGAGGAGTGTTCACACAGCATGCAGAACTTCCCTGACCAGGGATAGAACCTGTGCCCCCTGCAGTGGAAGGCTAAAATCTTAAGCACTGGCCCACCAGGGAAGCCCTTGTTGCTATTCTTGTAAAGAAGAAACCAACATCCACAGGGTTAAATTGGTAATGCCATGTAACTAATATGCCAATAAATCTGGGGTTGATTCTAGATTTATCTGGCCCTAAAGTTCATACTGATTTCAGGAGACTGAACCTGGAAGTGGACACCTTGAAGATACTGAGTGCTCTGTCACTCAAGATGTTCAAGCTGCTGCCAGGATACTGCACTCAGATACTGATCTGAGCCCCAAGGGAACCATGGACTTGGATGGGAAAAGGATTACCTCTTCATTGTCACGAAGCTCTAACAGATAAACATGTAGGTCCCAACATATAGTAGTATTAGCAGTACCTGTGATTTTGTTACCATAGAAATCATAGCTGTTTTCACATGGCATGAACATTGCGGCAGGCATCTCAAAACACGCAACTATATTCACCACCATTTCAAAATCAATCGTACCAGTACATCCTATTATAGTGTGTTAAAAGAGAAGCAACTCTACTACTATATGACATGTCCATGCTTTTTATTATTTTTCAAAGGTTTGCTATTTATTTGGGGTATTTTTTTGGCTGCATTGAGTCTTCATTGCTGCTCAGTTGCAGTGAGTAGGGGCTACTCTTCATTTCAGTGCACGGGCGTCTCACTGCAGTGACTTCTGTTGTTGTGGAGCATGGGGTCCAGGGCTGCGGGCTTCCATAGTTGCAGCACTCGGGCTCAGGAGTTGTGGCTCATGGGCTCTAGAGCGCAGGCTCTTAGTTGTGGCCCAGGGGCTTAGCTGCTCAGTGGCATGTGGGATCTTTCTGGACTAGGGTCTGAACCCATGTCTCCTGAATTAGCAGGCAGATCCTTCATCACTGCACCACCAGGGAAGTCCCTATATCACACATTTAAAATTATTTCAGTAACTATTTCAATATAATTGGTTTCCAATTACACAATACATTGTAAATATGTTTTTTATATTGCCGACCTGTAATCCAATATATTTTATTTCTTCCTAGTCATGGAGTACCTCTGTGGGCGGCATACGTGAAACCATTTGGAGGACCACAGCTGCATGACAGAGGCAGAGGCCCGAGGCCCATTCTGGCAGCTGGTCTCCACCCTGCGGCACTGTCACCAGAGGGGCATCATACACCGGTTACTGAAGCCAGGGAATCCTCCTGGATGCCCACATGAATCTGAACATTAGTGACTTCGGCCTGGGCAACACGGGTGAGGAGGGAGGAAAGCTTGATACATTCTGTGGCAGCCTCGCTTACACTGCCCCAGAAATGTTCCCGGGGGAGAGCTACTGTGGCCCTACAGTGGATGTGTGGAGCCTGGGAGTTGGCTGGTACACCATGGTGATCAGCTCTCTGCGCTTTGGGGGATGATGGTTTTGGGCCTGCGGCAGCAAATCCTAAGAGACCAATCGGAAACCTGTTTACAAAAGACTGCCGTCACTCCAGTGAAAGCAGCGATGCAACGGACCTCATGAGTCATCGACTGGTGAACATGGGCCAGGAGGAGCCACTGGAAGAAAAAAGTGGGGTGGGCGGGTGAAGCAATGCTTCTGATGGCCGTGGAGGTGCTGGATTTGAATTCCATGCAGAGAACACTCACCGTTCCCTGTACCAGGTCCCATGGAGCGTGGCAGCCGGAGCTTCTTCAGTCATCTGTGGGGCGTAGAGAACACTCCCATCATCCAGTGGACCAGCCCCAGAGAGCGCGGCAACCTGACCTCCTTCGGTCACCCATGGGGTTTATTCACAGGCTTCACTCTGCTGGAACGCTTCCTGCTGGGCAGCCTGCAGCAGAGGTGTGTTAAGATGCAGTTCCAGATTCTAGAAGCCACCCCCTTCTTCTGTTTCTGGCTGTGGCCAGAGGGAGTGGCTGAGGACACACTCTCAGGCTGCCCAGCGTGGGAGGAGCGTCCAGTGTTGGCCACACCCAGGGTGCATTTGCTTCCCTCTGGGGCTTCAGTCGTGCTGCCAGTGCTGCTGGTGGAGGAGGAGGCCCCAGGGCCACACTAAGTGGCTGGGCTGGGGGTGGCGGTCCTCTCCTCCGGGCTGGGTGGGGGACTGGCAGGCTTGCTGGTCATCTGTCCTGACTCCCAGTTTTCATGCAGCACCACGTTTTCTTCATGGTAGGCCCACCTGGAAATCAGGGTGGACACCTCACGGCTTGCAGAAGGCTCAACGTCCCAGCTACTGAGCTCCGCTGAAGAGCAGGGCCTCACCGTGCTGACAGGGATGGCGCAGACCCCACCTTGCATAGTTGAGAGCTCTCGCTGCCTGCTCTTGAGTCCTGCTAGTGGTCCCACGTCGAGCCCAGAGTCATCACCACTGTCACCCCTGGGTTCCCTTCTCGGGCTGGCCAGAGTCGCTGTTTATTTACGTGATCGTTAATAAACTCTTTTGGATCCTCCCTGCACAGAATTGGGGCTGGGCATTTTCCAGTTAGAGAAGCGGGTGGTCATGTAGGACTTGGAGTGAATCAGAACAGCTAAATGGAAAAACGACCTAAGAGAATTAGTACATTGAGTCCCAACAGCGACAGTTGCTGCACTGCAGGGCAAGTGCAGATACAGTGTACTGCCTTCCTGCACTGCCATTCCGGAACACTGTCAGAAGCCCCGAGGGGAATGTTGGTCCCTGCGGCCTGTGTTAATTATGACTGAGAGGCCCATAATAGGATAGCAAGGTCCCGTGAAGCAGCCAGTGGGCGCTGTGGTCAGGTCCCTGTGCAGCTGAGTTTCCTGCCTATCATGCAGGAGCCGGGCTCTCCCCTTCCCCCTGGGGGAGGGACTGCGATGTATGTTTTTGTTCTTGTTTTTCTTGTTTTACTGGTTTTTAATGTGGACCATTTGTAAAGCCTTTATTGGGATCTCAGCTCCCCAAACAAGGAATCGATCCCACACCCACCCGCGTTGGAAGGTGAAGTCTTCGCCCCTGGACTGCCAGGGAAGCCCCTTTCTTAATTGTTTGCTGTGTGGGTGTGACCACAGGGACTGGATGGTGATCCTGGATGCTTCTACTATCAAAACACGAGATGTGTCAGCGTCACCTGGTTCCCTGGTTCAGCGAGCCCTTGAACACACGCATGACTGGAACAGGGTCTTCTTCCCGGAGACCTGTCTTTGGGGGCACGTTCCCTCGGAGGCGTCACTTCTACAGTTCCATTGCCTCTTGTGCACTGCCCTGTCACTTGGCGACTGCAGAATCCTTCACCACAAGACACAGAGCACTCTGACCACACACCCGTGAAGCAAAGAAGAAAACGACCGCAGTTTAGTAAGGACTGGTAGGACAGACTCTACAGGGTGGGCCTTCCCAAGGAAAAATTGATCCTGACATTATGGCTGTTTCAGGGCTGTCACATGTCTCTCTGGGAATGAGCAGCAGCACAGAGAACTCCCAGCCATATTCTCAGATTTTCTTTTACTCAGAGAAGCAACAGAATCACCATGCAGAGACAACCATCACAGAGATGGGACAGCGCCGTCTTCAAGGATGTAAGAGCTGTCACTCATGTGTCTTTGTACTAGAGCCAGCAGTGTGCAGCCCTCAGCACACAGCCCTTGCTGCCAGCTGTTACCCCCTCACCCCACTACCAGGCAACGGTTACCGGGAGACCACTAATGCCACTCTACCTGTCCCGCTCAGCCATTGGTCGGCACTGCAGAGGGCCCCGCTCAGCCATTGGTCGGCACTGCAGTGGGCCCCTCCCCCAAGCGAGCAACTGTCAGTGAGCCACCGTTAGTGGGGACCATTTTTTCCAGTCACGGGTGGGTGGAGTGTGGTCATCAGGTGGAGAGTGAGGTAAGAGGCGGATCCCCGCCATCTCCTCCGGGGGCCCAGGGCACAGGCTGGGGGTGGGTCCTTCAGGGCTCCAGAGCCCTGGCCAAGACTGTCCACTGTCTGCACTCTCCCCTCCCCGACCCTCATGGCAGTGGCAGTTTGCATGGGACACAGTCTGGGGGACCTGACCCCCACTGTTTGGGCGGCCTGAGGAGAATGAGGGCCAGCTGGGTCCTGGGCGCTGGGAAGGGGTGGTTACCCCGGCCCAGAGCACCCACCCAGCACCCACTCTGGGTCCCCCCCAGTGCCCAGGCCTGGCTGAGGAGGCGGGTCTCTGGCGCTGGTCCTTACTCACCTCCTGTAGTTTCTGCTCTTAGGGGGTGCACGGGCGCGTGCACCGAGTGCTCTGTGTCCTGTGGTGAAGGACTCTGCAGCCACCAAGTGACAGGTCAGCGCACAGGAGCCAATGGAATGTGCAGGTGACGCGTCCGAGAGCTCGTGACCCAAAGCCAGGCCTCTGGGAAGACCCTGTTCCAGTCACGTGTGTGTTCAAGGGCTCGCTGAACCAGGGAACCAGGTGACAACTGACACATCTTGTGTTTTGATGGTGGAATCATCCAGGATCACCATCCAGTCCCTGTGGTCACACCCACACAGCAAACAATTAAGAAAGGGGCTTCCCTGGCAGTCCAGGGGCGAAGACTTCACCTTCCAACACGGGTGGGTGTGGGATCGATTCCTTGTTTGGGGAGCTGAGATCCCTATAAAGACGTTAAAAATGGTCCACATTAAAAAAAAAACACAACAAAACAAGAACAAAAACATGCATCGGAGTCCCTCCCCCAGGGGGAAGGGGAGAGCCAGGCTCCTGCATGATAGGCAGGAAGCTCAGCTGCACAGGGACCTGACCACAGCGCCCTCTGGCTGCTTCACGGGACCTTGCTATCTTGTCATGGGCCTCTAGGTCGTAATTAACACAGGCCGCAGGGACCACATTGCCCTCGGGCCTTCTGACAGTGTTTGGGAACGTCAGTGCTGGAAGGCAACACACTCTCTCTGCACGTCTGCCCTGCAGTGCAGCTGCTGTCGCTGTTGGGACTCATCATGCTGATGCTCTCCATTCATTTCTCCATTTAGCTGTTCTGATTCATTCCAAGTCCTACATGACCACCCGCTTCTCTAACTGGGAAATGCCCAGCCCCAATTCTGTGCAGGGAGGATGCAAAACAGAGTTTATTAACAGTCACGTTTATTCACAAGAATTGGAAGAACCAAGGGCGGTGGGGGCGGCGGGGGGGGTGTGTGAAACGAGGCTTTTGATGGCCATGGAGGTGCTGCATTTGAATCCCGTGCAGAGAACAGTCTCATCGTCCACTGGACCGGACCCCACGGAGCGCGGCAGCCTGAGCGTCTTCAGTCACCTACGGGGCACAGAGAACAGTCTCACCCTCCACTGGACTGGGCCCCACGGAGCGCGGCAGCCTGAGTGTCCTCGGTCACCTACGGGGTGCAGAGAACAGTCTCACCCTCCACTGGACCGGGCCCCACGGAGCGCGGCAGCCTGAGTGTCCTCGGTCACCTACAGGACACAGAGAACAGTCTCACTGTCCACTGGACCGGGTCCCATGGAGCGCGGCAGGCTGAGCATCTTCGGTCACCTACGGGGCGCAGAGAACACTCTCATTGCCCACTGGACCAGGTCCGAGCGAGCGAGGCAACCTGACCTCCTTTGGTTACCCTCGGGTTTTATTTATATGGGCTTAACTTTGGTTGATCTCTCTTGCTGGGCAGCCTGCAGCAGAGGTGAGTTAGGATGCAATTCCATATTCTCCGAGCCAGTCCCTTCTTCTGTTTCTGCCTGTGGCCAGAGGGAGTGGCTGGAGACACACTCTCAGGCTGCCCAGCACTGGAGGCGCTTCCGGTGTTGGCCACCCCTGGGGGGCAGTTGCTTCTCTCTTGGGCTTCAGTCCTGTTGCCGGTGCTGCTGCTAGAGGAGGAGGCCCCAGGGCCACACGGAGTGGCTGGACTGGGGGTGGCGGTCCTCTCCTCTGTTGTGGGTGGGGGAGAGGGTGCGGGAGTGAAAGACTTGCTTGTCTCCTGATCTGACTCCTGATCTTGGTGCTGCAGCACCTTTCCTGCATCGTAGAACCACTCGGGTATCAGGGTGGACACCTCTGAGCTGGAGGAAGACTCAGTGTAGCTGCCATAGAGCCCAGTTGAAGAGCAGTTCCACACAGTGCTGGCAGTGATGGTGCAGTCCCCCACCTCAGATCCCTCAGAGCTCTTGCTGCCTCTTCTTGACTCCTCCATGTCTTCCCACCTCGAGTCCAGGGTTATCCGCACTGTCGCCCCCAGGTTCTCGTCACAGGCTGGCCGGAGTGGCTCCTCCCGGCCCACGTTCACCCATACGTGGTGCAGGAGTTCGGTTGTGTTGCTTCGTTTGCTGGGGTTGACTACGATCATTCTCTTGATCAGATTTCTGATTTCTGGTGAGAGATTAAGTGGGATGTGGTATCGCCCTCGTACGATTTTCTGCTGCAGATCTGAAAGGCTTAGTCCCCAAAAGGGCCAGGACCCGGTCACCATCTTGTATAGGATGACTCCCAAGCTCCACACGTCCACCGGTGGGCCATAGTAGCTCTTTTGTTGGAACATTTCTGGGGCAGAGTACGTAGGACTTCCACAGAATGTGTGCAGCTTCTGGCCCTCCTTGCACTTTCGGCTCAGGCCAAAGTCGGTGACCTTCACGTTTAAGTGGGCATCCAGCAGGAGGTTCGCTGGCTTCAGGTCCCGGTGTACGATGCCCCTCTGGTGACAGTGCTGCAGGGCGGAGAGCACCTGCCGGAACGGGGCTCGGGCCTCTTCCTCGGTCATGTAGCCGTGGTGTTTCAGGTAGCTGCACAGGTCTCCGCCACAGAGGTACTCCATCACAAGGCACAATGTCTTGTCGGTGTTAATCACCTCGAGGAGTTTCACGATATTTGGGTGATCTAAAGCCTTCATGTTCCCAACTTCTTGGGAAAGTTCCCAGTACCCAGAGGAGCTTAGATCCAGTTTCTGAATGACCTTGATGGCAACCTCTGTCCCGGTCTGAATGTGCCGGGCCAACTTCACCTTGGCGAACCTACCTTCGCCGATGGTGTGGAGGATCTCGTAGTTCTCAATACGAGCCTCGTTGTCAGTAGAGGTGGCCGTGAGGCCCTGCATGGTGGTGAACTGCTAAACTACACTAGCCAGCAATGCTAACTATGCTAACTAACAATGCTAACTATACTAAAAATGCATAGTATGCTAACTATACCAATTGTACTAACTATGCTAATAAACTATTAACTATACCAACTACACTAACTATTCCAGTGATACTAACTATACAAACTGTACTAACAGCGCTAACTAATACTAACTATGCAAATAAACTATTAACTATACCAACTACACTAACTATTCCAATGATACTAACTATGCTAACTGTACTAACAGTGCTAACTAATACTAACTATGCTAATAAACTATTAACTATACCAACTATGCTAACTATTCCAATGATACTAACTATACTAACTGTACTAACAGCGCTAACTAATACTAACTATGCTAATAAACTATTAACTATACCAACTACACTGACTATTCTAATGATACTAACTATACTAACTGCACTAAGTGTTAATAACTATACTGACTATGCTGATAAAGTATTAACTATACCAACTACGCTAACTATTCCAACGATACTAACTATGCTAACTGTACTAATACTAGCAATACTAACTAAAAAAAACTAGGATAAATGAGAAAAATAACAAAAAACAGCTAAGGTAAAATGAGAAAAAGAACAAAATGAGAAAAAGAACAAAACTAAGATAAAATGAGAAAAAAACAAAAGAAATAAGTGGCAAAAATTGAGAAGAAAAAACTAAAATTAAAAGAAAATGATAAAAAGACAAAAATAAAGAAAAATGAGAAAAAGGCAAAAAAAAAAAGGAAAAATGAGAAAAATAAAAAAGAGTAGAGAAAAAAAATCAACAAAATGGCAAGAACAAGGCAAAAAACACACTAGCCGGGGATCGATGCTCTCAGGTCACCAAAAACAGCTTCCTGGGCTCTAAGGACCTGGGCCCAGCTGGGGTATTTTATAGGGTGAGTTTCATCACAGTGGTGCCCTGTGAGCAAGGGCAAGAAACGGACCAGTCAGGGCTGGGGATAAGCCACAGTGGTTTTCTCACTTTTTCAGTTCAAGTCCCCTTTGCACTTAGGAAAAAGGATCCCAAAGAGATTTTTCTTTATATGCGTTAATAGAGATTGGTATTTGCTTTGATAGAAACTAAAATCTGTAGGGTGCTTCAGTGGCCTTTTCCTTTGTAGTTTGAAAATCAGTAATAATTTTAAAGACCTCATAACATCTACACTTGAAGTATTCAGTTCCTTTTCCTGAAACTCTGGTCTCAAAATAAATGTTACAGCTTAACTGACTACATGATATAATAGGAAAACATTCTGGTGCATAAGACACTGATAAGGTACATCATTCATGTCTGTGAAGCTGCAAGAAGATTTGCCAGGAGGGTCGTGAGCAGATTTCTCTTCAGGAGCCTGGGAGGCCAGATGGCAGGGGTCGGTGTATTCCAAGTGTTGAAGGAAAGAGGCTGTTGACCAAGAATCCTATATCTAGCAAAACTGTCCTTCAAACACGAGGGTGAAATTAAGACATTGCCAGCTAATCAAGAGTTGAGAGAGTTCTTAACCACCAGACCTGCCTGCAGCAGGGAGATCTTCAGGGTGGTGTGAAGGACCCTGGACAGTAATACAAAGCCTTGTGAAGAATAAAGATCTCTGGTAAGAGCAGATAGCTGGGTGATTAGAAAAGCTAGTCCTAATGTTCCTTTGGTTTCTATTTGATTTAAGGGACTAATATAGAATTAAAAACACACGAACACACACAAATCATCACCTTGTTTCTAATCTTTTTTTTTTAATTTGGGGGTGGGGAGAAATCTGCTTGTTCTCTAAAATGAACGTATGTGTCTGACCTCATGGATTGCATTTAGAAATCATAGCGTCTCTGTCTTCCAATACAAAGGTAAACCAAGTTCGGGTCCCTTTGAATGCAGCAGCTCAAGAACAGAAGCTACAAGATAGATGGATTTGAGGCAATAGGAATAAGAGCAGGCTTCAAGAACAGGAGCAGAGGAACACTAGTAATATGTGCACAAAAGTCTCAGAACCCTTATTCCAAATACCACCTTGAATATTATTATAATAAAAAATATTTGGGAAAAATTTTTTGAGAAATGTGTAGCACCTTGCATTAGTCTGCAGGACACCATAAGAGAAAACGACAGGCTGGGTGCCTTAAACTGTAGAAATTTACTTTCTCACAGTTCTAGAGGCTAGAAGTCCAAAATCAAGGTGTTGTCAGGGTTGGTTTTGGTCAGACGTCACTTTCTGGCTTGTAGACAGCCATATTCTCACTATGTCCTCACATGGCCTCTTTGTGCACAGAGAGAGAGAGAGAGAGTCCTGGTGTTTCTTCCTCTTCTTCTACAGACACTATTCCTATCGGATTAAGGCCCCACCTTTATGGCCTCATTTAACCTCTAACCTCCTTGTAGAGCCTGTCTCCAAATAGTCACATTGGTGGTCAGGTTTTCAATATATAAATTTTGAGGGGATATGAATTGGTCCATAGCAGTCTGCCCTTTGCATATGCAAAATACACTCCATCTCAGTATCCCTAGAAGTCTTAACCCATTCCAACATCACTTCCAAGCCCAAGGTCTCATTAAATTTCACCTGATCGGGTATGGATGAAAAATGACGCATAAAATTAACCATCACAGAACCTATAAAGAAAAATATCACACATTGTTGAAACACATAGTAGAAAAGTTGAACACTACTACAAAGATGTCCATTCCCTTAAATGAACTGAAACATGTAATTCCAATTCAGATGACAGTAGAATTCTTTTTTCGGAACTTAAGATAATTTTGACATTCTTGTGGGAGAATGAGTGAGGACGACATTTGTAGAAAAATTATTCGAGGTATAGAAAGACTTTCCTTATCTGATGTCAAAGCGTGCTGCAAAACTGTTGTAAGTAAACGAGTGCAGTTTAGTGCAGGAGTAGACATGAGTCATGGACTATAATTAGAGTATAGAAACAGACCCATGAGAAATGAGTTCAAAGTTCAAAGGCAGTTCATCACAGAGGGAAGAGTAGTTTAAAAAACAAATACTATAAAACTACAAAAAGATTTTTTCCAGGACATTAAAGAAGATCTAAATAAATGAAAAGATATCCTCTACTTATGGATCAAAAGACTTAATATTATTCAGATGACAACCTGCCCAAATTAATCTACAGACTCAACACAATCCCTAACAAAATCCCAGCTTCGTTGCAGAAATTGACAAGCTGATCCTAAAAGTTATGTGGAAATATAAAGGACCCAGAATAGCCATAACAATCCAGAAACAGAACAAAGTTGGAGGGCTCAGATTTCTCAGTTTCAAAACTTACTACAAAACTGTAATAATCAGGACACTGTGGTACTAGCATAGAAGAGACACATAGATTGATGAAATAGAATTGAAAGTCTGGAGATAAATCCATGTTATCTACATTGATTGAGTTTCTACACAGGTGACAAGACCATTCAATGGGGAAAGAATCATCTTTTCAACAAATGGTGCAGGACAACTGAACATCCACATACAAAATAATGAACTTGGACTCCTAGCTTATAACATGCACAGAAAAGTTAAGTCAAAATTTATCAGAGACCTAAATTTAAGAGTGGAGATGATAAAGCTCTTGGAAGAAAATGTGGCCATAAATCTTCATGCTTTGGAATAGGAGACAGATTCTTAGATATGACACCAAAAACAGAAGCTACAACAACAACAATAGATAAGTTGGACTACATCAAATTTAAAAGCTTTTTTGCTAAGAAGGACAGGATCAAGAAAGTGGACAGCCCACAAAATGGGAGAAAATATTTGAAAAACCTATATATATCTGAAAGGGAACTTGTTTCTAAAGTATGTGAAGAACACAACTCAATAATAAAAACACAAGTAACCTGATTAAAATAATGACAAAGGATCTGAATAGACATTTCTCCAATAAAGATTTACAAGTGGCCAATAAGAACAGGAAAATGTACTCAGCATCTTTAGACATTAGGGGCATGCTAATCACAAAGAGAGATAGTAAGCAAGTGTTGATGAGGACGTGCAGAAATTGGAACTGAATACATTGTGAGCGGGAATGCAAAATGGTCTAGCCATGTTGGAAAGCAGTCTGACAGTCCCTCAAAAGGGTAGATGTGTGGTTCCCATATGACTCAGTGATTCCACTCCTAGGTATGTACCGGAGAGAAACGAAAACAGGTTCACACAAAAGCTTGTACGTGAATGTTCATAGCAGCATTATTCATAACAACCAAAAAGTGGGAACAACTCAAATCAAACCCATAATAAAATTCCAAAAATTGGCAATAACTGATGGATAGATAAAGGTGGTATATTTGTACAATGGAATATTATCTGGCCAGTAAAAGGAATAAAGGACTACTGTGCATAACAATGTGGATGAACCTTACAGACATTATGGTCAGTGAGGGAAGGCAGACACAAAAGGCCACATAGTGTATGATTCCACTTATATGAAGTGTCTACAATAGGCAAGGCTCTAGAGACAAAAGTAGGTTAACAGTTGTCTAGGCCTTGTGGGAGAGGCCGTGGGAGGAACTGGGAGTAGCTGCTAAAGGGGACAAGGTTTTCTGGGGGGATGTTGATAATGCCTTTTTTAAAAAAAAATCTTATTGTTTTTGGCTGCGTTGGGTTTTGTTGCTGCACGTGGGCTTTCTTTAGTTGTGGTGAGTAGGGGCTACTCGTCACACAGGTTTCAGTAGTTGTGATTCGAGGGTCCAGTAGCTGTGGCGCACTGGCTTAGTTGCTCCGAGGCATGTGGGGTCTTCCCGGACCGGGGCTGGAACCCATGTCCCCTGCAGTGGCAGGTGGATTCTTAACCACTGAGCCACCAGGGAAGTCCCGGTGAGAATGTCTTAAAATTGATCGTGGTGATGGTTGCAGAACTCTAAAAGCCATAACAGTAAGTCCCCTCCATATGAACGAAGTCCATTCTGAGAGCATGTTCGTCAGTCCAATTTGCTCATAAGTCGAACAACGTTAGCCTAGGTACCCAATTAACATAATTGGCTATATCGTACTGTACTGTAATAGGTTTACAATACTTTTCTCACAAAAAATACATAAAAAACAAACTTAAAAACAAAGAAAATATTTTAAACCCTACAATACAGTACCTTGATAAGTACAGTAGTACAGTACAACAGCTGGCATACTGGGGCACATTCATGTCTTTGAAAGTTCCCAACTTGAAGGTTTGTATGTTGGGGACTTACTGTAAATTGTATACATTAAACAGTGACTTTTAGGCTATGTGAATTATATCTCAGTAATGTTGTTAGCAAAAAAAAAAAAAAAACACACAAAAAAAAGTTTGATGAGGGAAATTGCTCAACTAATGTAAGAAAAATAAGTAAAATCAGAGCCCAAACTCACAGCGTACACCAAAATAAATTATGACTATTAAAGTGCTCAGTGAAAAAGTAATTAAACTGGAATAGAACTGTTGGCATGGGAAAGACCTTTTCAAGCATAAAACAAATTACAAGGAAAAATTAATAGGTGCTATGAGTACAGAAAAATTTAAGAACTGCATGTGAAATTTTTTTTTCTGTCATTGAGCTCACCTCAACACACAGCCCCCTATTTTGTCCCTAGCAGGAAAACCCAAACTTGGCTGTAGCTTATGGATTTAAGCATAGTCAAGTCTGGTCACTTACAGATTGGCCCTGTCCTTTCCCCTTCTCCCCAGAGGTGGTCTAAGTATCTAGGGGCAAAGAGGAGGAAGGGAAACTCAGGTATCTGTCTGGCTCTGAAGGAGGGCTGTCTGGTCCTCAGAGCTGGGCTTCCATCCTCCCTAACTCCCCTTGGGGACAGCGGATCCCTGGAGCTAGTGTTCGGCAAAGCTGCCACAGCACATGGGTTTGGAACCCCAGCATGTGTGAGCTCACGGTGTTGTTTATACTGCATTGTGCTTTTGCTCCAGTGTCCTGGTCATTGCCTGGGTCACGCTGTGGGGATGCAGCAGCAGCATATCGTTTGTCAACACCCCAACAGTTCTGAGTCTGGCTGTGATGACAGAAGGAGGTACCGGCCCCACCCTAGGGCAGCACACACCCTCTCCCACCTCAGATAGTGACTTTGACCGCCTGAAAATGGCGTCATCTCTGCTGTGTACCACCTCTCATAATGGAGAGTTCCTACTAAATGATGGTTTCCCATAGTGCCATCCTCAATGGTATGTATTATACCAATTAGTATGTAAATACTAATTAACATGTACTCTTTATAATTACAAATCATTGGGATGTCGAACATATAGAGACACCCCAAAGAGAAAGAAAAAAGTAGCGTTGAGAATAGACAGGTAGTTTCCCTCTATATACAAAGTTGATGAGGCCTAAGAATATTTCGTTTCACATTAAATCTGTAACCTAGTGTTTTCACTGAACTACTCTATCCCTTTGTTTAGAAACTGTTTAATGAGGACGTTGGTACAGTGGGTTAGCAGAGAATAAAAGTAACTTTTCTCTTGTTTCGGGCCTTAAACAGGAAAAAAATGCTTTTCTCTTTGATAAGAGTCTGAGCTGGTAGATGGTTTAGGGGTAGAAGAGCTTTGTTCCCTGAGGTCACTCAAAGGTCACCCAGACCCCTTCCTTCTGGCGACTCTACCACCCGGGAGGAGCGTGCTCCAGCCAGGGAAAGTGAGGAGAGAGCCGTGAGGGCACACTAATGGGGAAATTTGGAGTTCTACCATGCTCTTCTTGTGTAACCTTGGACTACCTAACCTCCTAATCTGCACAGTGGGGTATTATTGTCTGTGTGAAATTATGGCTGGGAAGTTTTTTGTTTTACTGAAGTATAGTTAATTTACAATGTTGTGTTAATTTCTGTTCTACAGCAAAGTGATTCAGTTATATATATACATATATATGCATTCTTATTTTTTTTTTTTTTTTAGGCGCACGGGCTTAGTTGCTCCATGGCATGTGGAATCTTCCCAGGGCAGGGCTCGAACCCATGTCCCCTGCATTGGCAGGCAGATTCTTTACCACTGCGCCACCTAGGAAGTCCGATGCATTCTTATTTTTAAATATTCTTTTCCACTATGGTTTTTCATAGGATATTGAATATAGTTCTCTGTGCTATACAGGAGGACCTTGTTGTTTATCCATTCTATATACAGAAGCTTACATCTGCTAACCCCAACCTCTCACTCCCTCCCTCCCCAACCCCCTCCCCCCTCCTTGGCAACCACAAGTCTGTTCTCTTAAGTCCATGATTCTGTTTCTGTTTCATAGATAGGTTCATTTGTGTCATGTTTTAGATTCCACACATCAGTGGTATCATATGACATTTGTGTTTCTCTTTCTGACTTACTTCACCGAGTATGATAATCTCTAATTGCATCCATGTTGCTGCAAATGGCGTTATTTTGTTCTTTTTTATGGCTGAGTAATATTCCATTGTATATATGTACAACATCTTTATCCATCCCTCTGCCGATGGACATTTAGGTTGTTTCCATGTTTTGGCTGTTGTGAATACTGCTTCTATGAACATAGGGGTGCATGTTTCTTTTTGAATTATAGTTTTGTCCGCATATATGCCAAGGAGTGGGATTGCTGGATCATATGGTAATTCTAATTTTAGTATTCTGAGGAACCTCCACACTGTTTTCTACAATGGCTGCACCAACGTACATTCCCACCAATAGTATAAGAGGGTTCCCTTTTCTCCACACCCTCTCCAGCATTTGTTATTTGTAGACTTTTTAATGATGGCCATTCTGACGGGTGTGAGGTGGTGCCTCATTAGACTTTGGATTTGCCTTTCTCTAATAATTAGTGATGTTGAGCATCTTTGCATGTGCCTATTGGCTATATGTATTCTTCTTTGAACAAATGTCTATTTAGGCCTTCTGCCAATTGTTGGATAGAGTCATTTGGTTTTTTGCATCACTTGCAGATATTTTCTCCCATTCTTTAGGTTGTCTTGTGTTTGGGAAGTTTTGATTAATTGGTTTAGAGTGAAACACGTAAGCAACCTGGGTCATAGCAGATGCTCAGTCTGTGGCTCTTCCTTCCTCTTCCGCATCGTGAGTCTTGCTGGAGAAAATGAGATGACCTTGACGATTGGCTCAGTTTCCATTTTGAGCCTTCCGTAAGGCTTGGCAGTGTAGTGTCAGCTGCATTTCCTATTCCCGACAATTCCAGCCAGAACCATTCTCCTCCGGTGGAAAATATTTGGAACAGCTGCCCTTATTCTCAACCGAAAACCTAGTTTCCAGTTTTGCTCAGAAGATAGACCACACACAGATTGATATATATCATCCCAGATGATTGATTTTGCATGCTCAAAGATATATTTACGTTACAAGCACATTTAGGTGGATTGAGCTTTCTTTATAACATCCTGGACATGTTTTTCTGACACTTGTTTTTCTATGCATCAATACATTATAGACTTTTTTCCCATCCGAGTATGTAAGAGTCACTTTATTCTTTTGAATTGTTGTATGTAATATTACCTCACTCCGTTGCTGATGGACATTTGATTGTTTCCAGTCTTTTGCTATTCCAAACAAATGGTGTGGTAAACATCCTGGAACATATATCTTTATGCGCAAAGGGTAATATTCTTATAGGATACGTTTTAGATATGGACTTGAATTGAGAGACATGCTCATTTGGATACTACTAAATTACCATCAAAACGTCTATACAAAGAGTATTTGAGAGTTCCCCCTTTTCATCAATTTTATATAGGTTTTCAGTGTTTTAAAAGTTTTGTCAATCAGATGAAAAATTATATCATACTGTAATTTGTACCTTTCTGGTTACTTTCTATATGTCTTTTGGCTCTTTGTAATTTTTTTTGCAACCCATCCACTTTTTCCCATCTTTACCACCATCACCCTTGGTCAAGCCATTCAACTGGTCCCCCTGCATCCATCCATGCTCCTTTCCAACCCAGCCAGAGTAATCTTTTCCAAAATACAGATCTGATCATAACACCACCACGCCCCATCTCCCTGCTAGATTAACATCACTTTAGAGGCTTCACTTGCTCTTAGGGAAAAGGTTGACCAAAATCCACAATGTGGCCTCTAAAATATTGCACAGTCAAGTCCTACCTCCCTGCAAAGCCTCAACTAAGACCTTACTCTGTCTCACTCTTTGTGTTCTAGCCACACCGTCCTTCTTTCACTAGAAGCAAAAAATATAATGAAGAGGATAAAAGGCATGGAAGGGTCTATCAGGAGGATATCTGCTTAAGTGCAGTTTTAGAGAAAGAGATATGGAAATGAACTGGAAGGACAGACATTTTTAAAAGAAATAATAGAAGAAAAGTTCTTAGACCTGAGGGGGGAAAAGATTCAAGTTGCCTTTCTTTTTCTCTATTATTTCTGCTTCCTCCAAGGTTGGCTGTTTGGCTTTTATCCTAGTGCTTTTTTTTCATGCTCTTAGTTTTCCCCAGATCTGGTGGTTTATGGAAGAAGGACTAGGTTAGTTTAGAGAGCTTCTGTGGGTTTCTTTTGCAGTTTTCTGGCCTCATTTCCGCCCCCCTCCCCCGACCCCCGAGACCTCTTCTGCTGACCGGTCATGCTTACTATGGGCTTGCTGAATATAGGTGACGTATTAAATCTCAGTGTACAATGAAGTGGGCAGGCTGGAGACCCCCAGTTGCCATAGTTTGGCCTCGGTAAATATTACAGGGTGTTTTACAGGGAGTAACTTTATGAGGGGCCGTGGGTAGAGAATCAGTGAGGAGCAGGCTGTCCGGTAGCCTCTTTCATCGTCCCTGGGAAGGGTTTGGGAGGTGTGGCTTCCACTGAAAAGAGTTATAAAGGGAGTGAGAATTATCAGGGTACAACTAGCCCACATTATGGCAAGAAGACAACATGGGGATCTGAGGAAATGCTTGAGGACCCAGAGAGTTTATTCCCCAAAGGGGTAATTCCTAACCTCAGCCATGAGTCAGAATTCCCTGGGAAGTTTCTTCAAAATAAAGATTCTTGGGCCTCCACTGGGACTTATGAATTAGAATCTTTGAGAGGGAGTGGAACCTGGCAATGTATATCCCTTTGTCTGTGTGTCTTTTGTTTTTAATTCTTTCTTAATCTACATCTTTTTAAAGCTGCTCACAGACTTCTGATGATAAGCCAGACTTGAAAACTACTGCCCTACCGAATCAGTCGTTCCACCTGGCTGGTGATGAAAGGCGTTACTTGAGGTAGGAGCAGAGCTGGACTGAATAGGAATGAGAAATTGAGAAAGACTAGTAAAAACAGGCTTACTGTATGATTTCTGCTGCCATTTCTACTTTCATAGTTTACGCAAAAGAACACATGAGCTCCGATTGTGTGCACAGCGTTGGTGCCCAGACTGTGTCCCCCTAGCTCAGGCATCCCCATACCCCATCCCATCCCTGGCCAGAAGGAAGTGAGGCTGTCTGCTGGACTGATCTTGCATTCTTTTCCTGGGTCCTCAATGACCAACCTCTTGGGTTTTAGCATCGGCATGGGTCTCCAGCTCCCTGTGCCCCTCTCATCTTTTGTATTTAGGAAGCTAAATAGGTTCTTCTGACTTCCCACTGGCCCTGTCTTCTATGGAAGCAGAAAAAGAGGCTGTATTAGTTAAGGTCCTTTGGGCTGGAAACAAGAAAAGTCCACTTGGAATGATTTGTGCAAAGAGGGTGGGAGATTTCTTATTAAGATAGGACTACCATTCTTACATGCAACAATTTGGTATCTTTTAAAATGTATTCTTTGAGTATTCCTGGAATATTTGTTCAACTGTTTTCAGTAGGAAAGCTGATCTCTGCATAGGGGATGGCTGAAGAGTACTCAGTCTCTGCCCTGTTGTCCAAAGCAACCCATCTTTTGACCCCTAAGATTCATACCCCCTGGGGAAAACAAAACCCCTGCAGTTAACAGGACACCCTCATCCTTTAGCCTCTTAGAAATGTTATCAACAGCTGGATGTGACAGTGTTGTTTAAGTAAACCCTTTGATAGAGTTTCCCCCTCCTGGATAATCAAAGTCTTGCTTCCAGCTATGTGTAATACTCTCTTCTTAGAAAAGTTCAGGGGATCAGAATTGTCTCCATCTTATTAGATTTCCAGTGGTGTTTCAATACTCCTTATAGATTATGTGCACTGATAAAGAGCCTTTTATAGGAACACAAAAATGTCTCAATCCAAAGGGATAATGCCGTCAGACCTCGGGAGGGACAGTAACCAAGAAATGAGAAGTCATTAGGGTTATTTCTCCTCTAGTCTCTGCAGCTCCGTGCATTTCTGCTTCATTGTTTGGTGCTTCCTGAATGTTATTTTTTCTACTTGTCTGGCCCATGTGGCAGAGTGTGGCCGCCACTACTCCAGCCTTCAGGTTTATATGTCTTGTTTCTGCAACTTCCAGATTCCTGGGAGAGAGACAGTGATTGAACTAGCTCAGGCTAGGGCCCTCTTCTAGAGTTTGGGCATGAGGAGCCCTTCTCACATAGTACAAATACATCTGTTCCAGGAGCCCTGCCCTGGGGAACAAGGGCAGATACCCCAAAGTGGGTCCACTAAGGTGGCTCACCCTCCATGGCAAATATCTTTTCAAAAATCAGAGGGCATTCAACAGGCATCTTCCTTCTCTGGTTTCCATTCACATTCTTCTTCTGTAGATTCATAAATGGTATTAATAATCTCAAATTGCTTATCAAATAGAGGCTGATAGAGAACATCATACTTTCTTTCAAGATCATGAACTTCCTCATAGAACCTGGCTTCTGTCTGTGCACATTTAACTTGAAGGTTTTTGAGAGCATTCACGTGTCTTTTAACTACTCTAGGCAAGCTTTCAGTGTATCCTGTTGGTGTTTCTACCAGACCATCAAGTCTTTCTTGAAGGGCTGCCAGAATCTGAGGATTTTGCATCATCTGAACGCTCAGCTGACATGCTTTGATTTTTGTTTCTTCACCAGTTTCTTCTTCTACTTCTTCAACATCATCCAAATCTTGGTCAAGTTCAGACTGTTCTTTGTTGTCGGTGTCTGCCGTGTTGTTTGAACGCCAAATATTGGTGGCTAGCACAGGGAGCCAGGCGGCCGGCACTGTGCAGGCAGTGACTCAGGGCAGCCACGGGAGGAGCAGGAGGTGGCGGCGCGAGCAGATGGCGCTGGAAAAGCTGCTGCCATATTTCTAATGTCTTGGAAATAACTGAGGTCATTGATTTTTTTTCAGATCTCTTCTTTTCAAATATGTGTACATTTAAAACTAGAACTTTCTTTTTTAAGCACTGCTTTAACTGCTTTCTCTACTCTTTGATATGTAATATATTCACGTTCTTTTGTTAAGAGTATTTTCTAATCTTTATGATGATTACTTTTTTGATTCATAGATTGTTTAAAAGAAACTGTCTTAATGGCAACCTCCCGAATGGGAGAAGATATTTGCAAATCATACATCTGATAATATATCCAAAATATATAAAGAACTCACACAACTTGATATTAAAAAATAAACAACCCAATTAAAAATGGGCAGAGGACTCGAATAGACATTTTTCTAAAGAAGACATACAGATGGTCAACAGGTACATGAAAAGATGCTCAACATCAGTAATCATCCGGGAAATGAACATGAAAACCACCATAAGATAATCACCTCACACCTGTCAGATGGCTGCTATAAAAAAGACAAGAAACAACAAGTATTGACAAAGATGTGGAGAAAAAGGGATCCTTTGTGCATTGTTGGTGGAAATGTACGTTGGTGCAGCAAATTATGAAAAAACAGCATGGAGATTCCTCAAAAAACTTAATATAACTACCATACGATCCAGCAATTCCGCTTCTAAATATTTTTTCCGAAGAAAATGAAAACACTACTTTGAAAAGTTATAAGTACTCCTTTGTTCATTGCGGTGCAATCTGCAATAGCTAAGATCTGGAAGCAACTTAAGTGTGTATCAGTAGATGACTAGAAAAAGAAGATGTGGTATATATAGGCAATGGATTATTATTCAGCCATAAAAAGAATGAAATCTTACCATTGCAAAAACATGGGTGGGCCCGGAGGGTATTATGCTAAGTGAAATAAATCAGATGGAGAAAGATAAATACTGTATGATTTATTTCACTTATATGTGGACACTAAAAAACAAAACAAACGAACAAACAAAACAAAACAGAAACAGAGTCATAGACACAGAGAACAAACTGGTTGTTACCAGAGGGGAGAGGGGAAGGGACTGATGAAATAGGTGAAGGGGATTAAGAGGTACAAGCTTCCAGCTATAAGATAAATAAGTTATGGGGATGTAATGTATGCACAGGGAATAAAATCAATAATAGTGTGAACAACTTTGTACCAGGATGGATGGTACCTGGTCTTGTTGCAGTGGTCATTTCATAATGTATGAAAATATTGAATTGCTGTGTTGTATACCTGAAACTACGTTAATGTTGTATGTTAATTACAACTCAAAAAAAAACCCAGCTGGGTTTTTTGCAGAAATTGACAAGCTGATCCTAACATTCATCTGGAAATACAAGGGACCTAGAATAGCCAAAACATTCTTGAAAAGGCAGAACAAAGTTGAAGGACTCATTTCCAGATTTCAAAACTTACTGCAAGGGGGAAGCTGGGACGAGGTGAGAGAGTAGCATTGACATGTATACACTACCAAGTGTAAAATGGATAGCTGGTGGGAAGCTGCTGCATAACACAGGGAGATCAGCTTGATGATGGGTGATGACTTAGAGGGCTGGGATAGGAGAATGGGAGGGAGTTCCAGGAGGGAGGAGGGGATATGGGTATATGTGTGTGAATACAGCTGATTCACTGTGTTGTGCGGCAGAAACTGGCACAACAGTGTAAGGCAATTATACTCCAATAAAGAGCTTAAAATATGAAATTAAAAAATAGAATCAGAAAGTAAAATAGATAACTAATAAGTAACTACTGTATAGCACAGGGTGTTCTTCGCAATACTGTCCAATGACCTATATGGGAAAAGAATCTGAAAGAGTGGATATATGTATATATATATATAACTGATTTACTTTGCTGTACAGCAGAAACTAACACAACATTGTAAAGCAACTGTACTCCAATAAAATCTTTTTTAAAAAATCAAAAAGAAAAAAAAAACTTACTGCAAAGCTATAGTATTGAAAACAGTGGCATGAGGATGAACATATAGATCAATGAAATAGGATTGAGAGCTCAGAAATAAGCCCTCATGTTATGGTCGGTTGATTTTTGATAAGGGTACCAAAACAATTAAATCAGAAAGGATGGTCTTTTCAGCAAATGGTTTGGCTGCATGACTGTATACCAAAAACCACTGAACTGTGCACTTTAGGTGAACTTTATGATATATAGTTATGTGTCAATAAAGCTCTTTAAAAATAATAAAAAAGAGTATCTCCTAGTTTCTGATTATTTGGAAATTTATTTTTTATTGATGTTTAGCTTATTTGATTTGTGGGCAAAGAAAATACTTGTATGAGTTTAATCCTTTGAACTCTTAAGATTCACTGTATAACTCAGTTTATGATAGGTTTTTATATATATTTTGTAAATACAAAGAATGTATATTCTGTAGTGGTTGGTTATAGCTTTCTATACATGCATGTTCATTCTGTTTGTAATTGAATTGTTTCAGTACCCTATACGCTTACTGATTTTTCATCTCTTTGCTAAGTTAATGTGAGAGCTGTGTTAAAACCTCCCACCATGATTATGAAATTTTATATTCCTTCTTATAGTTCTGTCAATTTTTGCTTTATATATTTTGAGGTGATGTTGTAAGGTACATCCACTTCTAGATTTTTTTGTTCCATCCTGGTGAATTCAAATTTCCAACATCATAAAGCATCTCTATTTTTCTCTTCATCTTGAAGTCTACTTTAGTGTAACTAAACTAAATTTATTTTGGTTAGTGGTTTTATGGTGTCTCTTCTCAATTTTTCATTTTCAAACTTTGTGGTCTTTATATTTAAGAAACGTCTCTTTTAAACAGAATATAATTGAATTTTCATCCTGATAATCTTTGTCTTTTAATAGGTGCATTTACTGTATTTGGGTTTAATGCAATTATTAATATATTTGCATTTAAATCTTTCATTTCATTATGTAAAGTGAAATGTCTCCATCTTTTATATGTTCTTTTTTTCCTCTTCATTTTTGCTTTCTGTTGGATTGACTGCATATGTGCCCTTATTGTATCTTTTTCCACCTATTCATTTGGAAGTATACACTCTTTTCTATTCTTTTAATGGTAGTACTAGACATCAAAACATGTATGCTTTAAAAAAATTTTTTTTATTGAAGTATAGTTTACTTGTTATAGTGTGCCAATCTCTGGCTGCACAGCACAGTGATTCAGTTATACACACACATTATTTTCTTAATATTCTTTTCCACTGTGTTTTATCAGAGAATATTGAATATAGTTCCCTGTGCTATACAGTAGGACCTCGTTGTTTATCCATCCTGTATGTAATAGTTTACATCTGCTAATCCCAAACTCCCAGTCCTTCCCTCCCCTCCTCTCCTCCCCCCTTGGCAACCATAAGTCTGTTCTCTATGTCTGCGAGTCTGTTTCTGTTTTGTAGATAGGTTCATTTGTGCCCTGTTTTAGATTCCACATTTAAGTGATACAATATGGTATTTGTCTTTCTCTTTCTGACTTACTTCACTTAGTGTGATAATCTCTAGGTCCATCCATGTTGCTGTAAATGGCATTATTTTGTTCTTTTTTATGGCTGAGTAGTATTCCATTGTGTATATATGTACCACATCTTCTTTATCCATTCTTCTGTTGATGGACGTTTAGGTTGTTTTCATGTTTTGGCAATTGTGAAGAGTGCTGCCATGAACATAGGGGTGCATGTATATTTTTTGATTATCGTTTTGTCCAGATATATGCCCAGAAGTGGAATTGCTGGATCATATGGTAATTGTATTTTTGGCAAAACATATATTCTTGACTTATCAAAGTCAAATATTAATTGGTCATTTTATCCTCTTCCTAGGTGATGCAAGGAAGGATCTTAGGGTACTTTAATGTCATTTATCACTCTTCTGATTCATATGCCATTTATATTAATGCCATATATTTTCAATGCCATAAGTCTCAATACTTGCTGTTTTATGTAGTTGCTCTTTATTTAGAATTACACACTTTCTTCAACAATTTAATTTTTTTAGAACTTTTATTGAGATATAATTGACATGCAGTAAACTGCATATATTTAAAGTGTACAATTTGATATCTTTTTTCTTATTAGTAATGTATATATGGCAATTCCAATCTCCCAATTTTTCTCACCGCCACCCCCCCTGCTTTCCCCAGTTGGTATCCATATGTTTGTTCTCTACATCTGTGTCTCTATTTCTGCCTTGCAAACTGGTTGATCTGTACCATTTTTCTATATTCTGCATATGTGTTAATATACGATATTCATTTTTCTCTTTCTGACTCACTTCACTCTGTATGACAGTCTCTAGGTCTATCCATGTCTCTACAAATGTCCCAATTTGATTCCTTTTTACGGCTAATATTCCATTATGTGTGTGTGTGTGTGTGTGTGTGTGTATACACACCACATCTTCTTTATCCATTCACCTGTTGATGGACATTTAAGTTGCTTCCATGGCCTGGCTATTGTAAATAGTGTTGCAGTGATCAGTGGGGTGCATGTGTCTTTTTGAATTATGGTTTTCCCTGGGACCATTTTAATTTTCACTCTTCATTTCTTTCTGTATCTCCAAGCTTCGTGTAACCTGAAAAACACCTTTTAATATTTCCTTTAGGACTGGTCTACCAATGGTGAATTCTTTCTATTTTTGTTTGTCTGAAAATTATTTCATTTATGGAGGCTATTTTTGCTTTTCTTCTTGTTATCAGTGGGATGGTTGGTCCATATTACGTAGCCCACCATCACTCTCCATCAACTTTTATATTTGGCAACATTTGGTTTTCCTTTCTATTCACTCTTACCTGATGTTGTGCTGTACATGAAACATGATGACTTACCAAAGTACCATCGGTAATATCCTGTTAAATCTTTCTTCATGTAAAGTAGTTTTGTATTTGGGAATTTCTTTTTTACAAAAAATATAGTCAAAACAAAAGTAACTAAACCCTGTTGTGTTGGGTCACTTTGAATACGTCTCTTGCTACAGTTGGAAGTTATGGTGGTTTTCCAACTTGTCTAGTAGCCAGGAACATTGCACTCATGGCAAAAAATAACCTAGATGTTCTCATCCTTAATATAGGATTATGTGGGGGTGCTGTGGAGAGGTGGCCTGTGTAATTCCTGGAATGGGCTCCCCAGGGACAGTAATGATCTGTGTATTAGTGATGGTATAGATGTGTTCTAGAATATGATTTGTCTATACTTTGGGAATTTTTATTTGAGTTTCTTAAATAAACTAATATTTTATATCTGAAGTATCCCAGAGACAAAGCCCAATGGTGCAAAGGGAGTAGAGTTTAGACACTGAGCACCATGGAATAACTTCTTAAACTCTGCTTCTGTGTGCACATGGCCAAACTCAGTGTCCAGTGAAGACAATAAAACATCCTTTGTTTTGCTTTATTTTTGAGTTATTTGTGTGTATGTTTCTTACTCACTAGAACACGATGTTCTGTAGCAAGACTGAAGAGTCTGACATCAGTTACAAATACACGTCTATTGATTACCTTCAAATCGACAGTCATTCATCACCAGCAAGCTCCCGGTTGGACCCTTGGGGGCCAGGCAGATAGCGGCTTTGTGGGGATTATGCAAATTGGAGGGCACATGCCCCTTAAAAACTGTGTGGCCACCCTTAGTTTGAATTATTACCACGTTGGGATGTGGGTCCTATATTGATTTCCTCTTTCCTTTTCCTGACATGTCAGAAATCTAGGTGCTTATGTGAAATCTCCATATTTCTAAACATTAGCAAATAATTCCCTTTTTTGGGGTAAACTCTACAACTATAGTTAGAAGAATCAGACCTACAGGCCAGATTCCTCCTGGGGCCGCCAGTGTGCTCCCTTTATCTTAGCTATAACCTAGGCACTGCTCGCATTCAGTACCCAAGGTCACTGAGCATCTGACCTCAAAGGTGGCATTGAGGATGATTGTGAGGCTGAATGAGATGAACATCTTGCATGAGTCACTTAATCCAGACGCCCAAGAGTCATCCTAGTGCCTCCTTTCTCCCTCCATGCTCATCTTCCCTGAGCCTTGAACTTTGCAAAGCTTTGGTATATGTTTGTGCAAGGAAATTAACAATTGCATTCCAGCCTGTGAATGTCAGTCAAGAACACGTATTCCTCGTGCAATAACTTAGATAAAGTCAAATACTTATGAAAAGCAGATGTGTAGCTCTGCGTACAATATAGAGAGGGAAAAAAAGTAAAAGACTTCATTGAGATATCGAAAGGTTGTTGTGGTCAAGTGAATCATAGCAGCAGATGTATTCTATCCAAGATGGGAAATGCTAGCTGTGAGTGATGATAGGTCGGCTGCTGCATTTGACTGGATTCCTGGTCCGCAAGGGCAGGGGAGGGGCATCCATGAGCAAAAGGCAGGCTTTGTCTGGGCCAGACAGGAAGGGGTGCTGCCCGGGCTCCCCCACACCTTGGACACATGGTTCTGGAAGCTACAGCTGTTCACCTATAAAATGGGGATTGGTAATATCCACCTCCAGGGTTTATTGAGAAGGTGAGAAAGAAGGCAGGGAAAGTATTGGCAAGGGTGCTCACTGTGTGCATACATGGTGGCTGCTCTGTGCAGGGCCAGATGATTCCGCTCCTTCTCCAGGCCCACTTCGGAGTCTGGCCCAGAAGAGGGTCACTGAGTGACGTGATGTTAGTTGACTCAGACTTGGGGGAGAAAGCCTATACATAGGGTTCAGATAACAACTTACCTTATAAAATATTAGTAACATGGAATTTAAATAATTACTTTGAACCCATCTTATGGGGATGTCTGAAAAGAAGGAATTGGGAATAGGGGTACCCACCTTACAAAACATAGAAGTTGCCTCTGCAGGGTGACCATCAGGTCAAGCATGGAGCTGATATCAGTCAACCGTATTTTACTGTCTAGATTTCAGAGCTGGGGCTGCCAAAGTGGGGCTGCTGAATACAATACGTCTTCTCTCAGAAGACTCACCACCACCACGCAGCCCAGGAGTATAGACCCCCACCCCGTCGTCCCTGATCCAGTTCCTCCTAATGCTGGTTCCTTCCCTCCCCATCACTCTTTCTGTGTCCCAACTCTTGATGATGGTGATCGGTTTTTACTTCATATTTTTGTTGTAACATTAAACTGTGTTCACAGATTGCAAGTCTGATTAAGTTGGCTGGTTACTTGACATTAGGGTCCGCTTACTATTTTAAAAAAGCAGAATTGTGCACGTGGAATTCTGTAAGATTAGGGAGCTGTGTCCAGCATGTCTATCAGGGACTTGGGTGGAGCATGGAAGCTGCGAAACTGAGCAGAGTGGCTTGTAGCTGGGGTGACCAGATCAGGATTCACACAGCAGGCTGGTATTCCGGGCCAAAACCAACAAGAGGAAGTTCAGTAGTGATTCATGTTAAGTCTTGCCTAAGTAAAAATGGGAGAGAGCTGGCTCTCCTGTCCTTGTTTGGAAAAAGACATTATTTTGAAGAACAAAAGCTTACACTTACGGAGACATTTATTATATTTACTGTGATGCTGTGTGATTCATTCTATAGATGGTATTTTATTTAAATCCTATTGGGGTAAAATTATCACCTCTGTAAAAAACCTTTTAGAAAGGTTAAGAAACTTATCTAGAGTCACACAGCTTTAAAAAAAAGTTTTTATTGAAGTATAGTTGATTAACAGTGTTGTGCCAATCTCTGCTATACAGCAAAATGACTCAAAGTCATACACATATATATGCATTTTTATATTCTTTTCCATTATGGTTTATCACAGGATATTGAATATAATTCCCTGTGCTATACATTAGGACTTTGTTGTTCATCCATTCTCAATGTAGTCGTTTGCATTTACCAACCCCAAATTCCCAGTTCATCCCTTCCCCACCCTCTTCCCCCTTGGCAACCACAAGTCTTTTCTGTATATCTATAAGTCTGTTTCTCTTTTGTAGATAGGTTCATTGGTGCCATATTTTAATTACCATATAATCCAGCAATCCCATTAATTATAACCTGGGAATATACCCAGACAAAACCGTGATTCAAAAAGATACATGCACCCCTAAATTCATAGCAGCACTCTTCACAATAGCCAAAACATGGAAACAACCTAAATATCCGTCAGCAGATGAATGGATAAAGAAGATGTGATACCTATATAGAATGGAATACTACTCAGCAGTAAAAACGAGATAATGCCATTTGCAGCAACGTGGATGCAACCAGAGTCACACAACTTTTAACCATTATGTGATACTTCCTCCCTAATGAGATCCAATAAATAGTGTGACTGGAAAAGTTAGGAAGGCAGGGAGGGAGGGAGAAGAGGGAAGGGAAGAAGGAGAGATAGAAACTTAGATTTCATCCAAAGAAACCTGGATAATAGAGGCACTATGTGGTCTGTATTATTCTCAGATACAGTGTTATGTTCCGGATGCTACATTTCAAAATAAAAAAATGTGCAGAGTGCAGAGTGGGCAGAGAGAGGAAATATTTGTGAGAGAGCTGGAACAATTGAAGGTACCAAATTATTTGAGAAAGCTTGAGAAGGGGTCTTCTGTAAAAGAGGATGGGCACACATCATCCACTGCTCTAGAGGATGTAAGTTCCAGGGAAGCAGGTTCTGTGTCACTACAAGGAAGAATACACAAGTATTGGGTTGGCCAAAAAGTTCTTTGGGGTTTTTCATAAGATGTTACAGAAAACCCAAACGATCTTTTTTGCCAGCGCAATCCAAATGTTCAGAAATGACCCTGGGGGCACTGTGTTCAGCTCCAGTGGAGGTTTTTTGTTTTTCTTTTCTCTGAATGTCTGTGTTATCCTCATGCTGCTGGCATCAAAGGGAAGAGATGAGAACTCGGTGGACATTGGGGATGTTACTGCTGCTCTTTGGAAAACGAGGAGTGATGAGACCAGCAGGAGGACTGGCTGGTGGGAAACAGCAGTGAGTTTCAAAGCAAAATCTGACCATCTTTATGGCCAAGGAGAGGAGAAAAACTTGAGGACCCCTCTTGAGGTGTCGTTTTCTCCCTGTTATTTTAGGGGAAAAATATCTTACTGATTCAGCCAGAGAAAGTAAATGCCTGCATGTATAACTTGCCTATTTTAGTTATTTTAGTATCAAGATTCTTTTTTGTTTTTCTTTTTTCTTTTTAAAGTAAAGGTGGAGAAGTTATGGAAAAAAACCTGACTCTAAAAACTGAACAGATGGGATAGTGTGAAAAGAAACAAATCGAAACAATATTGCAAAGAACTCTCAACTTTCATTTTAAAATACAGATGATGTTTTTCAGCTTTTCACATCAGTATATCAACCTATCAGTATATCAAATGACAAAATAAAAAATCAATTTCAGCTGTGTCTGTTTTAACCCTTTACCTAAATGATTTGGACTCACCCACCTCAAAGCCCAGATGAATGTATTAAAGTGCTTATTGTATTTTTTATGAATTAGAACTTTATTTTATATTAAGTTATAGACAGGACACAGTTCTGTTTGGTGACGTTTACTATAGAAAATGGAACCGAACAGTGGTCTAATTAGAACAGTGAACAGTATGGGTTTAATTAGCCCTTATTCCCGATGACAGACTTGATCAGCTGCCAGGTATTTATTCTTTCCTTACCCTTGACTGTTGCTGAAATATTGCCTCTAGTAGAGCTGCTTACTGTGCTATAAATAGGTAGCTTGGTAAGAAGCCAGGAAACCCACTGCCCGGTGAGACGTGGGTGAAAATTATTGGAAGACCTCCTCCTTGCTTCCACCGTTATTTCTTCATTTCGCATTTGAAGGTCCTTTCTATAGATCCCTCTCTTAACTTTTTTTTTTTTTTTGGTTGGATAAGGTAACTTGGCCTAAGGGCGTACGAAAGTCTGTGCAATATCAAGCTGAGCCCCCCGCTTCCGTTTATTAGTGTCAGGGTTTCCTTCATTAACTTTCCTGGTCTCCAACTTAGAACTCACCTATTCAGTCCTGTCTGACTTGAGCTTTTCTGTATGTCAGCAGGATGTGGTTTCGTTTGTGTGCTTGTTTTCAATGAAAATATTAAAGCGTTGGGTTTAAAAAAAACTTTACAAAATGCAGAGAAACAAAAACAGAAGTTTATATTGCCCAGCTCCTGGAAGTAGCCACTGCTCATATTTTAATTAACCTCTTACTCCTTTCCCTAGGCAGGTACACGTTTACCTGTATTAAACATGATATAGGCTTACATTCTTCTCTAATGATTGCCTTTTACTCCCCAAATAATTTTTAAAAGAAATTTCTATATTCATGAAAATTTAGATAAAATTCACATCCATTATAGCACCACCTGGCCTCATCAAATTGAATGCTTTGTCATATTTGCTTCAGATCTTTTATGGGAGGGCTGGGAGGAGAATAAAACGTTCCATTAGCAATCCTTTTGTGTCTTTCCCCCAGTTCACTCCTAGACCCGCTCCCTCCATCCTTTGAGGCAATTTGGTAGGTTTTCTTCCAGCCCATATACTTGTACTTTTACTACTGCATTTTTGTGTGGATATTCATATACTTATTCCTTTATCTATTGGTGAAGAGATAGAAAATGCTATGTGTTCTTCTTTTAATGTAATTAAAATTATGAGTCTTTTCCTTTAGAGTTTCTACCTTTGTTGACATATCTAGGACAGTCTTTGCTATATCATCTGTATAACTTTTAAATCTATAACTTTTTTTTAGTATTTTATGGTTTCAGCATTTAAAATATTAATTTCTGGGATATACCTGAATTCATTTTGGTGTCTTTTGTGGAGAAGTTGTCTGTTATTTTAAACCATTCATCACACCGACTTGTGGTTCTATATGATGTCCTTATACTTGGGTCTGTTTCTAGACTCTTCTTTTTTTAAACTTAATAGATCCAAATGCTTATTACTATGCCAATTCTATACTGTTTTGATTGAGGCAATGTCCCTCTAATTTCTCCTTTCACTGTTTTTTCTTTGCTCTTGCAGATATTTACTCCACCAGATGAACTTTAGAGTTATTTTCTTAGGGTCCAAAAAAGTCCCCTTTGAGATTTTGATTGGAGTTGTTGTAAATGTATAGATTAATTTGGAGAGAACATTTTACAGTATTGAGTTCAGCTGTTTGGGACTATGGTATCTTCTCCATTTATTCAAGTCTACTTTAGGCCTCTTCGTAAAGTTTTGTAGTTTTATTTAAGTAATACACAACATTTCTTTGCATATCTATATCTCTCTGTATATTTAAAAGTTTTTAACTCCACCTGTTCCCTTTTGTTTAGAGTATCTTGATATAAGTCAATGCTGGCAAGTCCAGAAGAGAAATTAAACCAAACAGTAATCATAATTGAGCTTTCTCTATTTTCTTGGATCCTTTTTTTTGGCATATCAGAAATGCATTTTTATTTGAAAACAACTTAAATTTTTAGACAAATGATTTTAGTATATAAATTTGACTTTGTTTTTATACAGAATATAAAGATTTCCCTCATTGATCTTCTATGTAGAGGGTATTACAAGCCTGAAGGGAGATACTTTCTGCATACGAGTGTGTATCTTACATGTCTGGTACTGGAAACCAATGTGTAGTGCTTTCCACACATAAATTAGGTCAAGGGACACCACATATTAAAAAGGGGATAAGAGAAATATTCTGTTAATCAGACTCAAGAAGCAAACATGACACAAAAACTGCAGGTAAGACCAAGTGAGTAACTTTAGTTAGGACACTGCAGGTTATACTGGGGTAACAGGTTTGTGAAGCTAGAGTGTGCACCACATTAAAACAGCAAGAAAGAGCTATTTATATAGAAAGGCCGGAATGAGGGATTTTTTCACTAAAGCAAATGAACTTCTTGTCAACTGCCAAAACAAAACAGAACAGAGCATGTCAGTGTTGGTATACTGAAGGCATATCATACCAGGTTTTGTGCAGCATGCTAAGTTAGTCAGAACTTCTTCACTGGTGCATATGAATCATTCATAGTCATGGAAAGTTTTTTTTCCCCTTCTTGCCAAATTTCAGGCATGTCCTATTTTAGATGGAGTATAGCTTTTATCTAAAATTTCATCCTGTAAAAACATATGAAGACAACATTCATTCTGTGCCAGAGGATGACCAGCGACTTTGTTTATCAACTGCTCCAGCCCTTGCTTCCTTTCTTCAATAAAAATGTAGTCAAATATTCCATCATCTCCTCTAAAAGGAAGTTTAGGCAAAAATGCTTTTCCAGGGAGGGGGGGACTACAACCTTGCTCTCTCTTTCTAATTCACTCCGCAGCCATTCAAAGTCACTGTATCTTCTTCTAACAGTAGATTCCTTCAGCTTGAAAACAGGCAGATTTGTCCTGACCCTGATTTCGGAGGTGGTGAAGCGGCCCCGGCCGACCCCCACTGTCTGCGGATTGCTCACATGGATCTCGAGGAAGTTGCTGGAGGCCCGTAGGCATCATTCAGGTTCTGCGGCTTGGTGATCAGCCGCCGGATGTCCGCCATGGTCTTTGCCATTTCGCTGCTGCAGCCACCGGCGCCGCCGCGGGCTCCCTCCACCCGCTCCGTGTTCCACCGACCCGGCCGCCCGCCGCGGGGACACCGGGCTCGCCCTGAAGCTTTATCTGTTTTGTTTACTTGGGATGGAGCCTCTCTCAGGAGGTCCCATAAATCCTCATGCGAAAAGATTTCCTTGGAATAAGCACCAGTCTGTATGACAGAGAATTTCTTAGATAGAAGCTGGGACCCTGCTATGTAAGTTATAAAACAAAATAATAATCATAAATATTATTTATATTTAGCCAATGTATTTAAATTTTGAAATGATAAAATTTCAGATTTAAAACTGAGCTTGGAAGCCATCTGGATAAAATCCTCCTAAGGTGGAAAGGTACTCATGTGGTACTAGTTTCGGTGTGTGTTGATGTAGCCATTGCAAAGCAAAGCATTTTTAGGCAACTTAGGTCTTTGTGAATAGCTTAGAATAAGACTCTGGAGAAACTGGGAAAGCTTTTGGGATATTTCTAGCATTCTGTCTATAATTTGTTGGGTCTTTTCACTTTCCAGACCTCAAGAAACACTCGTTTGGATGGAAGACAAAGATAACACCTGGGATGCTTGGGGCGACTGGTGTGACTGCCCCGGACTTGCGGGGGAGGAGCATCCTAGTCTCTGCAGAGATGTTTGGCTGGCAGGTAAGTGGTGGCTTTACCTGTTCTTCTCTCTGGGGTGTCAGGGCCTTCGGATGGGTGGAGTTGGGTAGACAACTTGGCTTCTTGGTTGCGGAAGGTACCACCATGGTGGTGTAACATCTGCTATGTCTGAATATTAGTCAACTTCTAGTTACCATATTTAAATCATAATGGCCGCCTTGTCATGACTGGCCATACCCCTCCACATGAGACTCGCAGCTCACAGCAGCAGGGGCGCCACACATCTGGGGCTTTAAGGGAGGCAAGGCTGGCTTGTGAAGTCACCGGCCCAAAGTTGTTGAGACTTTGAGTAAGAGGTCAAGTTTTCTGTGTTCCACCCTTGAGCTGTTCCAGTTTTAATCATTTTCTGTTCACTTTCTCTGAGCAACCCATTGATTAAGAAGGTAATGCAAGTTCTGTGCTCCCATCTTAGAAATGTTTATGTTAAGTAACATTTGTTAAAATGTAAGATCAGCTTCTTAGAAAATAAACATACGTTGTAAGAAGCCCGCAGCTATCATTGCTCTTGAGACAGTTTGAGGTGATTTCCGTCCCAGCCAAGGATTTGTACCTGAGCTCTCAGGTAAGACAGAGCTCCAGATGGATGGAACCAGATGTGCTGGTTCTGGACAAAAGAAGACTCCAAGATCTTGGCAGCCAATTTCAGTTTGGGATGTTGTCAGGTGAAAGAGGGAATGGACGTTCCCTGAAGGTGTAAGGTATAGAGCAGAAATGCTCTGGATTCCATCAAGGTCGCTGTCTTACGGCATATCAAAGAGTAACCACGTACATTCTCATTTCCTTGAGACAGCACAGAGCAGGGCAGACAGGAGATTGTAGACACGGCCTTTGAGAAGGAGGACTCTGAGTCCACTGCAGGACGGGATGGGAAGGCTGCTGGAGGTAGTGTTGGTGTCATTGTCTTAGGGCAAGTTCTGACTCAGAGCTTTGAACCCTAAGTAAATGGCTGCAGAACTGAGTCCAGGGATTAGTCTTGCAATGACAAAGTGGTATAGCTGCTTCCCCCACGCTGTGACCTTGGGGAAGAAGTAAAGGCCCTCTAAGTGTATCACACTATGTGGATATTGTGTTGTATTGGGATGTGTTTACCCCGGTGAGGCTTGTAATAGGAGGGCTGTACTCCTGTGGGCAAGGGTCAGGGAGGGTCTTCTTATGTGGGGAACAAGTTCTTTCCCACCACAGGTCAGTCACTTGAGGGAGAGGTTGCCAGCATGGAGACTGGCACAGGGAAGGTGAGATGTTGGCAGCTCAATCCAAATCTGCAGGATCTGAGTAATTTGCAGTGAATGGTAGGGTTCAGATGGGGAGAGAGTGGGGTTTCTGTGTGTTTGTCTTTTCTTTGTAAAAGTGGTATGTACCTCCCCAATTGCCAACAACTAAACATAAAAGCCACCCCTCCTGTTAGAGCATTTTATGATTCCTTGACATTCATCCCCCATGCCCTGACCTCGAAATATAAACATGCATATCCTGTGGTAAACGGAAAGGCAATTGTTAGGAGTAATAGAAGGGGTGAGACTACTTCACCTCAGCCTTCTGAGCTCAGTCAAGTTTCTATTTGAATCACTGGCATAGATGGTCCTAATTCAGCATCAGGGATCAGTTAAACACCAAAACTTCCATAAATTCTACTTATGCACTGGCAAAAGACATAAAGGCAAAATTAAATAAAAATGAAAATTAAAATGGTATACACTTGTATTTGTTAAAAAGAATTAACAGGGGCTTCCTAGGTGGCGCAGTGGTTGAGAATCCGCCTGCCAATGCAGAGGACACGGGTTCAATCCCTGCTCCAGGAAGATCCCACATGCCACGGAGCAACTAAGCCCGTGCGCCAAAAAAAAAAAAAAAAAAAAAAAGAATTAACAGGATATATCAATATTAAGGACCATGAATGGCCAATTTCACCTTTTGTCATACAACCAAAATGCTTCCATGGTTTGTTATTTTACTAATTTAAAACATTACTTCGATTTTGCTTAGAATATGATTTTGCCAAGTGAGCTATCTCAATGTGAGTGTACATTTGTGTCTTCTCTCTCTCAGCTGTGGTCAGCTGCTACTGGAAAGGCTTCGGGGTAGGAAGGGCACTGCTCAGCCTCTTCTACCTTCTCTGCACTTATTCAGAAAAGGAGATTTGGGCAAGAGGAGAGGAGAAGGAGGGGGAGGAGAGTTCTGCCTTCACTTTGGTGAGCGGGTGTTGATGCTCTCTGGTTTAGTAGGTGTTTAAAGCTAGCTTCATCTATTGTGAGCACTTTGATGGATTTCTTTGAGATACTATCTCCTGCTTCCCCCTAATCTCTTGGGATCCCTTGCCTGCAGTTCGCTTGACATGTGGTATATGCAGTCCTCTGACTTGGTGATACTGCTCTTTCCTAATTTTGGACACCGAGGCATACTCCCAGCTTCTCCCTGTTTATGTCTACTCAACTCCTCAGAGGCTGTCTCGGTGCATTCATCCCTAAGACAACCCCATGCTGGCTCTGTTGCATGTGGCCCACATCTGGTTCCCTGAAAACCATCCTGTGCACTTTGCCAAACAAAGTCACCAGTTATAGGAGCCAATGCAGCAGCACCTGCTCTGCTTACACAGACCACTTCAGCTGAGTTCTCAGCCCTTAAATTTCTCAGGTGTGAATTAGACCCCAACGACCTGCAAGAGGCACGTATCAAACTCTTCAGCTGGTGTCCCTCAAATGTCTTCCTCGCGACTGGGTGTTAGCAGATTGAAGCCCTCAACGCCTCTCATTCTGTTGGAACAGAGTGAGGGGTAGGATCATAGCATAGATTTCTCAAAGAAATTTTCAGAAATCCTTATAGTGTCTAAGTCTCCAGCTCCAAGGTGCTTTTTATACGTTGGTGTGGCGGAGGAGTTTAACAGTTGTGAATTAAGGTAACACAGAGGCTGCCGTCATGGTTCTTATAATCTAGGGGGACAAACAGTAAAGTGTGTAATCAAATTGTATGTAATTAAAATTTGTGTCAAGGGGGTAGATAACACCCATCCAGGGAAGTCCTCTGTGCTGAGGGTCTCTTGCTGAGACCCGACTGCTGAGAGGAAGTCAGTTATATGAAGGGTGGAGGGTTTTGGGACATAGAAACCAGATAGTGGGGCCAGCATATGTGAAGGTGCTGCAGCAGGAAATGAAAAGAGGCTTCTATGCCTGCAAAACAACAGACAAGGGAGCCAGCAGAATGGGCCAATGTTGAAGAAGAAGGGAGATTTGTAGGCCGTGGAAAAGAATCTGATTCTTAGATTTTGGATTTCAAATACTAGTAAATTGTCCCAAAAAAGCATATTTGGAACTGATATAGGTTGTCAGTTTTTTGTCAAATAAAGAGAAACGTAAAGGCAAACAAACAAAAAACTCAACTATGGTCTCCCCTCACAGACTTTTCAGGAAAGAATTACAGTCAGAATCGTTTCATTCTAACAGTAAAAAGTAGGACATGATCTTAGATTGAAAGACCTGCCTTTAAGTTGAATTCATGTAGCTTTATAAAAATCACCTTTTTGCCCTTATTTGTCTCGCTTCACTTTGGACCATACTTCGGATGTAATAAAAACTACCACAGAGGTTAACAACCTAATGATGCGTCGTTGGGAACCAGAAATTGGGAAGGAAAGCATAATAAGGGACTTAGAACTGGAAGCTGCAAGATCCCTGAAGGAAGCGATATGCAGAAAAATGACTTTATCTGAACCATGTTTTTTCATCCTAGCAGTCACCAGTTTTTAAGCTGTAAGAGGCAGAGAAGCCAAGCAGAAAGAGGCTGCTAAGAGGCTGAGAAACTAAGCAGATTTATTGGCAGTTTCATAGTCCTGGGATGTAAAAATTATAGTTCAAAGCCCTGGTAAACACCTCAGGTGATCAGTTTGTATCACCCATGGACTATACCCCAGGAGAAAGGGAGAAACTAATCCTAAACAGACTAGATATTACAAAGACTGAAACCTAGTCTTGAATTAGCTCAACCCTAATCTGAGTAATACAATTTGTTGCTATTCCAACTGCCTCCAAGAAGCTTAAAAAAAACCCACCCTGGAGGAAGATGACACCAGCCAGAGATTATGCAAGTTTTTATAGCTCGTGCCAATAATTCAATAAAACATTACTCATCTTACCATGATACAAGAGCAAGAGGTAAAACAGACAATAGAAACAAGTACTAGAGTTATTGGACCTGTGTGTTAAAAAAGAAAACAAAAACCCTGTAATAAATATTTGTAAGAATAGATGACAGAGTAGAGAATTTCACCAGAGAAGTGGAATCCATAAAATTGAATCATATGGGAATTTGAGAATAAAAGCAAGTGATAACTGAAATTAGGAACTAAATAGATGCCCATAATAGCAGATTAGAAACAGCCGAAGAGAGTATAGATTTGTAGAAATATCCAGGCTAAATTATGGGGGGTGGAATACAGCACATAGAATAAGGGATGTATGGAACAGGATGAAAAAGTCTAAACCATGTATACTTGGAGTCTGAAAAGGGAAAGCGAGAGAGAATAGCGTAGAGGCACTATCTGAAGAGATAGTAAACCAGGAATTTCCCCAGATTTCCAAAAGTTATTGCCATAAAGATATCAAACCACAAATTCCAGAAATTCTACACACCCCAAAGAGAATAAATATGCATAAACACACTATGGTAAAATCTTGAAGCCAGAGAGAAAAGACACATTAGCTTCAAAGGAGCAAAGATAATGTTGACTGCTAACTTCTCATTAGAAGATAATGAAATTACCTAACATCTTGAAAGCAAATAACTATTACAATAGAATCCTCTATCTAGCAAAAATATCTTTTGAGTGTAAAGGTGAAATAAAGACATTTTGAGGCAAACAAACACTGAGATAATTCTTTACTATGCGGCTTGTGCTAAAAGAAGTACTAAAGGGAGTTACCCACTTAGAAGGAAAATGATCCTAGAGGATCATTATTAAAGAAATAAGAGCAATTTGTTAAAAAATCTACAAATCTGTTTGTAGGTATACTTACGTGTATGTATGTGTGTGCATGTGTGTGTGTGTGTGTGTGTGTGTGTGTGTGTTTTATCTCCAAATATTAGGGATCTAGATTAGAATTAGAGTTTTATCAAGTGCCTTGCTAATTCATTTCTCACTATCCATGAGAAAAATGCCTTTCTCCTGCTTGGATAAGCATCATTGCTTTAGGGGCTTCCTGGTGGCACAGTGGTTAAGAATCTGCCTGCTAATGCAAGGACACAGGTTTGAGCCCTGGGCCAGGAAGATCCCACATGCCACAGAGCAACTAAGTCCATGTGCCACAACTACTGAGCCCATGTGTCACCACTACTGAAGCCTGCACGCCTAGAGTCCGTGCTCCGCAACAAGAGAAGCCACCACAATGAGAAGCCTGTGCACCACAATGAAGAGTAGCCCCCGCTCTCCTCATCTACAGAAAGCCCACTCAGAGCAATAGACCCAATGCAGCCAATAAATAAAAAGTAAAATAAATAAATAAATTTATGTGAAAAAAAAGAATCACTGCTTTAGATCTCTTACAGGTTTGTATCAGTAGAGAGGATGAATAGAAGCTGCAGTTGAAGGCATTCATGGGAAGGAACACTGCCTTTCTGCTAATGAATTTCTTTTCTATGATTTTTGCGGCTTCCCTTTATTTGGAGATAGTCCTTGCAGTACCTATACTTCCCTTATTAACCCTTCTGAGTATCCCAGCCCATTACAGGTACTGAGAGTTTCACAGGGACCCCTAACCAGTGAGATCTTACATGTCTCTACATTTTTGTCTTTAACCACGCCCATGGCACTGATTGCCAGGAGTTCTGGCTACATTATCTGTCACTTTGATTTAGTGAGTATTGATAGGTTCTCCTGTGGATCTGTTCCACTTACTTCAAAGGCAGGCTTCTCTTTTGTGTACAGTGAATAATATGTTTGTGTACCATCCTTTAATTCAGTCTTGTTCACATCTATATTGAAGTTTCTGGCTTGTGTATAACCTCTATGAATTTCCAGCTATGATGTCGAGATGTTGACCTACTAATATACTTTGTTGGTCACATCACTAGGCATTTATAAGGGGGAAAGTGTTCACTATATGTGCTTGGATTACCATCTCTATTTGAAATCTTTCATTCTTTCATTTCTGTTCCATATTTTTTCTTTTTTCTTTTTTTTTTTTTTTGCTGAAATTTCACCTCTGGTAATTTGGAAATTATATATATGTATCCTGTTTTTATATTACTGATGATTAAAGTTAAGATGTTTGAAAACCATACTTTAATAATTGGTTTATAACTGTCAATGCCAATAATAAAATGCTAGTTTCTTTTGATTTCTGTTTGTAAGCTGGTGCATATTTTATACTTTTCTTCTCCATTCCCACTAGTTGGGGTTTTGTTATTATAATTTGCGATCTTATACTCATTTCTTGGCACTGTTTATCCCGTTTATATCTTTTCCTTCATAATCATATTTCAAACCATTTGAAACTTGTGTGTTTGTGTGCATACATTGTTTCAGTGTTCATTGTCGGTATTTTCAGTTCTTCATTCTCAATCACCACTTTGGTGGCAGGGATATGTTTTGAGCTGTGCTTCTGGAATTTTAATGCACATGTGAATCACCTAGGGATCTTATTAAAATATAAACTTTGATTCAGTAGGTCTGGAGTGGGGCCCAAGAGCTTTTGTTTCTAATGAATTCCCAGGTGATGTCAATGCTGCTTGTCCAGGGACCACACTTCCAGCAGCAAGACTTTATAGCCATCTTAATTTCAGGAAAAAGTTGTGGACCTTATACTTTATGAGTTCTTGTATATCTGAAAATGTCTTTGTCTTGACTTCACACGTAAATAGTGAATGGCTTATTTGGGTATAAAATTCCTCAGACACAAATTTTCCCTCTCCAGACTCAGAAGTTCTTTTTCCATAAAGTTTGGTATACAGTATTGGTCATAGACCTCTCAGGCTGGCTTGATTGTTTTTGTCTTCTTTGATAGATAACCTATTTGTTCTGCCTGGATGCCTACAAAAGGCTTTATTTTTCCATCAGGAGTTTTACAGTGTTGTGTCTAGCTATCAGGCTCTTTTCATTTATGTTTCCTTGACACATGGTAGCCACTTCTGTGGTACAGATTTAGATCCTTCTTTATTGTAAAAAAAACTTTTCTTCTATTATATCATTTACTGTTGGTTCTTGTGTTTTTGTTCTGTCCTCTTCTTCATGAACGCTAGTTATTTCTATTTGTCTTCTACTTTTACTCTAATCACTTTCATCTGGGTTTTTTTTTTTTTCCCTGTATATTTGAGAGTGATTTTCAAGATCCTTGCCACTTGAATTTTTTCCTGATTTATTTTCTAATGACGTTCCAAAATGCTGCTAGGGCTACCTTAAATTCTTTCCTACATTTTAAACCTGGCCCTTCTTTATGGATCTGTTGTCTTACTCATCTGCATCTTATCATATATACTATTGTGTCTTTTTTTTTTAATGTGATATCTGGCTAATTCTTACTTCTTCTTCAAGGGCATCCTCATTTAGGAAAACTACTTCTTGATCTAACTTTCATGATCCTCTTTTTTGTTTGTTATTATTGGCAAGATAGGACTCCTTTTAGGGAAAGGACACTGACTTCACCACTCTAAGGTCTAACATCTAACATATGATTCAGACCCAAACATTGTTAAATGAATGAGTAAATAAGTGAATGTGTGCTCACCTATCACTTCACATCTTTGGTCAATGCTTCTCTTTCTGCCTAAAGCATCCTTTTTCTCCTTTTGGTTGTTAACACATTATTGACCTTGGAAACTGCTTTGAATCTCCATTTCTTCCTTAAAGCATTTGTTGGCAATTCCTACAATTTACTAGGTTAGGTACAGTACTTCTGTGTTTCTGTAGAATCTTGTGAATATACTTTTATCAGAGTGTTTATTTAATTGTGTTGTTTTTTATTTTTCTATTTCCACAATTGAAACAAAATTTTAGGTGGCATAGATGGTGTCTTTCCTCTCTTTATACTGTGTCCAACATTACTACTGACGTGCAGTGGAAGTTTAGTATATTTTATTCTGTAAATAGGTGAGTGAGTTAATAAATCCCAGGACTGATTAAAAAAAGCCTGCTGACTGTAGTATGGGTCTGTGGGATAGGTAAGGATGGGTAATTTTGTGAAGAATATTGACAGCTATGTTGGGGAATATAGACTTTTGACAAAGAGTTTTTTTTTTGTTTTAATTTTTGTTTATTATTTCTAAAACGATGTATAAGATATTAGACTTCTTATTTTCCTCTCTTTGCCCATTTGCCCTACTTTCTGGGAGATTTACCTAAACTTACTTTCTAATTCTCTAAGTATTTTATCTCTCTTTTTTTTCCCTCTTTCTCTATTTTTTTCTGAGATATTTTTTGTTCCTTCAATTATTATTTTTTTTAAAGCAGTCTGTCCCCGATTCTCAGATGCAGTATCTTCTCTTTTATCTCTGAGCATACAAAGGGCCTTTTTTTGGGGGGGGGTGGGGTTCTTCTCCCTGAATAGTCTCAATTCCTTCTAAATTACTGTTTTCACTTTGTTTTTGTCACTATATTTCATCTTACAGACTTTTCTAAGATTCCTGGTGATCCTGTTGTTGTTGTTGTTGTTGTTGTTTATATTTAAGGAAAAGAATTGTTAGCTTAATTTAAGGAGATGTGGCTGGTCTATCTCATTGCCTGATGATGTTTTTAGGTATTTTTTTTTGGCTGCTCTGATTTCTCAGACAAGGATCTTCTGATTCCAATATTCTAGGAACCAAGTGGGCAGAAAGCTGGGCCCAAATTGATTTATAGGTTTATTTTACTCAAAATTCCAGGAAGGGTTTTTTTTTTGCTTTTTGTTTTTTTTAACTTAAACAAGATTACTCTCAAATTTATATGGAAAGACATAAGTTACAGAATACCTAAAACAATTCTGAAAGAAGAAATAGAGTAGGAGTCAGTCTACCTGATATCAAGACTTATATAGCTTCAGTAATCAAAACTGTGGTGTTGGCACCTAGATCAATGGGAGAAAATATTTGCAAACTACATATCTGATAAAGGACTAAGATCTATATTAAGCACTTAAAAAAATCAACAATTACAAAAACCAAAAACTCCAATTAGAAAATGAACAAAAGACCTGCACAGATATTTCCCCAAAGAGGATACACAGATGGCAAATAAGTACATGAAAGTGTGTTTAATATCACTAGTGTTAGGGAAATGTAAATTAAAGCCACACTAGACACTATTACATACCTACCTATCTTTTTTTTTTTTTTTCCCAAGTGACAACATGAAATGATGGCAAGAATGAAGAGAAACTGAATCACTCATACACGGGTCATGAGAATGTCAAATAGTATAGCCACAGGCAAAAATAAACGTGCAGCTGCCGTACAATCCAGCAGTTGTACTCGTGGCCTTTTATCACAGAGAATGAAGACTTGTTTTCACATGAAAAGCTGAATGTTTTTAGCAGTTTTCGTCATAATATCCCCCAAATGGAAACAACCCGGTGCCCTTTAGTGGGTGAATAGTTAAACAAACTATACAATATCCATACCATGGAGTACTACACAACAGTAACAGAAAGAAACCACTGATACATGCAATGACCTATCTCTGAGAATTATGCTGAGTTACAAAAAGCCACCCTCCAGTGGGGGAGACTCGAGGGGGGGGCGTCAAGGAAGGGAGGGAATATGGGGATATGTGTATAAAAACAGTTGATTGAACCTGGTGTACCCCCAAAAAAATTAAAAAAAAAAAAAAAAAAAAGCCACCCTCCAAAGGTTACATACCATATGATCCTATTTAAGTAATAAACCTGAAATGGCAAAAAGTATAGCAGAGAACAGATCAGTAATTGCCTGGTATTAAGGAAGAGGTGGGGGTGGTTGGAAAGAAGGTATGAGTATAAAAGGCAACTTGAGGGATCCTTGTGGTAATAGCAGTGTTCTATATTCTGACTGTATTAATTTAAATATCTTGGTTGTGGTATTGTACCATAATTTTGCAAGATGATCATTAGGGGAAACAGGGTCACAGAATTTCTGTTCATTATCTTACAAATCAACGTGATTTACAGTGATTTTAAGATAAAAGATTTAATTAATTTAAAAAACCACCTACAAATGCCAGGTAAAGTAGGACATAAATCGTTTTTTAGGTAAAGTTGAATGGAGAGAGATTGCATTTTCATGGAAGACTAAATATTGTCAGTTTCTCCCAAGTGATTTTTAGATCCTGTGCAATCACAGTCAAAATCCCAGCATAATGTTTTGTGGATAGCAACAAACTGATTCTAAAGTTTATGTGGAGAGACAAAAGAGCCAGCATAGGCCATACAGTATTGAAGGAGAATAATCAGAGGACTCAAACTACTCGACTTCAAGACTTACTATAAAGGTACAGTAATCAAGACAGTGTATTATTGGTGAGAGAATAAACAAATAGGCCAATGAAACAGAATAGAGAGCCCAGAAATAGACCTCCATAAATGTAGTCAACTGATCTTTGACAAAGGAGCAAAGGTAATACAATGGAGCAAAGACAGTCTCTTCAACAAATGGTGCTGGAACAACTGACATCCACATGCAAAAGACTGAATCTCACATAGACATTACACTAATTCAAAATATATAACAGAACTAAATGCAAAACACAAAAGTATAAAACTCCTAGAAGATAACCTAGGAGAAAACCTTAGATGACCTTGGCTATGGCAGTGACTTTTTAGATGCAACACCAAAGGCACGACCCATGAGTAAAATAATTGATAAGCTGGACTTCATTAAAATTAAAAACTTCTATTCTGCAAAAAGATAATGTCAAGAGAATGAGAAGACAAGCCATAGACTGGGAGAAAATATTTGCAAAAGACATATTTGTTAAAGGACTGTTGTCCAAAATATACAAAGAACTTGTAAAACTCAACAATAAGAAAACAACCCAATTTAAAAACTGGCCATGGGGTGGGGAGAGTGGGGGGGACTTGAGGTGGGGGGAGTCAAGGAAGGGAGGGAATACGGGGATATATGTGTAAAAACAGTTGATTGAACTTGGTGTACCCCCCAAAAAATAATAAATAAATAAATAAAATTAAAAAAAAAAAAAAAAAACTGGCCAAAGGCCTTAATGGACACCTCACCAAAGAAGATATATAGATGGCAAATAGGCACGTGAAAAGATGCTCTACATCATCTGTCATCAGGAAAATGCAACTTGAAAGAACGAGAGACCACTATACACCTACTGGAATGGTCAAAATCTGAAACAGTGACCACACCAAATGCTGGTGAGGGTGTGCAGTAACAGGAACTCTCATTCATTGCTAGTGGGAATGCAGAATGGTAGAGCTACTCTGAAAAACAGTAAGATGATTTCCTGCAAAACGAAGTATCCTCTTACTCTGTGAGTGAGTGTTCATGCTCCTTGGTATTTGCCCAAGGTAGTTAAAAACTTATGTCCATATGAAGACCTGCACGTAGATGTTTATAGCAGCTTTATTCATAATTACCCAACTTGTATGCCACCAAGATGTCCTTCGATAAGGTGAATGGATAAGCAAAATGTACATCCAGACATTGAAATATTATTCAGCATTAAAAAGACATGATCTGTCAAGCCATAAAAAGACTTGGAGAAAATTTAAGTGCATATTACTGAGGGAAAGAAGCCAATCTAAAAAGGCTACAAACTGCATGATTCCAACTATATGACATTCTTGAAAAGACAAAACTATGAAGACATTAAAAAGATCAATGACTGCCAAGGGTAAAGGGTCGGGGTCGGGGGGTTGATGAGTAGATGGAACACAGAGGATATTTAGGGCAGAAAATACTCTGTATGATAGCATAATGATGGATATGTGTCCTACATTTGTCCAAACCCATGGAATACCCAACTTCAAGAGTGGACGCTAAGGTAAACTTTGAACTTGAGGTGATTATGGTGTGTCACTGTAGATTCATCAGTTGTAGCAGAGGCACCGCTCTGGTGGGGAAGGTTGATAATGGGGAAGCTATGCGTGTGTGGGGGCAGAGGATATCTGGGAAATCTTTGTACTTTCCCCTCAATTTTACTGTGAACTTGAAACTTCTAAAAAAATTGTCTTAAAAACACCCAGTAAAGTTGAACATACAAGAAATTAAATGCAATCTACAGAGCCAAACAACAAAGAGGAAACTGAGGGCCAGACCAGTAAGTGCCTAGCTGGTTTTGTGCCTACCCTGGGGATGGAGATGGGGTTTACTGGTCTCTAGAACTCAGGCTTTTGAGTTTTAATTCCTTTGCGGTCACAGGAGATCAAATCTTGTGTGTATGTGAGGCACACTATAGGAACCCCAGCCCTAATTTAAAGGCAGGACTGTTGAAGTCTATGTACTTACGAAGCAGGTGGACTAGAGAAAATAAAAGCCTTCCACCAGCATAGGGAATTTAAATATCTTGGTCTCAACACTAAACGAAAACAATATTTCTACTTTGGAACAAGGGAACTACTCTCCCAAGAATTTGAGGTGCATGTATGTCAATCTACATGTGTTATATACATTGAGTTGAATGTTTATTTTTTAAAATAAATTTATTGGCTATGTTGTCTTCATTGCTGTGTGCAGGCTTTCTCTGGTTGCAGAGAACGGGGGTTATCTTTATTGTGGTGCGTGGGCTTCTCATTGCGGTGGCTTCTCTTGTTGTGGAGCACAGGTTCTAGGCCTGGGGGCTTCAGTAGTTGCGGAGTATGGGCTCAGTAGTTGTGGCCTGTGAGCTGTAGAGCACAGACTCAATAGTTGTGGCACACAGGTTTTGTTGCTCCATGGCATGTGGGATATTCCCAGAGCAGGGATCGAACCCATGTCCCCTTTATTGGCAGACGGATTCTTAACCACTGTGCTACCTGGGAAGCCCAAGTTGAATGTTTATATCCCATTTGACTGTGGAAACCTTGAAGTGAGAAATTAATATGAAAAGTAGTTCTTGTTACCCTTGATAGCCCTGAGGTTACTGCAGTAGAAAAGGAGCTGGAGAAGACTCTCACCAAGTCAGGCTGTATAGGGTTCCTATTCCTATGAATAGAGCCCTGCTTAGGATAAGCTTGCAATCCTAAAATAGATAATACACAAGGAAATATTTGCCATGAATAAGCACCAACAGGCACAGTATGGCATATTTAAGGGAGAAAAGTCATATAGTTATCTAAATCTGTGTAAAAGCGGCATTTGATAAAATGAACACATTCATAATCGAAATGAAAAATCTTCGGAAACTAGCAATAGAGATGCACTCTCTTAGACTGTAGAGTGTTACTGCATTTTCTTTAACATTAGATATGAGATAAGAATCGCTGCTGTCATTGTTTTTATTCATTATTGTACATGAGGTCGTAGTCAGTATAGTAAGGCAAGAAAAAGAATACAAAGTATAACGATTAGAAAAGAAGAAGCAAGACTCTCCTTATTCATAGACTATCTGATTGTGTAGAGAAAATATCCAAGAGTATCTCCACATAAAATAACAGGACTAGTAAAAGAGTTCATTAAGATTACTGGAAAGAAAATTAGTGCACAAATAACAAATAGATGCTTACACAGTGGGAAAAACTAATGAGGGAGCAAAATTTCAAAAAGACACCATTATGCTACTTGCAAAATATTCAATAAAATATGTACTAGGCCTTTATGAAATATTTAAAAGCTCGCCTAAATAAATGGAGATATATGTTCACAATTAGGAATTCTCAATATTAAAAACATGCCAGGTTCCCCTAAATTAATATTTAAATTAAGCATAATTTCAAGAGTCTTATGGAAATGCAAAGATAATAAAAACAATTTTGAAGGAGGAAGAAAACAGAAGACTTTCAAAAAGTGAGAAAACCTCTGTGGCTTTCCCCCAGCCCTGACTGGTGTGTTTCTTGCCCTTGCTCGCAGGGCACCACTGTGATGAAGTTTAACAAAAACCATATACAAGACCCCAGCTGGGCCCAGGTATTTTGTGCTTGGAGCCCAGGAAGCTGCTTTTGGTGACCTGACAGCCGTGGACCCCCATCTAATGTGTTTTTGCCTTGTTCTTGCCATTTTGTTGATTTTTTCCTTTTTTCTCTACTCCTTTGTATTCTTCTCATTTTTACTTTTTTATGCCTTTTTCTCACTTTTCTTTACTTTTGTCTTTTTATCATTTTCTTTAATTTTTAATTTTTTCTTCTCAATTTTTTCCTGTTTTTCTTTTGTCTTTTTTCCCTTTATTCTTTTTCTCATTTTATCTTAGTGTTTTTTTAGTTAGTATTGCTAGTATTAGTATAGTTAGTGTGGGAAAGCATTCAAAAGTCTTTCTGAAACCTTGAAAATGTTACTAAAAGTAATTAAAGTATGTGGGCAGAGCAACTGGGTGTAGGATGTCCTGCTTGAGCAGGGGAGGAACTAAGGGTGCTGGGCGTGGAGGCCACGGGGGCATAGGCTACCGTGGAAACAGAAAATTGACCCTCTCTGGGGGCACAGCCCCTTTCTCACTTGCACACCTCATATCACCCTGTTTGGCCCCAGAGGATGGCTGGTTAGCCAGAGAAGGGTAAGATTCCTCAGGGGAGGAACAACCTAAGACAGGTACAGTCGCAGAGGGGCCAACAGGGGTGCGGCACAGACCCTTAATCCTTTTGAGCGAGGTCTCCTGCCCCCAGGGATGCTTTGCTCTCCACACCCAGCTCAAATCCACGCCCAGCTCAAATTGGGACCCAGGAGGCAAACAAAGATCATTGCCCCCAGTCATGTGAGGCCTTTGTTTACTTCAAAGGTAACCTTGATTGTGGGATGAAACTGGGAGTGTTAGACCCTTAGGCTATGCTGAGAGCTCAATAAAAGCAATGTGAGATCAATCAGGGAGGCTCTTGATCCTGGAGGTCTTGAGTCCCCTGTAGTTAGCATTGCTAGTTAGTGGAGTCAGTGTAGTTAGCAGTTCCCCATGATGCACGGCCTCACGGCCACCTCTGCTGATAAGGAGGCTTGTGTTGAGAACTACGAGATCCTCCACACCATTGGCGAAGGTAGGTTCTCCAAAGTGAAGTTGACCTGGCACATTCGGACTGGGACAGAGGTGGCTCTCAAGGTCATTAAGAGAAAGGATCCGAGCTCCTCCGGGCCGCGGGAACCTTCCTGTGAAGTTGAGAGCATGAAGGCTCTAGATCACGTGCATATGGTTAAACTCCTGGAGGTGACTGACACCGAGGAGACGTTGTGCCTAGTGATGGAGTACCTCTGTGGGGGAACATGTGCAGCCAGTTGGAGCACCATGGCTACATGACAGAGGCAGAGGCCCGAGGCCGTTCCAGCAGCTGGTCTCTGCCCTGCAGCAGCGTCACCAGAGGGGCGTCACACACTGGGACCTGAAGCCAGGGAACCTCTTGTTGGATGCCCATGTGACTTTGGCCTTACCAACACGTGTGAGGAGGGGAGGGAGCTGGATCCATTCTGTGGTAGTCCTGCTTACGCTGCCCTGGAAATGTTCCTGGACAAGAGCTACTATGGCCCACCAATGGACGTGTGGAGCCTGGGAGTCGTCCTGTACACCATGGTGCCCGGGTCCCTGTCCTTTTGGGGACTACACTTTTCGGACCTGCAGCCACAAATCCTACAAGGGCAATACCGCATGCCACTTGATCTCTCACGAGCAATCAGAAATCTGTTCAAGAATATGATTGTTGTCAACCCCAGTGACAGGAGCAACACAACCCACCTTCTGCATAATCCATGGGTGAACATGGGCCAGGAGGAGCCACTCCGGCCAGCCTGTGAAGAGAACCCAGGCGTGACAGTGGCGATGACTCCGGACTCAAGGTGAGATGAGATGCAGGAGTCAAGAACAGGCAGCGAGAGCTCTGACGGACCTGAATGGGGGGCTGCACCATCGCTGTCAGCACTGTGTGGACCTCGTCTTCAACTGAGCTCAGTACCTGTGACCTTGAGTCTTCCCCAAGCCCTGAGGTGTCCGCTCTGATACCCAAGTGGTTCTACATGCAGAAAAGGTGCTGCTGCACGAAGACCAGGAATTAGGGCAGGAGACAGGTGAGCCTTTCACTCCCCCACCTCTTCCCCCACCCACCCCAGAGGAGAGGACCACCACCCCCAGTCCAGCCACTCAGTACGGCCTTGGGGCCTCCTTCTCCACCAGCAGCACTGGCAGCATGACTGGAGACCCAGAGGGAAGCAACTGCCCCCCAGGCGTGGCCAGCACTGTCATCACTGTGAGCGCTGGTCTTCAACTGAGCTCAGTAGCTGGGACGCTGAACCTTCTGCAAGCGCTAAGGTGTCCACCCTGATTTCCAGGTGGGACTACCATGAAGCAAAGGGTGCTGCATGAAAACCAGGAGTTGGAGCAGATGACCAGCAAGCCTGCCAGTCCCCCACCCAGCCCGGAGGAGAGGACCGCCACCCCCAGCCCAGTGCCTCCGTGTGGCCCTGGGGCCTCCTCCTCCACCAGCAGCACTGGCAGCATGACTGAAGCCCCAGAGGGAAGCAAATGACCCCTGGGTGTGGCCAACACCGGAAGCTCCTCCCACGCTGGGCAGCCTGAGAGTGTGTCCCCAGCCACTCCCTCTGGCCACAGCCAGAAACAGAAGAAGGGGGTGGCTTCTAGAATCTGGAACTGCATCTTAACACACCTCTGCTGCAGGCTGCCCAGCAGGAAGTGTTCCAGCAGAGTGAAGCCCATGTAAATAAACCCCATGGGTGACCAAAGGAGGTCAGGTTGCCGCGCTCGCTGGGACCTGGTCCAGTGGATGATGAGAGTGTCCTCTGCACCCTGTAGGTGACCGAAGGAGGTCAGGTTGCCGTGTTCCTTAGGACCTAGTCCAATGGACGATGAGAGGGTTCTCTGCACAGCATTCAAATAGAGCACTTCCACGGCCATCAGAAGCATTGTCCGCCCCAACCTCCCACCCTTGGTTCTTCCAATTCTTGTTAATAAACTTGATTGTTAATAAACTCTGTTTTGCATCCTCCCTGAACAGAACTGGGGCTGTGGTTTTTCCAGTTAGAGAAGCAGGTGGTCATGTAGTACCTGGAGTGAATTGAGAACAACTAAATGGAGAAATGACCTAAGAGAATTAGTGCAATGAGTCCCAACAGCAACAACTGCTGCACAGCAGGTCAGAAGTGCAGAAAGAATGTATATGCCTTCCTGCTGTGACATTCCTGAATATTGCCAGAAGCCCCGAGGGGAATGTGGTCCCTGCAGCCTTTCTTATTTATGAGTGAGAGGTCCATGACAGGATAACAAGGTCCCGTGAAGCAGCCTGTGGGCCCTGTGGTCAGGTCCCTGTGCAGCTGAGTTTCCTGCCTATCATGCAGGAGCCGGGCTCTCCCCTTCCCCCTTGGGGAGGGACTGCGATGCATGTTTTTGTTCTTGTTTGTTGTGTGTGTGTTTTTTTTAATGTGGACCATTTGTAAAGTCTTTATAGGGATCTCAGCTCCCCAAACAAGGTAACGATCCCACACCCACCCGTGATGGAAGGTGAAGTCTTCACCCCTGGACTGCCAGGGAAGCCCCTTTCTTAATTGTTTGCTGTGTGGGTGTGACCACAGGGACTGGATGGTGATCCTGGATGCTTCCACCATCAAAACACGAGATGTGTCAGTTGTCACCTGGTTCCCTGGTTCAGCGAGCCCTTGAACACACGTGTGACTGGAACAGGGTCTTCTTCCCAGAGGCCTGGCTTTGGGTCACGAGCTCTCGGAGGCGTCACCTGCACATTCCATTGGCTCCTGTGCGCTGACCTGTCACTTGGTGACTGCAGAGTCCTTCACCACAGGACACAGAGCACTCGGTGCACGCGCCCGTGCACCCCCTAAGAGCAGAAACTACAGGAGGTGAGTAAGGACCAGCGCCAGAGACCTGCCTCCTCAGCCAGGCCTGGGCACTGGGGGGGACCCAGAGTGGGTGCTGGGCGGGTGCTCTGGGCCGGGGTAACCACCCCTTCCCAGCGCCCAGGACCCAGCTGGCCCTCATTCTCCTCAGGCCGCCCAAACAGTGGGGGTCAGGTCCCCCAGACTGTGTCCCATGCAAACTGCCACTGCCACGAGGGTCGGGGGGTGGGAGGGTGCAGACAGTGGACAGTCTTGGCCAGGGCTCTGGAGCCCTGAAAGACCCACCCCCAGCCTGTGCCCTGGGCCCCCGGAGGAGATGGCGGGGATCCGCCTCTTACCTCACTCTCCACCTGATGACCACACTCCACCCACCCGTGACTGGAAAAAATGGTCCCCACTAACGGTGGCTCACTGACAGTTGCTCGCTTGGGGGAGGGGCCCACTGCAGTGCCGACCAATGGCTGAGCGGGGCCCTCTGCAGTGCCGACCAATGGCTGAGCGGGACAGGTAGAGTGGCATTAGTGGTCTCCCGGTAACCGTTGCCTGGTAGTGGGGTGAGGGGGTAACAGCTGGCAGCAAGGGCTGTGTGCTGAGGGCTGCACACTGCTGGCTCTACTACAAAGACACATGAGTGACAGCTCTTACATCCTTGAAGACGGCGCTGTCCCATCTCTGTGATGGTTGTCTCTGCATGGTGATTCTGTTGCTTCTCTGAGTAAAAGAAAATCTGAGAATATGGCTGGGAGTTCTCTGTGCTGCTGCTCATTCCCAGAGAGACATGTGACAGCCCTGAAACAGCCATAATGTCAGGATCAATTTCTCCTTGGGAAGGCCCACCCTGTAGAGTCTGTCCTACCAGTCCTTACTAAACTGCGGTCGTTTTCTTCTTTGCTTCAGGGGTGTGTGGTCAGAGTGCTCTGTGTCTTGTGGTGAAGGATTCTGCAGTCGCCAAGTGACAGGGCAGTGCACAAGAGGCAATGGAACTGTAGAAGTGACGCCTCCGAGGGAACGTGCCCCCAAAGACAGGTCTCCGGGAAGAAGACCCTGTTCCAGTCATGCGTGTGTTCAAGGGCTCGCTGAACCTAGGAACCAGGTGACGCTGACACATCTCGTGTTTTGATAGTAGAAGCATCCAGGATCACCATCCAGTCCCTGTGGTCACACCCACACAGCAAACAATTAAGAAAGGGGCTTCCCTGGCAGTCCAGGGGCGAAGACTTCGCCTTCCAACGCGGGTGGGTGTGGGATCGATACCTTGTTTGGGGAGCTGAGATCCCAATAAAGGCTTTACAAATGGTCCACATTAAAAAACAGTAAAACAAGAAAAACAAGAACAAAAATATGCATCGCAGTCCCTCCCCCAGGGGGAAGGGGAGAGCCCGGCTCCTGCATGATAGGCAGGAAACTCAGCTGCACAGGGACCTGACCACAGCACCCACTGGCTGCTTCACGGGACCTTGCTATCCTATTATGGGCCTCTCAGTCATAATTAACACAGGCCGCAGGGACCAACATTCCCCTCGGGGCTTCTGACAGTGTTCCGGAATGGCAGTGCAGGAAGGCAGTACACTGTATCTGCACTTGCCCTGCAGTGCAGCAACTGTCGCTGTTGGGACTCAATGTACTAATTCTCTTAGGTCGTTTTTCCATTTAGCTGTTCTGATTCACTCCAAGTCCTACATGACCACCCGCTTCTCTAACTGGAAAATGCCCAGCCCCAATTCTGTGCAGGGAGGATCCAAAAGAGTTTATTAACGATCACGTAAATAAACAGCGACTCTGACCAGCCCGAGAAGGGAACCCAGGGGTGACAGTGGTGATGACTCTGGGCTCGACGTGGGACCACTAGCAGGACTCAAGAGCAGGCAGCGAGAGCTCTCAACTATGCAAGGTGGGGTCTGCGCCATCCCTGTCAGCACGGTGAGGCCCTGCTCTTCAGCGGAGCTCAGTAGCTGGGACGTTGAGCCTTCTGCAAGCCGTGAGGTGTCCACCCTGATTTCCAGGTGGGCCTACCATGAAGAAAAGGTGGTGCTGCATGAAAACTGGGAGTCAGGACAGATGACCAGCAAGCCTGCCAGTCCCCCACCCAGCCCGGAGGAGAGGACCGCCACCCCCAGCCCAGCCACTTAGTGTGGCCCTGGGGCCTCCTCCTCCACCAGCAGCACTGGCAGCACGACTGAAGCCCCAGAGGGAAGCAAATGCACCCTGGGTGTGGCCAACACTGGACGCTCCTCCCACGCTGGGCAGCCTGAGAGTGTGTCCCCAGCCACTCCCTCTGGCCACAGCCAGAAACAGAAGAAGGGGGTGGCTTCTAGAATCTGGAACTGCATCTTAACACACCTCTGTTGCAGGCTGCCCAGCAGGAAGCGTTCCAACAAAGTGAAGCCTGTGAATAAACCCCATGGGTGACCGAAGGAGGTCAGGTTGCCGCGCTCTCTGGGGCTGGTCCACTGGATGATGGGAGTGTTCTCTACGCCCCACAGATGACTGAAGAAGCTCAGGCTGCCACACTCCATGGGACCTGGTACAGGGAACGGTGAGTGTTCTCTGCATGGAATTCAAATCCAGCACCTCCACGGCCATCAGAAGCATTGTTTCACCCTCCCACCCCACTTTTTTCTTCCAGTGGCTCCTCCTGGCCCATGTTCACCAGTAGATGACTCATGAGGTCCGTTGCATCGCTGCTTTCACTGGAGTGACGGCAGTCTTTTGTAAACAGGTTTCCGATTGGTCTCTCAGGATTTGCTGCCGCAGGCCCAAAACCATCATCCCCCAAAGCGCAGAGAGCTGATCACCATGGTGTACCAGCCAACTCCCAGGCTCCACACATCCACTGTAGGGCCACAGTAGCTCTCCCCCGGGAACATTTCTGGGGCAGTGTAAGCGAGGCTGCCACAGAATGTATCAAGCTTTCCTCCCTCCTCACCCGTGTTGCCCAGGCCGAAGTCACTAATGTTCAGATTCATGTGGGCATCCAGGAGGAGGTTCCCTGGCTTCAGTAACCGGTGTATGATGCCCCTCTGGTGACAGTGCTGCAGGGTGGAGACCAGCTGCCAGAATGGGCCTCGGGCCTCTGCCTCTGTCATGCAGCTGTGGTCCTCCAAATGGTTTCACGTATGCCGCCCACAGAGGTACTCCATGACTAGGAAGAAATAAAATATATTGGATTACAGGTTGGCAATATAAAAAACATATTTCCAATGTATTGTATAATTGGAAACCAATTATATTGAAATAGTTACTGAAATAATTTTAAATGTGTGATATAGGGACTTCCCTGGTGGTGCAGTGATGAAGGATCTGCCTGCTAATTCAGGAGACATGGGTTCAGACCCTAGTCCAGAAAGATCCCACATGCCACTGAGCAGCTAAACCCCTGGGCCACAACTAAGAGCCTGCGCTCTAGAGCCCATGAGCCACAACTCCTGAGCCCGAGTGCTGCAACTATGGAAGCCCGCAGCCCTGGACCCCATGCTCCACAACAACAGAAGTCACTGCAGTGAGACGCCCGTGCACTGAAATGAAGAGTAGCCCCTACTCACTGCAACTGAGCAGCAATGAAGACTCAATGCAGCCAAAAAAATACCCCAAATAAATAGCAAACCTTTGAAAAATAATAAAAAGCATGGACATGTCATATAGTAGTAGAGTTGCTTCTCTTTTAACACACTATAATAGGATGTACTAGTACGATTGATTTTGAAATGGTGGTGAATATAGTTGCGTGTTTTGAGATGCCTGCCGCAATGTTCACGCCAATGTGAAAACAGCTATGATTTCTATGGTAACAAAATCACAGGTATTGCTAATACTACTATATGTTGGGACCTACATGTTTATCTGTTAGAGCTTCGTGACAATGAAGATGTAATCCTTTTCCCATCCAAGTCCATGGTTCCCTTGGGGCTCAGATCAGGAACCGCTGCTGTGCAGTATCCTGGCAGCAGCTTGAACATCTTGAGTGACAGAGCACTCAGTATCTTCAAGGCGTCCACTTCCAGGTTCAGTCTCCTGAAATCATTATGAACTTTAGGGCCAGATAAATCTAGAATCAACCCCAGATTTATTGGCATATTAGTTACATGACATTACCAATTTAACCCTGTGGATGTTGGTTTCTTTACAAGAATAGCAACAAGGGCTTCCCTGGTGGGCCAGTGCTTAAGATTTTAGCCTTCCACTGCAGGGGGCACAGGTTCTATCCCTGGTCAGGGAAGTTCTGCATGCTGTGTGAACGCTCCTCACCTTGGGGGGCCTGGAGCTCCAGGTTTGGTCTCCGGCCACTTGAGTCTGATGACAGGTCGGTTCAGCTTCTCAGATGCTCAGTCACCACTTGTAAAATGGAAAATGTCTTGAGCAGAGATGATGATACCAAAGGTGGTGCCAAGTATTGTACTCACCTTTCTGGGTTTCCTTTGTGTCTGGGATATTGGCCCTGCAAATCCTCACTACTGTGGTCATTCTCTGATACCTTCAAATGTATTAAACAGTATTTTATGCAGCACTTTTACTTATTCTCACTGGGAGGATTCATCTGAAACAAGCCATTCTTCCCTAGCCAGAAGCAAAACTCCCTGGAAGCCTTTTCTGTGCTCACCTCATCCCATCACTGTAACCCTGCCCCCCCACCCCCCCACCACACACACATCTCATGTCTGGAATTTTTCACCAGTTTATAATGCTACTTTTTTTTTACTGTTTTATAATTAAATACATTCCTTTGTCAGTCAACCCTTATTTAGATTTACTAATAAGCTTTACTGATTTATTTCACCATGACTGCTTCTTGCATCTCACTACTTTGTTGTGCATTTATATTAGTTCTTTTTCAGTATATCCTTTAGTAGTTGTTTTTTCCTAGTGAGAGTCTCTGAGTGGTAAAGTGTCTGTCTTTTTGCGTCTAAGAAAAACTTTATCTCACTGATTACTGATTGATAATTTGATCATAAATTGTTTATAAGTTGACAATTGATTATTGATTAGCAGTGAATAATTTGGTTGTAGAATTCTAGATGTAAAACCTATTGTCCTTCATCACTTTGAATGCTTTTGTTTTCTTGCATCCATTATTGCCTACGAGAAATCTGATGCCATTCTGACTCTCACTCCTTTATAGAGAATCACTTTTCTCTTTATGATAACTTGCAGAATTTCTCTTTATCCTTGTTGTGTTTTTTACAGTGTGTGTTCAGAACTTGATGAATATTTTTAGACTGAGAACTTCTGTCTTCCTTAAGGTCTAGGAAACTGTCAGCAATTATGTAATCAAGTATAGAGCCTCTTCATTATTTTTTCTATTCTTTCAAGAAGTTTGTTTATTTTTTATTTATTGGCTGCATCGGGTCTTTGTTGCTGTGCACAGGCTTTCTGTAGTTGTGGAGAGCAGAGGCTACTGTTCATTGCAGTGCACTGGCTTCTTATTGCGGTGGCTTCTCTGCTTGTGGAGCACGGGCTCTAGGCGCACGGGCTTCAATAGTTGTGGCAGATGGGCTTAGCTGCTCCGTGGCATGTGGGATTTTCCCAGTCCAGGGATAAAACCCGTGCCACTTGTATTGGCAGGCAGATTCTTAACCACTGTGCCAGCGGGGAAGCCCTCTGTTCTTTCTCTTGAACTCCATGTGATGCTGGCACTTCTGGATCTGTCCCCCACACGTTTAACCTTTGTTTTCCCTCTCTTTTTCTCTTTGTGTTGCGTTCTGAGACTTTTCCTCAATTCACTGATTTGTTCAATCAGGATGGAAGGAAAAAAAAGTAGGGAGAGGACAATGCTGCCCAAGTAAAATAACCTGAAAGTAAACGTACCTCTGTCTATAACTGCCTGCTCACATTCAGCATTGCCCCTCCTCTATTTTAATTAGATACTGGAAGGCTCATATGCAAATGCCATGGCTTTGTGTACATTTGAGTTTCTGTAGTTGTGCTTTCAGAGGGATTTTTCAGAAGGGTCTGCTTAAAGATGCTTAAAGATGTTGTTACCATAAATTTGGGTCCCAATTACGTGCCATGGTGTAAGCAAACCCAGATTGTCTCCGTTCCTGTTCTCATGGAAATTAAATTCAAAAGTATCAGAAAGAAAGAAAAGTGAAACAAATAAACAAAAAATGCCCGCCTACATGTTTGTGAACTCATTCCCAGGCATGAAATTACCTGGGAAAATGACGCCAGGGAGATTGTTTGAAGACCTTCTGAGATCCTGTTGATGACAAATCTAACTGAAATGCTATCACATAATAAAATTCTGGGAAACTTCATGTACCAGAGTTTGTAGTGATCGACATACTTGTCCACGTAGGTGACTTGGGTTCCCCTCACACTGAAAGGTGTGGAAGGCACTAGCTCATTGTATGCAAATATGTGATCACAGTTCTCTCCATCCAGGCCAGGTACACTGGGGCCAGGGACAGCATGATCCAGTTCTTCTTTTACCAGCCAATCAGTCATCAGTGGAGACAAACTGACTTCTTTCCCTGCACTGTGACGTGTGGAGGAGGTGAGGCACAGACTGTTGATGAATATTTAGAGCTCAGAGTTAGAAAGGACGCATTTGCCTGTTTGCAGCTGGCTTTAAAATTAGTGTGGTGAATAGAGATGTGTAACCACACGGCACCTAACTCAGCGGCCTGGAATGCAGTGGTGATAATGAACGTGCACGTGCTTTCTTCTTGAAGACAGGTGACAGCTGGATGTGGAGAACACCCTCTACTTTGAGCAGAGAGCTGGAAACATGTTTGTATGTCTCTCATGCACCCCAAGATAAAAGCAGAAAGATAGGGGGCTTTTTAATTCTTACCCATCAGAAAAACAAATCTCTCTTTAATTTATTCCCTAGCTCTTGCACGCAGTTAGACGTTCTCATTTGGGTACCTAAGTTAAAAGAGAAGCTTTCCATTCTGGGAGGGACATTTATAATGGGACTCAGCTTCGTTCAGTTGGTTCAATTCTCGGGAGGAGGATAGATGGTTCTGATATCTGGGTGCGCAAGGAGAGACACGATCAGTCCTGCCGGAACCTTCAGTATAAGCACCTGGCCGTGAGACACCATCAGTAGAAGCACCTGGCTGTGAGACCATCCACCAAAGGTAGCGTTGGCTGTTAGGACAGAAAGAACACTTTGGTTCCTTTTGGGGCGTCCCCCAACATCCCACCAGTTTTTGAACACCGGGAGAATTTCAGTACATTTGTTCATAATGTAGGAAGGCGATCTGCCTCATTTCTTTCCCTTTACAGACATTCACCAATTATCTTTTATGTCAAATTATTATGCAATACATTATCTTCTCTGCATACCAGTAAATATATCTCTTAGCAATTGCTGTATGCTATATTAGATTATAGCAATATATTCACCATATGCATTGTCTTAAAAATTTGTCCCTTGTATAGCATTTTACGTGCTCACTGCTTAAAAAATTGAAGGAACACTGTTCCTGATCTCGCTACTGGACTGACCTATATAGATCATAGTATACTGATAACATACACTTTACTTACCCATGAAACTGATGAGAGTGATATTTAAAGAAAAAGTATGTATTCAGTTATTACCTATTTAAAGGATAAATCATTATTTTTATTGTGGATGGCATCACTCTTACAAAAGGGTTTTATATTAGGACATATGCATTCAGTTATATCACATAACAGTATCTCATATGGTTGCTGTGAAAATTAAATGACTTATTATGTATTTGAAGTGCTTACAACAGTTTATGGGACAGAGTAAGTACTTCAAAAGTCGTCGGCCCTCCCTCTGTTTGTGCAGATGTGGAACCCATGGATGCGCAGGGCTGACACCATTTTGTACAAGGGACGTGACCATGCACGGAGTGTGGTATCCCTGGGGAGGTCCTGGACCCTGTCCCCTGCAGATACTGAGAAACCACCGTATTATTATTTTCCCCTTGTGGGTTTGCTGCTCTCAGCCCTTCCTCACTGACGGCTTCAAGTTTGACACGCGAAGCTACATCCTGATCACATCCTGTGACCCTCTTCGGATCTTCACGTATGAGGAGGGCCTGGCCCACTTTGCCACCATGCCCTACGTGGAGCCCAGGCACAACCACCTGTAGGAGGCCAGCTGGGGGACTTCCCTGGAGGTTGAGTGCTGAAGACTTTGCCTTCCAATGCAGCGGGTGCGCGTTCAATCCCTGGTCAAGGACCTGAGATCCCACATGCCTCATGGTCAAAAAATCAAAATATAAAAGAGAAGCAATTTCTTAACAAATTCAATAAAGACTTTATAAAAAACGGTCCACATCAAAACAATCTTAACAAACAACATCCTTAAAAAAAAAAAACGAGGGCAGCCAGCAGCCCTACGGTGCAGGGCAGCACCCTCTTCCACTGCCACGAGTACTGAGGTTCTGTGGAGAAACCGGGTACAGGGGCTTGTCATGCAGCTAGCTTGTCACCCATGAACAAGGAGTGAAACCTGGAGTGCCTGGGCACCTGGCTAGGAGGAGTAGGAGGAGAGCACGTGGTGGGGGCGGGGCGGGGGGTTGACTGCAGAAAAGCCACACCTGCAGGAAGGACACCGCCCCTCCCTGGGAGCCTACAGAACAGTCCTCCCTGAAGAGGGAGAGGAGAGGAGTCACCCTGGGGAGGGGTGGGTCATCAAAAGGCAACGCAGGGCTGGAGGGAAGAACTATGTGGAAGCAGCCAGAGGCCACAGGGCCACTCTCTTCCCAGGATGACGTCTGCATGCACCTGACCAACTATGCTACCAACAGACACAGTGAGCATATGGTCCGGGAGGATGCTGTGGGCAGTGAAAGGTATGCTCTACTCTGCTTTCTCCTCTTTCTCTGCCCTTTAGCCCCACGGTCTCAGCAGCCCATGAAACTGAGCTGGCCCTTGGGAGGTTGAGCTGGCTTAACCTTCGCAGACCCCTGTCCTGTGCCTGACTACCAAGTGCAGCCCCAAACCCCACCCTATAATTAAGCCCTGCTCCAAGCTGGTAGCAACCCCTTAAAGCGCAAGGAACCTAGGCATGGAATTACGGTTAGTGTTAGGGAGCCTCCTGCCTGCAGCCCGGCTCCGCTGGTCTTCCTTTGACCCCTGGGCCTCACAGGAAGCTGTCAACACTCAACGCCTGGCTGCGAGAGCACAGCTACGACCCCCGAGAGCGGAGGGGAGACATCGAGGACATCATCATCAAAACCAGCATCTCGGCACATTCTGTTCTTCGCCACAACTGCCGAACCTGTTTTCCCTAATATCTGAGTGGAGGTACATGTGCCTGATTTGAGATCCTTGGTTTTGACATCTTGCTGGACCACACACTGAAGCCCTGGCTGCTGGAGGTGAGGATCATCTCCCAGGCTTTGCAAAACCAAGGTCTGCCCCTGAACAGGACACCTGGGATAGGAGTGTACTCAGCTGGTGGAACATGGAATGGGGGGCGCACAGGCCATAGGGTGGATAGGATGTAGCAGAAGGTGTAAGACATCGGCACTTCTGACCTGCTAAGTCCAATCTTGGTGGTCTCTGGCCTCCACCATAGGAACCCAGACCTTGGATCCCAAACGTTCCTCGTGTAAGCCTTGCCTGTAAGGACACTATAGCTATAGAGTCAGGCTGTCTGATTTGCTCTCACCAGCCTGTACACTGGAGGGATCTCTGTGGCAGAGTCCTGTGGCCTTGGAAGTGAGAACATCCAGCTTCTTTGGCTAAAGCCACTGGAGGGGGATGTCTCTCCTAGACCCTCCAGCTGGGCCTGCAAGAATCATGACCTGCTCAGGTGGTCTAGGAAGGGGATGGATAATGCCTTCTCCCGGCACGTAAACCACTCTCCGAGCTTCACCACTGACTCATGCCTTGATCGAGAAGTGAAGGATGCACTTCTCCGTGATACCATGACCCTTGTCAACCTCCGGGGCTGTGACAGAAGAAAGGTGATAGAAGAGGACAAGCGGTGAGTGAAGGAACGGCTTTTCCAGTGCCACCAAGAGCCATGAGAAACCAGGTGCCCCAGGTGTTTGATGTGTGCTTAGTTGTGTAACTTATCTTCGTTTATTATTACTTGCCTGTGAGTAAGAGTCCTTCTCTAGATGGAGAAGGCAGTCTGGGGCTGAGTAGCTATTAAAAACAATTTTTTGCATCGATAATACACCACATATCATAGATAAGTGATGTATTATGTATGTAAATTCAAAAGACACAGTGAATAGTCTCTCTCCTACCCTCCTCCTCCAGCTACTCAGTTTTCTTCCCTGGAGCCGATCAGTGTTCCCTGGGTCATGTGTACACGTTCACAAAACTTTAACGCACATATATACGTGTATTTATATAAATTGTTTTTCTCCTTTTACCCAGACAATAGCATAACTTTCACACTCTCTGTACCCTACTTACCACTGTATTTTAGAACTATTTCGTATTAGCACATAAGGAACTTTATGGGGTTTGTTCTGGGTTTTTTTTTTTTCCCTTCTGTTTTTATTTTTTTTTTTCCTTTTTTTTTTGTTTATTATTTTTTGGGGGTACACCAAGTTCAATCATCTGTTTTTGTTTTTTTTTTTTTTGCACACGGGCTTAGTTGCTCCGCGGCACGTGGGATCTTCCTGGAGCTGGGATCGAGCCCGTGACCGCCGCATTGGCAGGCGGATTCTTAAGCACTGCACCACCTAGGAAGCCCTAATCATCTGTTTTTATACACATATCCCTGTATTCCCTCCCTTCCTTGACTCCCCCCCCACCGCGAGTCCCCCCCACCCTCCCCGTCCCAGTCCTCTAAGGCATCTCCCATCCTCGAGTTGAACTCCCTTTGTTATACAACAACTTCCCACTGACTATCTATTTTACAGTTGGTAATATATATATGTCTGTGCTACTCTCTCGCTTCGTCTCAGCTTCCCCTTCATCCCCCGCCCCCTCCCAAAACTCGAGTTCTCCAGTCCATTCTCTGTATCTGCGTCCTTGTTCTTGTCACTGAGTTCATCAGTACCATTTTTAGATTCCATATATGTGAGTTAGCATACAATATTTGTCTTTCTCTTTCTGACTTACTTCACTCTGTATGACAGACTGTAGTTCTATCCACCTCATGACATATAGCTCCATCTCATCCCTTTTTAGAGCTGAGTAATATTCCATTGTGTATATATGCCACATCTTCTGTATCCATTCATTTGTTGATGGGCATTTAGGTTGCTTCCATGTCCTGGCTATTGTAAATAGTGCTGCAATAAACATTATGGTACAAGTTTCTTTTGGGATTATGGTTTTCTTTGGGTATATGCCCAGGAGTGGGATGACTGGATCATATGGTAGTTCTATGTGTAGTTTTTTAAGGAACCTCCAAATTGTTTTCCATAGTGGCTGTACCAACTTACAGTCCCACCAACAGTGCAGGAGAGTTCCCTTTTCTCCACACCCTCTCCAACATTTGTGGTTTCCAGATTTTGTGATGATGGCCATTCTGATTGGTGTGAGGTGATACCTCATTGTGGCTTTGACTTGCATTTCTCTGATGATGAGTGATGTTGAGCATCTTTTCATGTGTTTGTTGGCCATCTGTATGTCTTCCTTGAAGAAATGTCTATTTAGGTCTTCTGCCCATTTGTGGATTGGGTTATTTGCTTTTTTGGTATGAAGCTGCATGAGCTGCTTGTATATTTTGGAGGTTAATCCTTTGTCCATTGTTTCATAGGCAATTATTTTTTCCCATTCTGAGGGTTGCCTTTTAGTCTTGTTTATGGTTTCTTTTGCTGTGCAAAAGCTTTTAAGTTTCATGAGGTCCCATTTGTTTATTCTTGATTTTATTTCCATGATTCTAGGAGGTGGGTCAAAAAGGATGTTGCTTTGACGTATGTCATAGAGTGTTCTGCCTATGTGTTCCTCTGGGAGTTTTATAGTGTCTGGCCTTACATGTAGGTGGCAGGTGGGAGGTGGACTAGGGCTCAGGTCTCCAACAAGGGGCCTGTGGTCCAGATGCAGTCCTGAAGATGTTCCCATGGGCCAGCATTTCTGCACAGCCAAGGTCAGCTGGGCTGAGTGGCAACTCCCCAGTGCAGCCGGGCCTGCACTCCCGGTTCTGACAGACATCAGGCCGGGGTCACTCACGTGTTCCTGGACGGGCCCCTTAGGCATTTGGGGTGTGAGCCTGGGAGCAGAGGCCCTGACCACACTCCTCACCTCCCCCTCCCTAGGCTCACCCGCAGGCCCACCTGGGGCAGGAGGGGAGGTGGCAGGACCTTCCCACGGGCTCAGGTGAGAGCACAGGGCAGGAGTACCCAGTCATGACTGCGAAGCCAGATGGACCATACCTGGCAAGAAACCCCCCACTGCCCATTCCTCCTCCCCCTCCTCACACTGCCATCTTGCCAGGGTCTATCATGGTCTCAGGAACTGGTTCTCACCACCCAGGACAGCAGAGTCACTCACGGGGCCTCCTGCCCTGGAGCAGAGACAGTCCCCAGGGTGCTGGGAGCCTAGGAAGGGCACCAGGGCAGGTGATCTGTGAGCTGAGATGAGGTACAATTGAGGACATGCACCCTGTCCCTGGCCCAGGAGGACGGCCCAGGGCAGAACGCTGGCAGCAGTGGGGCAGAGGGAGACTGGGGGGTGGATCAGGGGACAAAGGGGGCTGGACACTCCCCTGGGGAAGCACAGTGAGGCAGCTAAAGGGCTTGGGAAGAAGAGACCAAAAGGCGAGGTGGTGCTGAGAAGCCCAACTCTCCCTTGTCCCTGTTGCCTGGGGTGGACCCTGACCTGCACTTTTCAGGAATGAAGGCAGAAGCCCAGCAGGGTGTGACCTCCGTGGAGAGGAGATTCCAGCTGATGCCTGAACAGGTTGGGGCAGATTTCACTGTGGCCGCATGTGTCCCCATGACAGCTCCGGGGGTTGGGACTCCTGTAAAATATCCCCATTTTACAGAAGAAGAGACTGAGGCAGAAGTTGCCGAGGGATGAGTAGAGCCACAAGGTAAGAGCAGGGCTCCTGGCTATGTCCTAGGTCTGCTCTCTGAGGAGCTGCTCTGGGCCACCAGGAGCGGGTCTGCTTGAGCTAAGGAGTCAGGCTTCGTTCCTAACTGGTAAGATGGGACATAAACCAGCCCCCGGCAGGGTCCCCGGAGAAGAGTGTAAGATGACATGTGTGAAGCACAGAGCCCAGAACTACTCACACAGCAGCCGCTCAACAAACAGCACCTTCCCTGCCTCCGTCCTTCACAACATCGGTACCTAAACCCATCATTTGCAGGCATCAGCCCCAGGTGTGTGGGGACCCGGGTAGGTCAGGCATCTAGAGGGGCAGCAGGAGCAGCTCTTCCTTTCATCGGGGTCAGGGGTGACGGTGCTGCTTATGGGTCCCCACCACCCCCAGCCTGGTGCTGGGCCCCCTGCCTGTGGGGTCTCAGCCCCCTTCTCAGCCCCTCTGATGGACGGGGACCCTGAGCTCACAGAGGGAGACACTCCAGCCAGGTGGGCTGACGGACGCTGGGGTCTCTCGAGAGCATCAACCCCTGTGCTTCCCACCTGACTGCCTCCCCCCACTGAGAAGCTGGCTGTGCAGGAGGCAGGGAGCCCGGGAGAGGGGCGGGGCCACAGCACACGCTGCCCTCTGGGACCTGACCCTCACCTCGGGGCCCACCTGGGAGGTAGGGTGGGTGCCTCCCCAGCTTTTCTCACCCCTGGGGCATCCAAACCCCAGAACCAGAAGCAGGAAGTCAGCTTAGAGATTTCCTTTGGGAAAGCTTTTCCTCTGGGAATCCTGCTTCCTATTCTTTCAAGGAAGCTTGAAGCCCTGGAAGGAACTTCCAGGAGTCTGGGAGTCAGAGCTTGGGGTCACCTTCCAGGCCAGGCTGCACCACTGCCCCGGCTCCCTCTGAGCCTCAGCTCAGTGGCTGAGTGAGGACAGCCTAGAGGGTCCCTGGAGCAGCCCCCAACCATGTTAAAGACCCAGCCCCTCACACCTCCTGCCAGAGTGTCCCTCAGGCTGGTTCTGCCTGCAAGGCTGCCTGGGGGAGAGATGGCCCAAGGGCTCCACCGGGTGGCCTGTCACAGCCAGACATGCAGCTGCACCCAGCAGCTTCCGAGGTTCATAACAATCATAACAGCAGAGGTCAGGACCCTGACACTGAGGAGACAGGGAAGGAGAGAACCCTGAGAGGTCAGGCTGTTCCTCCCCACCCTCTCACACCAGGTTCCCAGGTGTCAGCGGCACAAACGGGAGGCACCGCCATTGTAAAGCCGTCTGAATGAAGAGCAGTGGATGTAGGGTCGGGTCGGCCTTTATTTGAATCCCTTGAGTTCTTTTTTTATATGTATATACATTTATTTATTTATTTATTTATTATTTTATTGGCTGTGTTGGGTCTTTTTTTGCTGTGCGTGGGTTTTCTTCTTAGTTGCGGTGAGTGGGGGCTACTCTTTGTTGCGGTGCGCGGGCTCCTCATTGCCGTGGCTTCTCTTGTTGCGCAGCATGGGCTCTAGGCGCGTGGGCTTCAGTAGTTGCAGCACATGAGCTCAATAATTGTGGCTCACGGGCTCTAAAGCGCAGGCTCAGTAGTTGTGGCGCATGGGCTTAGTTGCTCCGCAGCATGTGGGATCTTCATGGAACAGGGATCGAACCCATGTCCCCTGCATTGGCAGGCAGATTCTCAACCACTGTGCCACCTAGGAAGCCCTGAATCCCTTGAGTTCTTAATCTCACTTTGTGTCCCTCATCCATGCAGTGGGCTGTTTAGGACACATCCTGCAGCGCTTTGCCCTCTCTCTGCATGAACAGGCAGCCAAAGGAGATGGGGGGATGGGGGGAGGGGTGGCAAGGCTGGACAGTGACAGGAGCCCCCTGGAGGTGCTCAGCCCTTAAGTCATGGCTCATCCGTGGCTGCACATCACAGTCACCTGATGCTCGGGCAGTGCTTCTCAAAGCAGGGTCCCCGGACCAGCAGCAGAACCTCAACGGGGAACTTGCTGGGAATGCAGATTCCTGGGCTCCACCCCAGTCCTGCTGAATCAGAAACTCTGGGATGGGGCCTGGCAGCCCCCAGGTGGTGCTGACCCTGGTCCTGTGCGAGAACATGGTGCTTAGGTACCAGGCTGCTAAAAAGCTCCTGAGGTGATTCCAGTGTCTTAGGCATCAGAGTCACCTCTGGAGGTGACAATACTAACAGGCACCTGCCAATCCCCGCTCCCCACCCCCATCCCACCAGGGATTCTGGTTCAGTGGCGCTGAGATAGGATCCAGACATGGATTAAAAAAACAACTGTGCAACCGATTGAGCAGTCACTGCTCTGGTTTGGACTCTTCTCCACATGCCCTGCACACACCCTTCCTTCTCAGGGCCGGGCCCTGCAGCAGAGGACAGCTGGTCAGCTACAGCAGCAGGTGGTGGAGAGAATAATCACCAGTTATTGACATTTGGTGCCTGCTTGAGCTGCAACAGGCCTGGTGCTGGGGGCTTTGAATTAACATCTCACAAGAACCCTATGAATTGTTAGAATTCCCTGCTTTACAGATGGAGAAACTGAGGCACAGAGAGGTTGAGTAACTCGCCCTAGCTCACACACCTAATAAAGGGCAGAACCCGGATTTCAACTTCGTTCCTACAGACTCCAGAGTCCACTACTTTTACTTGCTCGTTTTACAAGTAAGAGGAAGGGATGATTTGCTGAAGGTCACCAGGGGTGGTACCCATCCCACCCCCATTACCTTTGCCTCAAAGTTCACCAGTGCCCCGGCACCAATTTTAAGATGTGATGAATGACCTCTGAGCAGGGTGCCACCCCCAGGAAATAATGCCACCCTTCTGGGCATTAACGCAGCTGGAAAAGGGAGGCAGAGACCAGGGATATTAAGTCACATGGACTTGTTCCTGGACCCACAGGAGTCAGGATGTTAAGGAAATTGACACTTGCCCCGAGCCCAGGTCACGTGTTCCTTGTCCTCTGAGTGCTGGGTGGTGTCCACCGACACCTGGCTCAGAGAGAAGAAAGAAAAAGACAGGAGGAGGATCCGAGGGAGTAGAGAAAATATACAGCCACTTTATTGCTAAAAATGCGTTTTTCAAAAGTAAGAGAGTCGTTCTGAAGAGACGGAGGGTCTCGTCTTTGGGGAGGGGGCTGAACACCAGCAGGCGGGCAGCCCTCACTGGTCTCGAATTCTCCTGGAGACTCGGTAGAGCTCCATGGTTGCCCTGGCGTCTTCCACCGAGTTGTGTCCCCACACGCTGTCCTGCAGGCACAGGTGCAGAGTGGGGACTTGGGGCCGAATCCAGGTGCCCTGTGTGACCCGGGCCTTCCCTGCTCACACCCTGACTTCCAGGGCTGAAGTGGGGCAGTGGGTGTGTCTCCCCAGGCCCCTGCCACCCTGGACTCAGCAGGTGGCTGCAGCAGGCCTGGCTCCCACATTAGCAGGAGCCCCAGGCCCCGGCCAGGCCCAGAATCCAGCATCCTGAGGGCCAGGCTGTGCCCTCCAGGGGCTTCCAACCCGCTGGGTGGGGGCGGGGCCCTGCAGACTTGGCCCCCGACCCAGAGGGGCTGAAGCAGTTCTCACAGGGAGCCCCGGGGCCCCAGGGAATGTGGACACAGATGCTTCTAAAGCGCTCCTTGCTCAGCACGGTGAGAACAGGGCTCTTCAGGGAGTTGAGGTGCTGACACGCTGTCCTCGGTCCCCGGTACCACCAGCCCTTCTGAGGGGCCCAATCTCAGGCCCACCCCCTGCCTCCCACATGTTCCTGCCCCCCCAGCCAAGCTGCCCCCACTCCTCAGGCTGGGGCTCGCGCTCTCCCCTCCCTGGGCCACCTCTCCCGCCTCCTCCACGAAGATGCCCCCTTCAACCCCCACTCAGACCCGGTGTCCTGCCTGCCCCCCATCCTCCGTCCCTGCTCCAGGACACCTGCCCTCCCCGCTGTGGACACGCCCCGCAGGTGTGCTGATGGGCAGGTCATGGGCCACCCTCCCTTCAACCAGGGTCTCTCAAGGATGGGCCGGGCCTTGCTCAGGTGGGTCCTCAGGCTCTGGTCCCGCCTGGCCCAGAGCAGGCGCTTCTTAAACATCCGTTGAGCTGGAAGGGCCCACGTGTGGCCGCAGCCCCTCCTGTGCAGCCCGCCTCCCCTGGGCCCTTCCGCCTGGGGCTCCGGGGTCCCTGCTCACCTGTGGCTGCACGTGCTGAGGAATAAGAGCCCCGGGAGCAGCGTCGGCTCCTGCCTGATGGGAGCTGTGTGTAGACAGTGCAGCTCCCGGGACCCACCTGCGCTCTGCGCTCCACACCCTTTCCCAGAGCTGGGCGGGGGCAGGAAGCTTCAGGTACCCACAGGGAACCCGGTGTGATTTTGAAAACAAACAAAGACGCCTTGACTGGGTGCCTTCCCTGCCCTGCTCTTCCTCCTCCCTCTACCAGGCTTCCTGGGTCAGCTCTCAGGTAAACCCTGCTCTCCTTCTGGGGAAACCCCACCCCTCCCTCACAGCACACAGCCTCTCAGGGCTACAGGGGAGACAAATCTTTGGGACCAAATATTTGCTCTGGAGCCACTGGTGGACTTTACAGTCCTGGAGGGAAGGCCAGGCCCCTGGGCTCACTCACAGGATTGATCCCTCGAAGGCAGGTCTGTCTGTCCTGCTGTGCAGCCCAGCCCTCAGCAGCCGCGCTCAGGGAGCAATGGGCCATGGAGCTTACTTTACGTATGTTTTGCCTCATTAAAAGCAAACAGAACTCTGCCTCTAAAAAATGTCAGAAAGAGAGGGTTCCGTAAGACAGCAAAGAAGAAGTCTGTTGAGTCAGCAGGTGTGGAAAAAGAAGTAAAGCGGTTGCTGAGCACGGATGCTGAAGCTGTCAGTACCCGTTGGGAGATAATTGCTGAAAACAAAACAAAAGAAACGGAAAATCAAGGCCTTGATATGTCTTCCCCAGGAATGTCTGGCCACAGGCAGGGCCATGACTCATTAGAACATGATGAGCTTCGGGAGGTATTCAATGACCTCAGCAGCAGCAAAGATGAAGATGAGACACAGCATCAAGACGAAGAAGATAGAAACATCATTGACACTGAGGAAGATCTGGAAAGGCAGCTACAGGACAAGCTAAATGAATCAGATGAACAGCACCAAGAAAACGAGGGAACCAATCAGCTGGTTATGGGAATTCAGAAACAGACTGATAACATGAAAGGCACGCTCCAAGAGATCCAGGACAGGGCAAAGCCACAGGAGGATCTCATCATGAAAGTGGAAAACCTGGCTCTTAAGAACAGATTTCAGGCTGTGCTGGATGAACTGAAACAAAAGGAGGACCGAGAAAAGGAGCAGCTCAGCTCCTTGCAAGAAGAGCTGGAATCACTCCTAGAGAAGTGAGGAGGGTTTTGATACTTAATTTCATTCCTGAGAGCCGTCAGCACTGAAAGAAAAATTTTGTTTCCATCACCTGGACTAGATAGTAAAACTTTGCAGTAGTTCCCAGTTTCCTCAGCTGCCTTCTATTGGATTTGTCTTACAGACAAATATAACTGAATTTCTACCTCATTTGTCTTTTGGAACCACTTTGCTAGGTGTTTGTCCTGTAGGAAGTAGGAGTGTATAGACAGACAGATGTAGGGAAGTTGTAGGATTAGTGAAGTGAACAATTCAGCTTAGTAATTCATCACAGCTTCACTGTAGGACGTTGCTGCTGTTTCTCCATTTACCAGAGGCTGCCATTGCTACTCTGATGTCATCTGAGATAAATAAGTAGAGTCTACTCTGGAGGCAGTGAAGGTTGTTTGCATATGTTTTCCCATGCTCTAGCTATTCCCAGCTATTCAAAGCAGTTTTCCACATTTTGAATTGCAAATCATTTCATACAGTTGTTTTCACAATAAATAAAAGCAACTAATTTTCACCTTAAAAAAAAAAAGCAAACAGAATGTAAAGTTATTCACAAAATACGTAACCCCCAAAGTTTAAGAAAGAAGTAAGTGAAGAAATAGTGGCAAAGAGAAAAATGAGTAGGAAGAATAATGATGTGTAATTTTCAGGGAGAAAATGTTCCTGTAGGGCAGTGTTGCTAGTGGTTACTCACTCCACGGCAGGACAGAGGACCAAGGATTTGGGACAGGTCATCGGGGCCTGACCTAGAACTGGTTAAGGTGTCCCTCCAGCCCCAGCCGAGGTTGGCCTCAGTGTCAGGCTGGCATCAGCTCAGCGCTGGTCAATGTTCCAACCCATCGTGCCCACACTCTGATGGTGGCCTGGGGCTCGCTCACCTGACAGTCTGGTCGTCCGGCCAGCTGGTGTTGCACTGGTGGAAGCTGGCCTTGCAGGCGGCCTGCAGCTGCTCGGGCGTGGTGAGGATGGCGCTGTTCTGCAGGCAGGCCCGCTGTGTCCTGTTGAAGTCCAGGGTGTAGTGCATGGAGATGGCTCTCTAATGGAACACGATGCCTGCAAGACACACACAAGGGCGAGAGAGCAGCTCAGGCACAGCCTCCCATCACCCAGGCTTTTGCAGAGTTAGGGTAAGAGTCAAGGGGACTTAGTCAAGGGGACTGGGCTGTGCCTCTAGCTGGTGGGTGGATCCTGTCTCTACATTTGCACCTGGTCCTTCTGCCTTTGCTGGAGCAGCTCCAGTAACAGGGAGCTCACTACTTCACAAGGCATCTTCTTGGAAACCTGTGATAATTCTGATAATTGGAAAGTTCTTTGACTTGAACTAAAATCTGCCTCCTTATAATTTTTTCTTGTCACTCCAGGACCCCATATTTGCTTTGCAGAAAGAGACACTCACAGCTCCATGCACCCTCAGCGCAGCGGCATCCTGGGGGGAGTCCTGTTTCAGGCACAGGCAGGAGTGGCCCATCATTGGCAGAGTCTCCCAACAGAAAAAAATCTGGTGCTGACTGAAGTCCTAAAGCCAACCAAGGACACAACCAAATTCTTTGGTCCATCGAGAGAAAAGGAACTGGGGAGTCCTCATCCCTTTCTTTGGCTTCTGGAACTGGAGGTGAGGGCAGGAAAAGACACCTGGGTGGAGAGTCAGGAGACTGCTCTGGTTCACCTCCAGAGAAACCTCAGGCAAGTCACTTAACCTCAGTTTGCTTGTCTATAAAATGGGGATGATCACAGGGCAACCAAATCACAGGATTTGTTGGAAGAACAGACTGTCATTTACACGTGACTGTAGCCCCAGAGTATTTAATTCACTTAAATTCCACAAAGAGTGGACTTATCCTCTCTGTTTTGCAGAGGAAGCAACTGAAAGTTAAGTAATTTGACTGAGGTAAACCTTCACGGGGAGGAGCTGGGATTTGAAAGCCAGCCAGCCTGGGTGCACACCCGTGAGGATGCCATTCCGGTTCTTCTTGCAGGTGAAGCAGGGTCCCTGTGGGAGGCTCTCACCTTTCACCACCACCTCCAGGGTGGCCTTGCTGTCCTTGATGCTGTGTATCACCTCGCAGCGATAGATCCCAGAGTCCTTGGAGCACAGGTTCTGGATTTCCAGGGTGGGGTCGCTGGGGATGACCGGGTAGTTGGGCAGCGTGGCCTTGTCTTTGTAGGCACTGTTGACCCGCACCCACCCTTCAGTGGCCACCAGCAGCACCACCTCCTTCTCCTTGGAAATGTGGCTCCACTTGATTCTGGGGTGGAGGGGGCGGTGGTCTCAGGGTGCATGGGGCCGATGAAGTCGCAGGGCGTGGTGAGGGGTCTCCCAGGAGGACCCGCAGCGGGGACGGTTCAGGGATGCTGACACTCAGCGAGTTGTCAGGGTCTGTGCGGGAGACATGGGGGTGGGAGTCAGACCTGTTAGTGCCCAGAGAGGACCACCCAGCCTCCCTGTCAGTCCTCCTGGAAATGACAATGTCTACGCTGGGGGAGCCTCCTGTGCCACATGGAATTCCCTTTCCAGAGCAGCTTCCTCCAGATCCTTGGTCTCTGCACCTCAAGTCAGGAACTTGGAACCAGAAAGGTTTGCAGAGGAGGGCAGGGGGAACTTCAGAGAGGAGACCACCTCTCTGCCTCTCAAACTGGGGTACCCTAGGGCATGCCAAGCCATAGGATATACAGGAATGATCTTCCCAGAGTGACAGCTTGACTCAAAGATTGGGGAAAAATTATTTTTCCATAGAATAAATTATTATTTTTTTATTATATTATTATTTTTTTAAGAACTTTTATTGAGATACAGTTAACAGACAATAAAGAGCATATATTTAGAGTGTACAATTTGGTATCCCAATCTCCCAATTCATTCCCCCCCAACCCTCCCTGCTTTCCCCACTTGGTATCCATATCTTTGTTCTCTACATCTGTATCTTTCTTTCTGCCTTGCATTTCCTCTTTCATAGTAGTTCACATTTGCCTTAGGTATTGAGGTGCTCCTATACTGGGTGTATGTATATTTATAATTATTATCTCCTCTTCTTGGATGGATCCCTTGATCTTTATGTAACGTCCTTTCTTGTCTCTTGTAACATTTTTTATTTTAAAGTCTATTTTATCTGATATGAGTATTGCTACTCCAGCTTTCTTTCTTTCTTTCTTTTTAAACATTAATTAATTTATTTATTATTTATTGGCTGCGTTGGGTCTTCATTGCTGCGTGCGGGCTTTCTCTAGTTGCAGAGAGCGGGGGCTACTCTTTGTTGGGGAGCACAGACTCTAGGCGTGCAGGCTTCAGTATTTGTGGCACGTGGGCTCAGTAGTTGTGGCTCCCCGGCTCTAAAGCACAGGCTCAGTAGTTGTGGCATGCGGGCTTCGTCGCTCCACGGTATGTGGGATCTTCCCGGACCAGGGCTCGAACCCATGTCCCCTGCATTGGCAGGTAGATTCTTACCCTCTGTGCCATCAGGGAAGTCCCTCCAGCTTTCTTTTGATTTTCATTCCCATAGAATATCTTTTTCCATCCCCTCACTTTCAGTCTGTATGTGTCCCTAGGTCTGAAGTGGGTCTCTTGTAGACAGCATATATGTGGCTCTTGTTTTTGTATCCATTCAGCCAGTCTGTGTCTTTTGGTTGGTGCATTTCGTCCATTTACATTCAAGGTGATTATCGATATGTATGTTCCTATTACCATTTTCTTAATTGTTTTGGGTTTGTTTTTGTCGATCGTTTTTTTCTCTTGTGTTTCCCACTTAGAGAAGTTTCTTTAGCATTTGTTGTAAGGCTGGTTTGGTGATGTTGAATTCTCTTAGCTGTTGCTTGTCTGTAAACCTTTTGATTTCTCCCTCGAATCTGAATGAGATCCCTGCTGGGTAGAGTATTCTTGGTGGTAGGTTCTTCCCTTTCTTCACTTTAAATATATCATGCCACTCCCTTCTGGCTTGCAGAGTTTCTGCTGAGAAATCAGCTGTTAATCTGATGGGAGTTCCCTTGTATGTTATTTGTTGTTTTTCCCTTGTTGCTTTCAATAACTTTTCTCTGTCTTTAATCAGTTTGTCAGTAGTCAGTTTGACTACTATATGTCTTGGCGTGTTTCTCCTTGGGTTTATCCTGCCTGGGACTCTCTGTGCTTCTTGCACTTGGGTAGCTATTTCCTTTCCCATGTTAGGGAAGTTTTCAACTATAATCTCTTCCAATATTTTCTCGGGTCCTTTCTCTCTCTTCTCCTTCTGGGACCCCTATAATGCGAATGTTGGTGCATTTAACATTGTCGCAGAGGTCTCTTAGTCCGTCTTCAGTTCTTTTCATTCTTTTTTCTTTATTCTTTTCCGCATCAGTGGTTATCACCTTTCTGCCTTCCAGGTCACTTATTTGCCCTTTTGCCTCAATTAATCTGCTATTGGTTCCTTCTAGTGTATTCTTCATTGCAGTTATTGTGTTGCACATCTCTGTTTGTTTGCTCGTTAATTCTGCAGAGGGTCAGACTGGGCTGAGGTGGGATATAATTAGACTCCACATTAAACCATGGAAGGTATCAACAGGGAAGATGCAGCATTGCCAAATCCTGTTAGAAGGCAAAGATCTTCCTGGAATGAGGAAGAGACACTTTCACAAAATAGCACCTTTTATGGTGAGTCATACACTGAAGGGATCCTTTTATCCAGGAGAGCCTACAGGTTGAAAAGAAAACTGTTTCAGATATTTGTTGGTGGCAGATACATAACAAAGCAAGGAAGGAGGAGCAGGAATGTTTGGGGTCCAGCTCTAGCCTTTTGATGTCTTTGGCCGTCACCACCAGGTTCTTCACAGAAATCTCCCTCTGCTGCTCAGCCCTGGCACAGGACACAGCATGGTTTTAGTGGGGACAGCTGGAAGTGACAGCAGTGCCGGCTCTGCAGTTCTGTTTTGTTTTGCTTCACTTTTTATAAATTTATTTATTTATTTATTTATTGGCTGCGTTTGGTCTTCGTTGCTGTACATGGGCTTTCTCTAGTTGCGGCGCACAGGGGCTACTCTTCATTGTGGTTCATGGGCTCCTCATTGTAGCTTCTCTCGTGGAGCACGGGCTCTAGGCACGTGGGCTTCAGTATTTGTGGCACAGGGGCTCAATAGTTGTGGCTCACAGGCTCTAGAGCACAGGCTCAATAGTTGTGGTGCACGGGCTTAGTTGCTCCATGGCATGTGGTCTCTTCCCGGAGCAGGAATTGCACCCCTGTCCCCTGCATTGGTAGGCAGATTCTTAACCACTGCACCACCTAGGAAGTCCGCGTGCAGTTTTAAAATCTCTCAACCAACCATTATGAACTGGTTGGCCTTTTGTGGGGAAACCTCCCCAGGGTACTGCCAGGGGCTGGATACTGTGGGTCCCAGAGCAAGAGCACGAATGGAGACGCACAGACCATTTGTCTAAATATTTGAAAGTCCACGTGTTGTTTCAATTAGACCTGCCGCTCTGGGTACAATTACTGTAAAATGGGTGAGCGAGGGGGAGGAAGTGATGTCATTGGAGACCCCAGGTAAAAGCCTGGTGACAGGTCGACAGTCACCGGCTGAGCCCTCACTTGTGTGGTTGGTGATGGAGGAAGGAGTGGGGCTGCTGCTTCTACAGCAGCTGGTTCTAGGTGGCAGCTACTGGTCATCAGGGGTCACTATGGGAGAGGCACCTGAGTGCCAGGGCTCAGGCAGAGGTGGGAGCTTCTGTCTCCACCAAGCTGGGTACCAGACGCAAGGGCGCTGCCTACTGGCTGAGGAGATCAAGGGGCTCTCTGTTTGCATCCACTGTGGGCAAAGAAAGTGTAGCTCAATGTGCTGGGCTGCTTCTCCAGGGGTCTGACCTGTTTGAAGAGGAGCCTTTTCTCCAGCTGCGTCCCCAGCACCCTGCCCCTCCACCAACCTCAGCTCATCCACCTGTTGCATCTTGCAGGCGAACTAGGCTCCCCCACACCCACCAGGTGTCACAGGGGAGGGGCTCCAATTCCCTGGGCCTTGGGCTCTCTATGAACTCACAGGAGACCCTGCCTGCATGGGTTCCTCTTGTGTGAGAGTGTGTGTGTGTGTGGTGTGTTTGAGGGAAGGGAGGGTGGAATGAGGGAGGTTGTGCTGTGCTGACAATGCAGGTCTGTTCTGAAGCCCAGAGGAAAAAATTATTACAAAGTAAAAGAAAGAAAATTTTGGCATTTCCAAGAATGCTTAAATAATTGTTGCTCTTCTGGCCCTCAGATTGTCAGTGTGTTTAAGAGCTCTGGGCTGAGTCCTTTTCACCACCCTGTGTCCTGAGGGCAGGCTAGTGCCGTCCTGTCTGTAAGGATTTCCCCAGGGTGTGTGGTGCCCTGGGGGACTCCACAGCGAGGCAGCAGAGAGGTACATTGGGCTTCAAGGAGAGATGGTGAGGATGCCATGTCGCTGCTCAGGGACACGTCCACAGGCTCACAACTCACAGCATTTCAGACACATGGAGGCTTCCAGGGGGCCTCCCTGAGGGCTGAATTCTCTACCACACAAATGCCTGATTATCTTATTGCCCAGTCAGATCCCAGGGCACATGAAGAGGGGACCAACGTCCTTCTTATTTGGGGGCCACTCTCATCTTAATCAAATCGCGCTGGGCTGAGCCGGATGCGGAGTGTTTGCAGGATCCCTGGGCATCTGTCTGCCCTTGTTATCTGCCCAGGGGTTGAGGGCGCTTTGTCTTTGCGTGTGTGTTGAGCTGTGATGCTGCTTTAGCCATGATTGGCTCAGGTGCCTCTTCCCGACGGATGCAGGACATCACTCCCTGGGAGCAGGTGGGTCTTTTCTGGGGCTCCCAGAGGTGCAAGAGGAGGAGGAGCAGTGGGCTGGTTGTTGGAGGCCCAGGTTCTGCTCCCAGCTCTGCCCTTAAGTGACTGTGTGCTCCTGAGCAAGGCACCTAATCCTGCCGAAAAGGGCGCGGGCAGGACTCAGCCTGAGTCTTCACACCCCACAGGTTGTGCCCAGTGAGGTGCGGGTCATGAGATCGTTTGGGCAGAGTGAATACAAGCGGCCCTTCTCTGGCTGGGAATCGCTCCTCCCGTCCCTTCCCTTCCCTTCCCTGGGGACTCTCACACTGTCCTGACCCTGAGGAACCAGATTATTTCCTGGGGACCCTGCATGCCCTCTGTATACACACATCACAGATGTCAAAGGGCAGCCATGGTAACTTCCTCTGTGGTTAGAACAGACACACAAACACACCCTCATGTCCCCTGCCTTGGTCACAGTGGAGGTAAATGGGTAACTCCTTCTCTGGTTGTCCCTATATGACCTGTTACAGTAAGTGTAAGTTTGAGTGCAGCGTCCCTCTTTCACGTTTTGGAACCCCCTTCGCTGCACATCGGCCGCGTTCCTATTCTGGGGGGACATCCCACAGGCTTCCCTGTAAGTGGATGTTAGTCCCCTGTTTACACCTCAGTCATGGCTTCCCACGGAGTCCCAAATGCTTAATGTGGTACCCAAGGCTGTGAATGGCTTTTCCTTGCCAGATTCCGCATCTCTCTCTCTCTCTCTCTCTCTCTCTCTCTCTCTCGTCCATAAACGTTGCTCAGTGCTCGTGCTCCTGGCCTCTCCTCCTCACTGTGAGAAGTGCCCCACCCCCAGCAGAGCCCTGGTTCAGGAGCCCCTCATTTCCTCAGGATGCACACGCCACACCACAGTCAACTGTCTGAAAGGGGTTTAATCCAACTATTGGAGGATACAGCAGCAATCCACCTCCCCAAAGGTTTCAGTAGTCACCATCTTCGAGTCATGTGATGGGGTTCCCAGGACTCCCTGAGTCACATGAGGAAAAGGGGACCATGATGATGAGTGTGGGTGTCATTGTCATGAGTGACTCCTTGTCCTGCCTCTAGAGGACGCTCTTGTGTATCCAGGGACCTCTGGCACGTGGGGGGCACCACAGTGGGGAGCCCTGAGTGTGAGCCCAGGAATCTGCTCACCCACACATGAGGGGAAGGTAGTGCAGGACTCACCTGACGTATTCCTGCAAGGCCAGCTTCCTACCCTGAGCCCGCAGGTCTGCTGAGTGTCCTGGGGTGGATGACAGGAGGTCTATAGGAGCCCTGTAACTGGATGCAACATTTTGAGTTTACGTGCATGTGTATTTCTGGCATCGTCATTCTCAGTGGAATGTGTGTACCTAAAAAGGTAAAGAGTTTCCAAGGGGCTCTCTTCCGTATCCCAAAGAAGTGGGGTTTCCTAATACTGCTGAACCAAACAGAGTCAGTGAGGGAGCATGGATGTGAGATTCTCTCTGGCTTGGTCCCTGGGGCAGTGACCTCCTTGGCGTCAGGAGAAGCACATTCAGAAATGCTTGGCAGCCTCTCTGAGCGTTTAATTCCCCCAGATCATCTCCTTCTCAAACTGCAGAATCAGAGCATGCTGGGTGGAGGGACCTCTTTGGACCTTTGGCTCAGCTCCTCCCTCCTCCCCAGCCCCGGGCTCATCCTCACTTCCCAAGAGAGCTCTGGGCAGTGCTGCTCACAGGGTGGTCTGCGGATTAGCGCTGGTGGCAGCTGTGCCTGGTCCTCAATGAGATTAAGCACAGAGAGTGAGAGGGAGCGTTGAGAAATTTTCATAGCACCTTGACATTGTCCAAAGATCCCACAGTATGATCAGAGTCCGCCAGTGTGGCCTGGATAGGAGTGTGTTCTGATGGCACAGCTGCAGAGACAGGAAAAGTCATGACCCACATGAAGGAGGCTGGGCCAGTGAATCAGAGCACTGCCTCCTTCATCCAGAATGTCTTGCCAATAAATCAACAAATAAAGTTAGGAAAACTAAACAGAGGACTTAGTGAAGAGGTAAAAAGTGTGAATTACAAAAGGACTGATACGTTAAATAATTGTCTTTTGTTTTGTGATAAAGTGGGAGCTAATTGTCAACAACTGTTGCTGCAGACAAAGTACAAACGTTATTAAGGGGAAGGTCCTGTAAAAATATTTAAACTATGGAACAAATTCCTGGAGATTCTGCAAGATAAGTTTGTTCCCAACTTTAAATTACTTAATTTTATTTTCGGCTGTGTCAGGTCTCAGTGGTGGCACCTGGGATCTTTCATGGGGCACGCCGGCTTTTCATTGCAGCACACGGGCTTCTCTCTAGTTGTGGCTCATGTGCTCAATAGTTGCAGCACGTGGGCTCAGTTGCCCCATGGCTTGTGGGATCTTAGTCCCCTGACCAGAGCTCGAACCCTTGTCCCCTGCATTGGAAGACAGATTCTTAACCACTGGAACACCAAGGAAGTCCCCTGGTCCCAACCTTTTAAACATGTCAGTTGGACAATCAGATTAGCTTATTACATTATATCTTCAGTATTTTTAATGACTTTAATACTAACCTTCTACTATGCTTTTTATTAGATTTTTTCATGTTATATGATTTTAATTAAATTAGCCACTCTATGAACATGTCGGAGTACTCCTCCTGAAACTTTATTTTTAAAGTCACATCATTACCCTTCTCAAAAATCTCAAATATTTTTTTAAAGGAAAATATTAAACTTCTCTATGTGACAATTAAGATCCTTGCAACTTGGCACTGAGTCCTTTTTCCTTCCTTATTGCTCATTGCTTTTTAAAAAATGATAATTGTATATATTTCAGGTGTATAATAAAATCTCATGGGAGTTATACCTTGCATTTTCCTCACTCATAACGAGTGAGCACTTTTTCACATGTTTATCTACCACTCACATATCTGTCTTTGCAAAATATTTCAGCCTATATTTTGCAGTCAAACTATGCCATTTGAACGAATGATTTATTTCTTTTATTAACTCATTTTTCCAATTTGGCAGTAACTATTGATTGGCACAAGTTATTCACTTTTCCAAAAGCACACAGTTACTCATTAGGTCAATTTAGTGCATCGAAATCATTTGTCTCTTGCATTGATTCTCATTTGTGTAAAACAGTAGCCATTCTCATAACCCAGAACCCCTGGAACAAGACTTAAAATTGTATAGAGGGTAAAATACCAAATTAAAAATTTTAAATTACAATTCTATGATATCTAAAGATAATAAAAAATTTTCACATTTAAATCAGTAAGATACACTAGAACATTTTAGGAAGTTTGGACTATTTGTAATTGGGTTGTTTGTCTATTTATTATTAAGTTGTCGCATTTCTTTTTATATTCTAGATACCGGAAATGAAAAAGATATTCTTTGTCATATTTTTTTAAAAGTTTCCAAGAAAGCTTGCCGACCTCCTGCTCTAGAGCACGGTGGGCACATGGATCCCAGGACCCTTTGTCATAATCCTGTGGTCCCCCAGGGTCTGACACTCACAGGTGAGGATCCAAGGGTGGTCAGTCTGAATGCCCACAGAGCCGGGAGGTAAGGAGATAAGTGAAAGGGATGCAGAGGACTAAGGCCCCCTGGAGAGGAGCAGCTGCATCCGTTGGGGGTGGTAGAAAAGCAAGACACAGTGGGAATGACACGGTCTCATGTCTATAAAATCGGGAAAAAATCCACAGATACACCCTACCAACATGTGTGCATATATGTACACACATGTCTAAATATGATGTGAGAGCATGTGAAGTGTGCTGAAGGCTGTATGTGAGGTTGAGGACATGGATGCTCCCTGGATGGAGGGGTGGACGCTCCTGTGAGCAGGCAGGAAGGCTGGGCCTGCGGAAGAGGGGAAACCGGTCACATGTGAGATGATCAGAGTCCTGCTTTATGTCAATTATACATGAGAATAAGAAAAATAGAGAAAGATACAAAGATGAGAATGGAAAGCAATGTAAAGTAAAGGGCGTAGCAGCTGCAAAGTTCCAGCCATGCCCCCCTCCCTCAAGGGAACGCAGCCCAGTGACACCAGATCTCTGGGCAGGAAGCTGGGGTGCTGGGTGTCTTCCCCGCTTCGGGCAGAGGGCGTGACTTCTGGACTTCATCCGCTCCACAGCTTACCCTTGCAGGTTCTAATTGCAGAGAGGGCTTCCCTGAAACTCGGGGGCTGGAATGAGGTAGAGGACGCTCCTGCAAAAGGGCGTAAATTTTAATACAAAGACGAGTTCAGTTGCCAAGAGCCGCCCTTCTGCCCCAAGGGCTGCCCAGGCTGGCCTGTCTCCACCACAGCGGCAGGAAGGCCGTCCCCTTGGCGGTTCTCTGATGGCGACAGACCCCAGCTATGAGAACTCGGCTCCTCTGGGAAGGGGACCCCGTGTCGCCAGCATGACCTCCAGCCCCAGGCCGCACGCAGGGTGCAGACTCATCATTAGTGGTAAATCCAGGCGGAGGTTTGAAGGACGGAGATGAGCACATGGCCGGCCGTGGCTCCTCTTCATCTTTTAGTCTTTACCCGTCTGAAAATAATCGTAGGGCATTGAGGAATTCTTGGTGTCTTTGTGTTTTGCCTTATGCAAACAGGGTTCCTGGCCAGGGCTCTTCAAACAAGCTTGGTGGCAGTCTGAGGTAGCAAAGATTGAAGACTTTGCTCCTCTGGAAAGCTGAGGGGGTTCTCCAGGAGGGCTTGAGTGCTGGGCTTTCCTCCTGCATTTACGTCTCATGCCTGATTTTGAGGAGTGCAGGGGTGTGCTGCAGCAGGGGTGTAGAGGCAGGGCAGAGGGTGAGATGCCCGGCCTCGGCGGCTCTGTGTGTCGCAGAGAAAAACCTGGCCTCTGTTCACCAATGCCGAATAGGAATACAGAGACAGAGCTTTGGAGGCGTAGAAAGGAATAGCTTTATTACTTTGCCAGGCAAAGGGGGAACACAGTAGGCTCACGCCTCAAGAACTACCCCCCCCCCTCTGGGGAATAGGGAGAGGTCTTATAGTTGGGGCTGTATAAAGGGGTCAGGGGTACACAAAAAGGATCAAGGCAATGACAGTCCTGCATTCTTCTGATGGGCTGGTGGTGAGTTAAGTAGAAGTCAGCATCATCAGCCTTCAGGTCCCACTGGTCTGGGGTCTACATGCTTGTGGGCAGCATACCCTCATTAATCATTAACGTCTCACACCTGGAGGGAGTTTTGACTTCTGCAAAATAGCTCAAAGATATTGTGTGTACTGTTGCTGGGGAAACAGGACCTGCCCCAAGGCTGCTCTTGACTGCTTCTCCCAGGTCTCCTGCAACCCCTCCCTTCACTAATTAACCGCTGCTTGAATCTGCCCACTGGAACTCAGGGAAGGTCATGGAGGCTGAATGAAGGCTGTTTTCCTATAATCAAAGAAATAGGGGACACAGAAAGGCTTTGTGCCCAGGAGCCCCACGGGGCCCTGCTCCGTATCATGTGTTCAGGGTCTAGCATGGAGGGTGAGGTGCATTCAGTCCACGAGCCACTTACCACTGTTTCCCGTTGCAGAAGAGAGCCCTGGCTTGGGGTTAAAGAGGGGGGCACTGGTCCTGCCAGGGCTTGGTCTATGGCTCCTAGCCTTCTGCTGGCTTGGCCTTCTGCAGTGGAAACATGGGTCCCCCTGAGTTTGCATTCACAGAAGAGATTTGCTCACCTTTCCCAACGGTTGCCCAGTTACCAGCACAGAGGAATGGCATCCCGTGCTTCCCTCCAGCGTCTTTACCACACTGTATTGTAACTGGTGTGTTTACGTGTCCATATCCCTGTCACGTCTGTTGAATGCTGGGACTGCATTTCTGCCATGTCTATCACCAGGGTCTCGTGCATAGAAGGAGGTAAATAAATGAGTCCACTACCTCCCCCATTTCCCACGCAGCTGGAAGTGCCATATAATATTTGGGGAGCATTCCAGCTGTAATATTTGCTAGCGGGACTTTACACACGTCGGAGCGGCCAAAGCTAGTTTTGCATTCTTACGGCTAGTGAGCCTGACGCTGGCGCTGGCAAAATAGCGCCTTCCAGGTGTCTTCGCTGACAATGAGCAGGGGCCGATGGCTGCTGGATCTCTTATCCAGGCGACATGCTTGGGCTGCAGATGGCACCAGGAATGACGTGGAAGGGCAGCACTCATGCTTGGCAGTGGCCCTGAGATCCTGGGGATCGATTCATGGGGCCGAACTGGATGCAGCAAATGAGGACCCTGCTCTTTGGCGGCCTTTCTCGGGAGGACCAATGGCACCGGACTCAGAGATTGCAGTTCTTGACTGCCCAGCCCATCCTGGTGAAATCTAGGCTAGGGGAGAAGAGCAGCCCCTTACCACATTTCTTGTGAGGCTGCATGGTGTGGTGGAAGAAAGAGATAAGGAAAATCGCTTCTAGGCTGTGGCCACTAGTTAACCAGTTACTCCTCTGGGATTCAACAAAAACAGAGGACCCAACAGGTTTGCTACTAGCTCAGGGAATAGTGAATTCAGCAGCTGCTTTGTTGGCCCAAGACCGTTTCCTCATCTCCAGTGAGAGCCACGGCACTGGCAGAGCTAGGGAGAGATGACACAGAAGCCACTGAGGGTGGTGGCCTTGTTAGTTGCCAGTCATGAGTTTGGGGTGATTGCAGGGCAGGAAGATAGAGAACAAGCCTCTTGTGAGACGGCACTTGGCTGGATGTCATGAGTAGAAACAAGGGAGCCTTGGAACAGATGCCAAAGGAACCAACAGACCCTTTCCCAAGGCCCAGTGTACACGACTTTCCCAGGCTCCACTGCCAGACACCATCACGTTAGCCTCCTCGGCTGTGGCCACCACCACGTGCCGCTACAGCCCTTGTTCCGGGAGAGGCTGTGTGGGGACCCTCAGCTGATACTCATGCAGTGTATTCTGGCCCCGGTGGCTGGGGTGCAGCATGCAGGTGCGCTGCTCTGCGATACCCAGACTTTGGAAGAGATTTTCCCTTTATAGCAGGGCATCATCCGCTCCAGCTCCTCCTCTTCCACAATTGCTTGCGGCTGCATAGTGTCCAGGTGTACTGGTAGCAGCGACAAGGTACATGAGCGATGAACGCAGGATCTCCAAGGATGAGTCCCCAGCCATCAGCGAGCATGGCTGCAAGACGCCTGCCCACTCTCCCTCCGTCCCTTCCCTGAGCGTGGTGGAAGGTTCCCTTTGCTATCCGCTTTCTCACCTCCTGTTCCAAAGGGTCAGGTTCCATCTACTGAGGAGGAGCTCATCTCTCACACAAGAGGAGGAGGGGACAGCACAGACTCCCTTCTCTAGGAGTCCCAACCCGCTTTCCTGCAGAAAAGCAAGAGCTGCAAAACCCCTGACACCTCTTTCTCCTGCTTCCGGTTCCTGTAAGCCATGTGGGTGGAAAGGCCGTGGAGCCGGGCCCTGGATTGGCTCTTCTCTCCTGCTGATACACCCTGGTTCTGGTCCTTGGTTTCCTTTCGCCTCTTATTGCCTGAGGTCTCCTGCTGTTGCTGCTTAAGGCGGATCTCTTCTAGTTTCTGCCTGACAAGACACAGCAGCTTCAGATACTGGAGAAATTGAGTTCAGGAGAAAGGGGGTGCAGGAAAATGGGGACGGGGGAAGAGTAGGAAATTGATCTGTTTGAGGGACTGATGGGAGAGGAAGGAGTGGGAAGATGGGGAAACCTACTAAACGAATCATTAGGAGTCTGATAGAGGGAATTCCCTCGTGGTCAGGGGTTAGGACTTAGTGCTTTCACTGCCGCGGGCCTGGCTTCAATCCCTGGTCGGGGAAGGTCCCACAAGCCGCATGCTGCAGCCAAAAAACAAACAAAACAAACAAACAAACAAAAAACAGGTGGGAGGGAATCTCAGCTTTGTAATTCAACTATACTTCAGTAAAAATAAATTAAAAAAAAATTGTTTAAGAAAGAGTCTGATAGAATTTATAACTCCCTTCCTCTTTCCTGGAGTGTCTGGCTTCCTCTGCACTCTGTTGAGGAGCAGGTCAGCTTCAGGCTTTTCCCCCACATAGGGGGACAGAGGAGGATGTAGGGCTAAGTACCTGGCACACTCCTTTCTGGCCTTGGAGGCAGCAGTCTCCCGAAAGAGGGACACATTGTGCTTGAAGAAGGGCGCATACTTCTCGGTGTCAGGCCCAGGGTAGATGTGCCGGTGTCCCCCCAGGTGGGAGTCCTCATAGCGGTCCTGGACCAGCATTGCTGCATGGATGGACTCATTTTGTTCTTGCCTGTGGAAACTAAACTCAGGGTGAGTCAAGGAAGGACTGAGAGAACGTTCAGTAGGGAGAGGAAGGCTAGCTGAGGCTTTGAGAGCCTCCTGCCAGCTTCATGGCCTTTCAGGACCTGCCCACCTGGCCAGTCCCACCTGTGTGTAGCCATGAAAACAGGCTTGGCTTTCAGAAATATGGTTTTCATCCTAAGTGCAATGGCTTCCTCTTGTAAACTAGCACTCCAAGTTATAATCTTTTAGGTTTCTGATTACGGAGTAGTATTTAACTACTACTCTATACAGTAGTTAATTACAGAAAATTTACAAGAGCAAAAAGAAGATAAAAACCTCTAATCTTACCATGAAGCTGGCATATTGGCTATGAGGATGAACTCTAGGGCAGGCCTTACTGAGTTTGAACCCTGGCTTTGCCACACATTACCTTGTTCTTTATTCCTTCCTTTCCTTCCTTCCTTATTTTAGAGGAAAATGGGACCATACAACATTTTTAAATGGCTGCCTAGTATCCTACTGGTTCTATGATTGTACTTTTGTTTATTAAGTCCAGTAGTTTTCAACCTTTTTTCCCCATTGAAAGACATGATTCCTAACGGTCATGTGCACAGTCCAGTCTCGTGGGAGTACCTGGGGTATTTACAGTCACACTTCACCTTCATTCACACAGACATTTGAGTGCCTACTGTGCGCCAGGTCCTCAGGATGTCATGGCAAAACTCACACACACACTAACCTGCATATCACAATCTAAGTGGTGAAGAGTGATGCTATTACAGGAATAATCCTCACTCTATTCAAGCTCATTTTTATTTTATTGATTGATTGATTGGCTGGCTGGCTGTGTTGGGTCTTCATTGCTGCACACTGGCTTTCTCTAGTTGCGGTGGGCCGGAGCTACTCTTTGTTGTGGTGTGTGGGCTTCTCATTGCTGTGGCCTCTCTTGCTGCGGAGAATGGGCTCTAGGCGCATGGGCTTCAGTAGTTGCAGCACATGGACTCAATAGTTGTGGCTCACCGGCTCTAAAGCACAGGCTCAATAGTTGTGGCACACTGGCTTGGTTGCTCCACGGCATGTGGTATCTTCCTGGGGCAGGGCTCAAACCTGTGTCCCCTGCATTGGCACGTGGATTCTTAACCACTGCACCACTTAGGAAGCCCCTCAAGTTCATTTTTATTGTCATTATCAAATTATACTTTAGTATCAGCAACACATTACTATGTTTGTAACCCTTCTTACAATGGAAACAGTGGGTAAATGATGACGCCCTATTACTGAATGACTAAACTGTTTCGTGATTATAAACTTTCACAGGAAATGGTTTCTAGAGGAGCTTTATTGGAACAACTACTACAAGCAACTATATGCCAATAAATTGGATAACCTGGAAGAAATGGATACATTCTTAGAAAAATACAATCTTCCAAGACTGAACCAGGAAGAAATAGAAACCATGAACAGACCAATCACAAGTACGGAAATTGAGGCAGTGATTAAAAATCTCCCAACACACAAAAGCCCAGGGCCAGATGGGTTCACGGGCGAATTCTATCAAACATTTCGAGAAGAGCTAACACCTATCCTTCTCAAACTCTTCCAAAATATTGCAGAAGGCAGAACACTCCCAAACTCATTCTACGAGGCTACCATCACCCTGATACCAAAACCAGGCAAAGATGTCACAAAAAAAGAAAACTACAGACCGATATCACTGATGAATATAGATGCAAAAATCCTCAACAAAATACTAGCTAACAGACTGCAACAGCACATGAAAAAAATCATACACCATGATCAAGTGGGGTTTATCCCTGGGATGCAAGGATTCTTCAATATACGCAAATCAATCAATGTGATACATCATGTCAACAAATTGAAGGATAAAAACCATACGATCATCTCAATAGATGCAGAAAAAGCTTTTGACAAAGTTCAACATCCATTTATGATAAAAGCTCTCCAGAAAATGGGCATAAAAGGAAATTACCTCAACATAATAAAAGCCATATATGAAAAACCAAAAGTCAACATCATTCTAAATGGGGAAAAACTGGAAGAATTCCCTCTAAGGACAGGAACAAGACAGGGGTGTCCACTCTCACCATTATTATTCAACATAGTTTTGGAAGTGTTAGCCACAGCAATCAGAGAAGAAAAAGAAATAAAAGGAATACAAATTGGAAAAGAAGAAGTAAAATTGTCACTCTTTGCAGATGACATGATATTATACATAGAAAACCCTAAAGACTCTACCAGAAAACTGCTAGCACTAATTGATGAGTTTAGTAAAGTAGCAGGATACAAAATGAATGCACAGAAATCTCTTGCATTCCTATACACTAACAACGGAAGAGCAGAAAGAGAAATTAAGGAAACTCTCCCATTCACCATTGCAACCAAAAGAATCAAATACCTAGGAATAAACCTGCCTAAGGAGGCAAAAGATCTGTATGCAGAAAACTTTAAGACATTGATGAAAGAAATCAAAGACGACACAAAACAGATGGAGGGACATACCATGTTCCTGGATTGGAAGAATCAACATCGTAATAATGACTGTACTACCCAAAGCAATTTACAGATTCAATGCAATCCCGATCAAATTACCAATGGCATTTTTCACAGAACTAGAGCAAGAAATCTTACGATTTGTACGGAAACACAAAAGACCCTGAATAGCCAAAGCAATCTTGAGAAGGAAAAATGGAGTTGGTGGAATCAGGCTTCCTGACTTCAAACTATACTACAAGGCCATAGTGATCAAGACAGTATGGTACTGGCACAAAAATAGAAAGGATGATCAATGGAATAGAATAGAGAACTCAGAAGTAAGCCCAAACACATATGGGCACCTTATCTTTGACAAAGGAGGCACGAGTATACAAAGGAAAAAAGACAGCCTCTTCAATAAGTGGTGCTGGAAAAACTGGACAGCAACATGTAAAAGAATGAACTTAGAACACTTCCTAACACCATACACAAAAATAAACTCCAAATGGATTAAAGACCTACATGTAAGGCCAGACACTATAAAACTCCTAGAGGAACACATAGGCAGAACACTCTATGACATACGTCAAAGCAACATCCTTTTTGACCCACCTCCTAGAATCATGGAAATAAAATCAAGAATAAACAAATGGGACCTCATGAAACTTAAAAGCTTTTGCACAGCAAAAGAAACCATAAACAAGACTAGAAGGCAACCCTCAGAATGGGAAAAAATAATTGCCTATGAAACAATGGACAAAGGATTAACCTCCAAAATATACAAGCAGCTCATGCAGCTTCATACCAAAAAAGCAAATAACCCAATCCACAAATGGGCAGAAGACCTAAATAGACATTTCTTCAAAGAAGACATACAGATGGCCAACAAACACAGGAAAAGATGCTCAACATCACTCATCATCAGAGAAATGCAAGTCAAAGCCACAATGAGGTATCACCTCACACCAATCAGAATGGCCATCATCACAAAATCTGGAAACCACAAATGTTGGAGAGGGTGTGGAGAAAAGGGAACTCTCCTGCACTGTTGGTGGGACTGTAAGTTGGTACAGCCACTATGGAAAACAATTTGGAGGTTCCTTAAAAAACTACACATAGAACTACCATATGATCCAGTCATCCCACTCCTGGGCATATACCCAAAGAAAACCATAATCCCAAAAGAAACTTGTACCATAATGTTTATTGCAGCACTCTTTACAATAGCCAGGACATGGAAGCAACCTAAATGCCCATCAACAAATGAATGGTTACAGAAGATGTGGCATATATACACAATGGAATATTACTCAGCTCTAAAAAGGGATGAGATGGAGCTATATGTCATGAGGTGGATAGAACTACAGTCTGTCATACAGAGTGAAGTAAGTCAGAAAGAGAAAGACAAATATTGTATGCTAACTCACATATATGGAATCTAAAGATGGTACTGATGAACTCAGTGACAAGAACAAGGACGCAGATACAGAGAATGGACTGGAGAACTCGAGTTTTGGGAGGGGGCGGGGGGTGAAGGGGAAGCTGAGACGAAGCAAGAGAGTAGCACAGACATATATATACTACCAATTGTAAAATAGATAGTTAGTGGGAAGTTGTATAACAAAGGGAGTTCAGCTGGAGGCTGGAAGATGCCTTAGAGGACTGGGACGGGGAGGGTGGGGGGGACTCGAGGTGGGGGGGGAGTCGAGGAAGGGAGGGAATACAGGGATATGTGTATAAAAACAGATGATTAGGGCTTCCTAGGTGGTGCAGTGCTTAAGAATCCGCCTGCCAATGCAGCGGTCACGGGTTCGATCCCAGCTCCAGGAAGATCCCACATGCCGCGGAGCAACTAAGCCCGTGTGCAAAAAAAAAAAAAAAAAAAAAGATGATTGAACTTGGTGTATCCCCAAAAAAATAATAAACAAAAAAAAAAGGGAAAAAAAAATAAAAACAGAAGGAAAAAAAAAAAACCAGAACAAACCCCATAAAGTTCCTTATGTGCTAATACGAAATAGTTCTAAAATACAGTGGTAAGTAGGGTACAGAGAGTGTGAAAGTTATGCTATTGTCTGGGTAAAAGGAGAAAAACAATTTATATAAATACACGTATATATGTGCGTTAAAGTTTTGTGAACATGTACACATGACCCAGGGAACACTGATCGGCTCCAGGGAAGAAAACTGAGTAGCTGGAGGAGGAGGGTAGGAGAGAGACTATTCACTGTGTCTTTTGAATTTGCATACATAATACATCACTTATCTATGATATGTGGTGTATTATCGATGCAAAAAATTGTTTTTAATAGCTACTCAGCCCCAGACTGCCTTCTCCATCTAGAGAAGGACTCTTACTCACAGGCAAGTAATAATAAACGAAGATAAGTTACACAACTAAGCACACATCAAACACCTGGGGCACCTGGTTTCTCATGGCTCTTGGTGGCACTGGAAAAGCCGTTCCTTCACTCACCGCTTGTCCTCTTCCATCACTTTTCTTTTGTCACAGCCCCGGAGGTTGACAAGGGTCACGGTATCACAGAGAAGTGCATCCTTCACTTCTCGATCAAGGCATGAGTCAGTGGTGAAGCTCGGAGAGTGGTTTACCTGCCGGGAGAAGGCATTATCCATCCCCTTCCTAGACCACCTGAGCAGGTCATGATTCTTGCAGGCCCAGCTGGAGGGTCTAGGAGAGACATCCCCCTCCAGTGGCTTTAGCCAAAGAAGCTGGATGTTCTCACTTCCAAGGCCACAGGACTCTGCCACAGAGATCCCTCCAGTGTACAGGCTGCTGAGAGCAAATCAGACAGCCTGACTCTATAGCGATAGTGTCCTTACAGGCAAGGCTTACACGAGGAACGTTTGGGATCCAAGGTCTGGGTTCCTATGGTGGAGGCCAGAGACCACCAAGATTGGACTTAGCAGGTCAGAAGTGCCGATGTCTTACACCTTCTGCTACATCCTATCCACCCTAAGGCCTGTGCGTCCGCCATTCCATGTTCCACCAGCTGAGTACACTCCTATCCCAGGTGTCCTGCTCAGGGGCAGACCTTGGTTTTGCAAAGCCTGGGAGATGATCCTCACCTCCAGCAGCCAGGGCTTCAGTGTGTGGTCCAGCAAGATGTCAAAACCAAGGATCTCAAATCAGGCACATGTACCTCCACTCAGATATTAGGGAAAACAGGTTCGGCAGTTGTGGCGAAGAACAGAATGTGCCGAGATGCTGGTTTTGATGATGATGTCCTCGATGTCTCCCCTCCGCTCTCGGGGGTCGTAGCTGTGCTCTCGCAGCCAGGCATTGAGTGTTGACAGCTTCCTGTGAGGCCCAGGGGTCAAAGGAAGACCAGCGGAGCCGGGCTGCAGGCAGGAGGCTCCCTAACACTAACCCTAATTCCATGCCTAGGTTCCTTGCTCTTTAAGGGGTTGCTACCAGCTTGGAGCAGGGCTTAATTATAGGGTGGGATTTGGGGCTGCACTTGGTAGTCAGGCACAGGACAGGGGTCTGCGAAGGTTAAGCCAGCTCAACCTCCCAAGGGCCAGCTCAGTTTCATGGGCTGCTGAGACCGTGGGGCTAAAGGGCAGAGAAAGAGGAGAAAGCAGAGTAGAGCATACCTTTCACTGCCCACAGCATCCTCCCGGACAATATGCTCCCTGTGTTTGTGGGTAGCATAGTTGGTCAGGTGCATGCAGACGTCATCCTGGGAAGAGAGTGGCCCTGTGGCCTCTGGCTGCTTCCACATAGTTCTTCCCTCCAGCCCTGCGTTGCCTTTTGATGACCCACCCCTCCCCAGGGTGACTCCTCTCCTCTCCCTCTTCAGGGAGGACTGTTCTGTAGGCTCCCAGGGAGGGGCGGTGTCCTTCCTGCAGGTGTGGCTTTTCTGCAGTCAACCCCCCGCCCCGCCCCCACCACATGCTCTCCTCCTACTCCTCCTAGCCAGGTGCCCAGGCACTCCAGGTTTCACTCCTTGTTCATGGGTGACAAGCTAGCTGCATGACAAGCCCCTGTACCCGGTTTCTCCACAGAACCTCAGTACTCGTGGCAGTGGAAGAGGGTGCTGCCCTGCACCGTAGGGCTGCTGGCTGCCCTCGTTTTTTTTTTTTAAGGATGTTGTTTGTTAAGATTGTTTTGATGTGGACCGTTTTTTATAAAGTCTTTATTGAATTTGTTACAATATTGCTTCTCTTTTATATTTTGGTTTTTTGACCATGAGGCATGTGGGATCTCAGGTCCTTGACCAGGGATTGAACGTGCACCCCCTGCATTGGAAGGCAAAGTCTTCAGCACTCAACCTCCAGGGAAGTCCCCCAGCTGGCCTCCTACAGGTGGTTGTGCCTGGGCTCCACGTAGGGCATGGTGGCAAAGCGGGCCAGGCCCTCCTCATACGTGAAGATCCGAAGAGGGTCACAGGATGTGATCAGGATGTAGCTTCGCGTGTCAAACTTGAAGCCGTCAGTGAGGAAGGGCTGAGAGCAGCAAACCCACAAGGGGAAAATAATAATACGGTGGTTTCTCAGTATCTGCAGGGGACTGGGTCCAGGACCTCCCCAGGGATACCACACTCCGCGCATGGTCACGTCCCTTGTACAAAATGGTGTCAGCTCTGCGCATCCACGGGTTCCACATCTGCACAAACAGAGGGAGGGCCGACGACTTTTGAAGTACTTACTCTGTCCCATAAACTGTTGTAAGCACTTCAAATACATAATAAGTCATTTAATTTTCACAGCAACCATATGAGATACTGTTATGTGATATAACTGAATGCATATGTCCTAATATAAAACCCTTTTGTAAGAGTGATGCCATCCACAATAAAAATAATGATTTATCCTTTAAATAGGTAATAACTGAATACATACTTTTTCTTTAAATATCACTCTCATCAGTTTCATGGGTAAGTAAAGTGTATGTTATCAGTATACTATGATCTATATAGGTCAGTCCAGTAGCGAGATCAGGAACAGTGTTCCTTCAATTTTTTTAGCTGTGAGCATGTAAAATGCTATACAAGGGACAAATTTTTAAGACAATGCATATGGTGAATAGACTGCTATAATCTAATATAGCATACAGCAATTGCTAAGAGATATATTTACTGGTATGCAGAGAAGATAATGTATTGCATAATAATTTGACATAAAAGATAATTGGTGAATGTCTGTAAAGGGAAAGAAATGAGGCAGATCGCCTTCCTACATTATGAACAAATGTACTGAAATTCTCCCGGTGTTCAAAAACTGGTGGGATGTTGGGGGACGCCCCAAAAGGAACCAAAGTGTTCTTTCTGTCCTAACAGCCAACGCTACCTTTGGTGGATGGTCTCACAGCCAGGTGCTTCTACTGATGGTGTCTCACGGCCAGGTGCTTATACTGAAGGTTCCGGCAGGACTGATCGTGTCTCTCCTTGCGCACCCAGATATCAGAACCATCTATCCTCCTCCCAAGAATTGAACCAACTGAACGAAGCTGAGTCCCATTATATAAATGTCCCTCCCAGAATGGAAAGCTTCTCTTTTAACTTAGGTACCCAAATGAGAACGTCTAACTGCGTGCGAGAGCTAGGGAATAAATTAAAGAGAGATTTGTTTTTCTGATGGGTAAGAATTACAAAGCCCCCTATCTTTCTGCTTTTATCTTGGGGTGCATGAGAGACATACAAACATGTTTCCAGCTCTCTGCTCAAAGTAGAGGGTGTTCTCCACATCCAGCTGTCACCTGTCTTCAAGAAGAAAGCACGTGCACGTTCATTATCACCACTGCATTCCAGGCCGCTGAGTTAGGTGCCGTGTGGTTACACATCTCTATTCACCACACTAATTTTAAAGCCAGCTGCAAACAGGCAAATGCGTCCTTTCTAACTCTGAGCTCTAAATATTCATCAACAGTCTGCGCCTCACCTCCTCCACACGTCACAGTGCAGGGAAAGAAGTCAGTTTGTCTCCACTGATGACTGATTGGCTGGTAAAAGAAGAACTGGATCTTGCTGTCCCTGGCCCCAGTGTACCTGGTCTGGATGGAGAGAACTGTGATCACATATTTGCATACAATGAGCTAGTGCCTTCCACACCTTTCAGTATGAGGGGAACTCAAGTCACCTACGTAGACAAGCATGTCGATCACTACAAAATCTGGTACATGAAGTTTCCCAGAATTTTATTATGTGATAGCATTTCAATTAGATTTGTCATCAACAGGATCTCAGAAGGTCTTCAAACAATCTCCCTGGAGTCATTTTCCCAGGTAATTTCATGCCTGGGAATGAGTTCACAAACATGTAGGCGGGCATTTTTTGTTTATTTGTTTCACTTTTCTTTCTTTCTGATACTTTTGAATTTAATTTCCATGAGAACAGGAACGGAGACAATCTGGGTTTGCTTACACCATGGCACGTAATTGGGACCCAAATTTATGGTAACAACATCTTTAAGCATCTTTAAGCAGACCCTTCTGAAAAATCCCTCTGAAAGCACAACTACAGAAACTCAAATGTACACAAAGCCATGGCATTTGCATATGAGCCTTCCAGTATCTAATTAAAATAGAGGAGGGGCAATGCTGAACGTGAGCAGGCAGCTATAGACGGAGGTACGTTTACTTTCAGGTTATTTTACTTGGGCAGCATTGTCCTCTCCCTACTTTTTTTTTCTTCCATCCTGATTGAACAAATCAGTGAATTGAGGAAACGTCTCAGAACGCAACACAAAGAGAAAAAGAGAGGGAAAACAAAGGTTAAATTTGTGGGGGATAGATCCAGAAGTGCCAGCATCACATGGAGTTCAAGAGAAAGAACAGAGGGCTTCCCCGCTGGCACAGTGGTTAAGAATCTGCCTGCCAATACAAGTGACACGGGTTTTATCCCTGGACTGGGAAAATCCCACATGCCACAGAGCAACTAAGCCCATCTGCCACAACTATTGAAGCCCGTGCGCCTAGAGCCCGTGCTCCACAAGCAGAGAAGCCACCGCAATAAGAAGCCAGTGCACTGCAATGAACAGTAGCCTCTGCTCTCCACAACTACAGAAAGCCTGTGCACAGCAACAAAGACCTGATGCAGCCAATAAATAAAAAATAAAATAAACAAATTTCTTGAAAGAATAGAAAAAATAACGAAGAGGCTCTATACTTGATTACATAATTGCTGACAGTTTCCTAGACCTTAAGGAAGACAGAAGTTCTCAGTCTAAAAATATTCATCAAGTTCTGAACAGACACTGTAAAAAACACAACAAGGATAAAGAGAAATTCTGCAAGTTATCATAAAGAGAAAAGTGATTCTCTATAAAGGAGTGAGAGTCAGAATGGCATCAGATTTCTGGTAGGCAATAATGGATGCAAGAAAACAAAAGCATTCAAAGTGATGAGGGACAATAGGTTTTACATCTAGAATTCTACAACCAAATTATTCATTGCTAATCAATAATCAATTGTCAACTTATAAACAATTTATGATCAAATTATCAATCAGTAATCAGTGAGATAAAGTTTTTCTTAGACGCAAAAAGACAGACACTTTACCACTCAGAGACTCTCACTAGGAAAAAACAACTACTAAAGGATATACTGAAAAAGAACTAATATAAATGCACAACAAAGTAGTGAGATGCAAGAAGCAGTCATGGTGAAATAAATCAGTAAAGCTTATTGGTAAATCTAAATAAGGGTTGACTGACAAAGGAATGTATTTAATTATAAAACAGTAAAAAAACGTAGCATTATAAACTGGTGAAAAATTCCAGACATGAGATGTGTGTGTGGTGGGGGGGTGGGGGGGCAGGGTTACAGTGATGGGATGAGGTGAGCACAGAAAAGGCTTCCAGGGAGTTTTGCTTCTGGCTAGGGAAGAATGGCTTGTTTCAGATGAATCCTCCCAGTGAGAATAAGTAAAAGTGCTGCATAAAATACTGTTTAATACATTTGAAGGCATCAGAGAATGACCACAGTAGTGAGGATTTGCAGGGCCAATATCCCAGACACAAAGGAAACCCAGAAAGGTGAGTACAATACTTGGCACCACCTTTGGTATCATCATCTCTGCTCAAGACATTTTCCATTTTACAAGTGGTGACTGAGCATCTGAGAAGCTGAACAGACCTGTCATCAGACTCAAGTGGCCGGAGACCAAACCTGGAGCTCCAGGCCCCCCAAGGGGAGGAGCGTTCACACAGCATGCAGAACTTCCCTGACCAGGGATAGAACCTGTGCCCCCTGCAGTGGAAGGCTAAAATCTTAAGCACTGGCCCACCAGGGAAGCCCTTGTTGCTATTCTTGTAAAGAAGAAACCAACATCCACAGGGTTAAATTGGTAATGTCATGTAACTAATATGCCAATAAATCTGGGGTTGATTCTAGATTTATCTGGCCCTAAAGTTCATACTGATTTCAGGAGACTGAACCTAGAAGTGGACACCTTGAAGATACTGAGTGCTCTGTCACTCAAGATGTTCAAGCTGCTGCCAGGATACTGCACTCAGATACTGATCTGAGCCCCAAGGGAACCATGGACTTGGATGGGAAAAGGATTACATCTTCATTGTCACGAAGCTCTAACAGATAAACATGTAGGTCCCAACATATAGTAGTATTAGCGGTACCTGTGATTTTGTTACCATAGAAATCATAGCTGTTTTCACATGGCATGAACATTGCGGCAGGCATCTCAAAACACGCAACTATATTCACCACCATTTCAAAATCAATCGTACCAGTACATCCTATTATAGTGTGTTAAAAGAGAAGCAACTCTACTACTATATGACATGTCCATGCTTTTTATTATTTTTCAAAGGTTTGCTATTTATTTGGGGTATTTTTTTGGCTGCATTGAGTCTTCATTGCTGCTCAGTTGCAGTGAGTAGGGGCTACTCTTCATTTCAGTGCACGGGCGTCTCACTGCAGTGACTTCTGTTGTTGTGGAGCATGGGGTCCAGGGCTGCGGGCTTCCATAGTTGCAGCACTCGGGCTCAGGAGTTGTGGCTCATGGGCTCTAGAGCGCAGGCTCTTAGTTGTGGCCCAGGGGCTTAGCTGCTCAGTGGCATGTGGGATCTTTCTGGACTAGGGTCTGAACCCATGTCTCCTGAATTAGCAGGCAGATCCTTCATCACTGCACCACCAGGGAAGTCCCTATATCACACATTTAAAATTATTTCAGTAACTATTTCAATATAATTGGTTTCCAATTATACAATACATTGGAACTATGTTTTTTATATTGCCGACCTGTAATCCAATATATTTTATTTCTTCCTAGTCATGGAGTACCTCTGTGGGCGGCATACGTGAAACCATTTGGAGGACCACAGCTGCATGACAGAGGCAGAGGCCCGAGGCCCATTCTGGCAGCTGGTCTCCACCCTGTGGCACTGTCACCAGAGGGGCATCATACACCGGGAACTGAAGCCAGGGAACCTCCTCGTGGATGCCCACATAAATCTGAACATTAGTGACTTCGGCCTGGGCAACACAGGTGAGGAGGGAGGAAAGCTTGATACATTCTGTGGCAGCCTCGCTTACACTGCCCCAGAAATGTTCCCGGGGGAGAGCTACTGTGGCCCTGCAGTGGATGTGTGGAGCCTGGGAGTTGGCTGGTACACCACGGTGATCAGCTCTCTGCGCTTTGGGGGATGATGGTTTTGGGCCTGCGGCAGCAAATCCTAAGAGACCAATCGGAAACCTGTTTACAAAAGACTGCCGTCACTCCAGTGAAAGCAGCGATGCAACGGACCTCATGAGTCATCGACTGGTGAACATGGGCCAGGAGGAGCCACTGGAAGAAAAAAGTGGGGTGGGCGGGTGAAGCAATGCTTCTGATGGCCGTGGAGGTGCTGGATTTGAATTCCATGCAGAGAACACTCACCGTTCCCTGTACCAGGTCCCATGGAGCGTGGCAGCCGGAGCTTCTTCAGTCATCTGTGGGGCGTAGAGAACACTCCCATCATCCAGTGGACCAGCCCCAGAGAGCGCGGCAACCTGACCTCCTTCGGTCACCCATGGGGTTTATTCACAGGCTTCACTCTGCTGGAACGCTTCCTGCTGGGCAGCCTGCAGCAGAGGTGTGTTAAGATGCAGTTCCAGATTCTAGAAGCCACCCCCTTCTTCTGTTTCTGGCTGTGGCCAGAGGGAGTGGCTGGGGACACACTCTCAGGCTGCCCAGCGTGGGAGGAGCGTCCAGTGTTGGCCACACCCAGGGTGCATTTGCTTCCCTCTGGGGCTTCAGTCGTGCTGCCAGTGCTGCTGGTGGAGGAGGAGGCCCCAGGGCCACACTCAGTGGCTGGGCTGGGGGTGGCGGTCCTCTCCTCCGGGCTGGGTGGGGGACTGGCAGGCTTGCTGGTCATCTGTCCTGACTCCCAGTTTTCATGCAGCACCACCTTTTCTTCATGGTAGACCCACCTGGAAATCAGGGTGGACACTTCACGGCTTGCAGAAGGCTCAACGTCCCAGCTACTGAGCTCCGCTGAAGAGCAGGGCCTCACCGTGCTGACAGGGATGGCGCAGACCCCACCTTGCATAGTTGAGAGCTCTCGCTGCCTGCTCTTGAGTCCTGCTAGTGGTCCCACGTCGAGCCCAGAGTCATCACCACTGTCACCCCTGGGTTCCCTTCTCGGGCTGGCCAGAGTCGCTGTTTATTTACGTGATCGTTAATAAACTCTTTTGGATCCTCCCTGCACAGAATTGGGGCTGGGCATTTTCCAGTTAGAGAAGCGGGTGGTCATGTAGGACTTGGAGTGAATCAGAACAGCTAAATGGAAAAACGACCTAAGAGAATTAGTACATTGAGTCCCAACAGCGACAGTTGCTGCACTGCAGGGCAAGTGCAGATACAGTGTACTGCCTTCCTGCACTGCCATTCCGGAACATTGTCAGAAGCCCCGAGGGGAATGTTGATCCCTGCGGCCTGTGTTAATTATGACTGAGAGGCCCATAATAGGATAGCAAGGTCCCGTGAAGCAGCCAGTGGGCGCTGTGGTCAGGTCCCTGTGCAGCTGAGTTTCCTGCCTATCATGCAGGAGCCGGGCTCTCCCCTTCCTCCTGGGGGAGGGACTCCGATGCACATTTTTGTTCTTGTTTTTCTTGTTTTACTGTTTTTTAATGTGGGCCATTTGTAAAGCCTTTATTGGGATCTCAGCTCCCCAAACAAGGAATCGATCCCACACCCACCCGCGTTGGAAGGCGAAGTCTTCGCCCCTGGACTGCCAGGGAAGCCCCTTTCTTAATTGTTTGCTGTGTGGGTGTGACCACAGGGACTGGATGGTGATCCTGGATGCTTCTACTATCAAAACACGAGATGTGTCAGCGTCACCTGGTTCCTAGGTTCAGCGAGCCCTTGAACACACGCATGACTGGAACAGGGTCTTCTTCCCGGAGACCTGTCTTTGGGGGCACGTTCCCTCGGAGGCGTCACTTCTACAGTTCCATTGCCTCTTGTGCACTGCCCTGTCACTTGGCGACTGCAGAATCCTTCACCACAAGACACAGAGCACTCTGACCACACACCCGTGAAGCAAAGAAGAAAACGACCGCAGTTTAGTAAGGACTGGTAGGACAGACTCTACAGGGTGGGCCTTCCCAAGGAGAAATTGATCCTGACATTATGGCTGTTTCAGGGCTGTCACATGTCTCTCTGGGAATGAGCAGCAGCACAGAGAACTCCCAGCCATATTCTCAGATTTTCTTTTACTCAGAGAAGCAACAGAATCACCATGCAGAGACAACCATCACAGAGATGGGACAGCGCCGTCTTCAAGGATGTAAGAGCTGTCACTCATGTGTCTTTGTACTAGAGCCAGCAGTGTGCAGCCCTCAGCACACAGCCCTTGCTGCCAGCTGTTACCCCCTCACCCCACTACCAGGCAACGGTTACCGGGAGACCACTAATGCCACTCTACCTGTCCCGCTCAGCCATTGGTCGGCACTGCAGAGGGCCCCGCTCAGCCATTGGTCGGCACTGCAGTGGGCCCCTCCCCAAAGCGAGCAACTGTCAGTGAGCCACCGTTAGTGGGGACCATTTTTTCCAGTCACGGGTGGGTGGAGTGTGGTCATCAGGTGGAGAGTGAGGTAAGAGGCGGATCCCCGCCATCTCCTCCGGGGGCCCAGGGCACAGGCTGGGGGTGGGTCCTTCAGGGCTCCAGAGCCCTGGCCAAGACTGTCCACTGTCTGCACCCTCCCCTCCCCGACCCTCATGGCAGTGGCAGTTTGCATGGGACACAGTCTGGGGGACCTGACCCCCACTGTTTGGGCGGCCTGAGGAGAATGAGGGCCAGCTGGGTCCTGGGCGCTGGGAAGGGGTGGTTACCCCGGCCCAGAGCACCCGCCCAGCACCCACTCTGGGTCCCCCCCCAGTGCCCAGGCCTGGCTGAGGAGGCGGGTCTCTGGCGCTGGTCCTTACTCACCTCCTGTAGTTTCTGCTCTTAGGGGGTGCACAGGCGCGTGCACCGAGTGCTCTGTGTCCTGTGGTGAAGGACTCTGCAGTCGCCACGTGACAGGTCAGCACACAGGAGCCAATGGAATGTGCAGGTGACGCGTCCGAGAGCTCGTGACCCAAAGCCAGGCCTCTGGGAAGAAGACCCTGTTCCAGTCACGTGTGTGTTCAACAGCTCGCTGAACCAGGGAACCAGGTGACGCTGACACATCTCGTGTTTTGATGGTAGAAGCATCCAGGATCACCATCCAGTCCCTGTGGTCACACCCACACAGCAAACAATTAAGAAAGGGGCTTCCCTGGCAGTCCGGGGTGAAGATTTCACCTTCCAACACGGGTGGGTGTGGGATCGATACCTTGTTTGGGGGGCTGAGATCCCTATAAAGACTTTACAAATGGTCCACATTAAAAAAAAACACACACACAACAAAACAAGAACAAAAACATGCATCGCAGTCCCTCCCCAAGGGGGAAGGGGAGAGCCCGGCTCCTGCATGATAGGCAGGAAACTCAGCTGCACAGGGACCTGACCACAGCGCCCACTGGCTGCTTCACGGGACCTTGTTATCCTGTCATGGACCTCTCACTCATAAATAAGAAAGGCTGCAGGGACCACATTCCCCTCGGGGCTTCTGGCAATATTCAGGAATGTCCCACCTGGAAATTCAGGAATGGCCCACCTGGAAATCAGGGTGGACACCTTAGCGCTTGCAGAAGGTTCAGCGTCACAGCTACTGAGCTCAGTTGAAGACCAGCGCTCACAGTGATGACAGTGCTGGCCACGCCTGGGGGGCAGTTGCTTCCCTCTGGGTCTTCAGTCATGCTGCCAGTGCTGCTGGTGGAGAAGGAGGCCCCAAGGCCATACTGAGTGGCTGGACTGGGGGTGGTGGTCCTCTCCTCTGGGGTGGGTGGGGGAAGAGGTGGGGGAGCGAAAGGCTCGCCTGTCTCCTGCCCTAATTCCTGGTCTTCGTGCAGCAGCACCTTTTCTGCATGGTAGAACCACTTGGGTATCAGAGCGGACACCTCAGGGCTTGGGGAAGACTCAAGGTCACAGGTACTGAGCTCAGTTGAAGACGAGGTCCACACAGTGCTGACAGCGATGGTGCAGCCCCCCACTCAGGTCCTTCAGAGCTCTCGCTGCCTGTTCTTGACTCCTGCATCTCATCTCACCGTGAGCCCGGAGTCATCGCCACTGTCACGCCTGGGTTCTCTTCACAGGCTCCTCCTGGCCCATGTTCACCCATGGATTATGCAGAAGGTGGGTTGTGTTGCTTCTGTCACTGGGGTTGACAACAGTCATTTTCTTGAACAGATTTCTGATTGCTCGTGAGAGATCAAGTGGCATGCGGTTTCGCCCTTGTAGGATTTGTGGCTGCAGGTCCGAAAAGTGTAGTCCCCAAAAGGGCAGGGACCCGGGCACCATGGTGTACAGGACGACTCCCAGGCTCCACACGTCCATCGGTGGGCCATAGTAGCTCTCGTCCAGGAACATTTCCAGGGCAGCGTAAGCAGGACTACCACAGAATGGATCCAGCTCCCTCCCCTCCTCACACGTGTTGGTGAGGCCAAAGTCACATGGGCATCCAACAAGAGGTTCCCTGGCTTCAGGTCCCAGTGTGTGACGCCCCTCTGGTGACGCTGCTGCAGGGCAGAGACCAGCTGCTGGAACGGCCTCGGGCCTCTGCCTCTGTCATGTAGCCATGGTGCTCCAACTGGCTGCACATGTTCCCCCACAGAGGTACTCCATCACTAGGCACAACGTCTCCTCGGTGTCAGTCACCTCCAGGAGTTTAACCATATGCACGTGATCTAGAGCCTTCATGCTCTCAACTTCACAGGAAGGTTCCTGCGGCCCGGAGGAGCTCGGATCCTTTCTCTTAATGACCTTGAGAGCCACCTCTGTCCCAGTCCGAATGTGCCAGGTCAACTTCACTTTGGAGAACCTACCTTCGCCAATGGTGTGGAGGATCTCGTAGTTCTCAACACAAGCCTCCTTATCAGCAGAGGTGGCCGTGAGGCCGTGCATCATGGGGAACTGCTAACTACACTGACTCCACTAACTAGCAATGCTAACTACAGGGGACTCAAGACCTCCAGGATCAAGAGCCTCCCTGATTGATCTCACATTGCTTTTATTGAGCTCTCAGCATAGCCTAAGGGTCTAACACTCCCAGTTTCATCCCACAATCAAGGTTACCTTTGAAGTAAACAAAGGCCTCACATGACTGGGGGCAATGATCTTTGTTTGCCTCCTGGGTCCCAATTTGAGCTGGGCGTGGATTTGAGCTGGGCGTGGATTTGAGCTGGGTGTGGAGAGCAAAGCATCCCTGGGGGCAGGAGACCTCGCTCAAAAGGATTAAGGGTCTGTGCCGCACCCCTGTTGGCCCCTCTGCGACTGTACCTGTCTTAGGTTGTTCCTCCCCTGAGGAATCTTACCCTTCTCTGGCTAACCAGCCATCCTCTGGGGCCAAACAGGGTGATATGAGGTGTGCAAGTGAGAAAGGGGCTGTGCCCCCAGAGAGGGTCAATTTTCTGTTTCCACGGTAGCCTATGCCCCCGTGGCCTCCACGCCCAGCACCCTTAGTTCCTCCCCTGCTCAAGCAGGACATCCTACACCCAGTTGCTCTGCCCACATACTTTAATTACTTTTAGTAACATTTTCAAGGTTTCAGAAAGACTTTTGAATGCTTTCCCACACTAACTATACTAATACTAGCAATACTAACTAAAAAAACACTAAGATAAAATGAGAAAAAGAATAAAGGGAAAAAAGACAAAAGAAAAACAGGAAAAAATTGAGAAGAAAAAATTAAAAATTAAAGAAAATGATAAAAAGACAAAAGTAAAGAAAAGTGAGAAAAAGGCATAAAAAAGTAAAAATGAGAAGAATACAAAGGAGTAGAGAAAAAAGGAAAAAATCAACAAAATGGCAAGAACAAGGCAAAAACACATTAGATGGGGGTCCACGGCTGTCAGGTCACCAAAAGCAGCTTCCTGGGCTCCAAGCACAAAATACCTGGGCCCAGCTGGGGTCTTGTATATGGTTTTTGTTAAACTTCATCACAGTGGTGCCCTGCGAGCAAGGGCAAGAAACACACCAGTCAGGGCTGGGGGAAAGCCACAGAGGTTTTCTCACTTTTTGAAAGTCTTCTGTTTTCTTCCTCCTTCAAAATTGTTTTTATTATCTTTGCATTTCCATAAGACTCTTGAAATTATGCTTAATTTAAATATTAATTTAGGGGAACCTGGCATGTTTTTAATATTGAGAATTCCTAATTGTGAACATATATCTCCATTTATTTAGGTGAGCTTTTAAATATTTCATAAAGGCCTAGTACATATTTTATTGAATATTTTGCAAGTAGCATAATGGTGTCTTTTTGAAATTTTGCTCCCTCATTAGTTTTTCCCACTGTGTAAGCATCTATTTGTTATTTGTGCACTAATTTTCTTTCCAGTAATCTTAATGAACTCTTTTACTAGTCCTGTTATTTTATGTGGAGATACTCTTGGATATTTTCTCTACACAATCAGATAGTCTATGAATAAGGAGAGTCTTGCTTCTTCTTTTCTAATCGTTATACTTTGTATTCTTTTTCTTGCCTTACTATACTGACTACCACCTCATGTACAATAATGAATAAAAACAATGACAGCAGCGATTCTTATGTCATATCTAATGTTAAAGAAAATGCAGTAACACTCTACAGTCTAAGAGAGTGCATCTCTATTGCTAGTTTCCGAAGATTTTTCATTTCGATTATGAATGTGTTCATTTTATCAAATGCCGCTTTTACACAGATTTAGATAACTATATGACTTTTCTCCCTTAAATATGCCATACTGTGCCTGTTGGTGCTTATTCATGGCAAATATTTCCTTGTGTATTATCTATTTTAGGATTGCAAGCTTATCCTAAGCAGGGCTCTATTCATAGGAATAGGAACCCTATACAGCCTGACTTGGTGACCAGTCTTCTCCAGCTCCTTTTCTACTGCAGTAACCTCAGGGCTATCAAGGGTAACAAGAACTACTTTTCATATTAATTTCTCACTTCAAGGCTTCCACAGTCAAATGGGATATAAACATTCAACTTGGGCTTCCCAGGTAGCACAGTGGTTAAGAATCCATCTGCCAATAAAGGGGACATGGGTTCGATCCCTGCTCTGGGAATATCCCACATGCCATGGAGCAACAAAACCTGTGTGCCACAACTATTGAGTCTGTGCTCTACAGCTCACAGGCCACAACTACTGAGCCCATACTCCGCAACTACTGAAGCCCCCAGGCCTAGAACCTGTGCTCCACAACAAGAGAAGCCACCGCAATGAGAAGCCCACGCACCACAATAAAGATAACCCCCGTTCTCTGCAACCAGAGAAAGCCTGCACACAGCAATGAAGACAACATAGCCAATAAATTTATTTTAAAAAATAAACATTCAACTCAATGTATATAACACATGTAGATTGACATACATGCACCTCAAATTCTTGGGAGAGTAGTTCCCTTGTTCCAAAGTAGAAATATTGTTTTCGTTTAGTGTTGAGACCAAGATATTTAAATTCCCTATGCTGGTGGAAGGCTTTTATTTTCTCTAGTCCACCTGCTTCGTAAGTACATAGACTTCAACAGTCCTGCCTTTAAATTAGGGCTGGGGTTCCTATAGTGTGCCTCACATACACACAAGATTTGATCTCCTGTGACCACCAAGGAATTAAAACTCAAAAGCCTGAGTTCTAGAGACCAGTAAACCCCATCTCCATCCCCAGGGTAGGCACAAAACCAGCTAGGCACTTACTGGTCTGGCCCTCAGTTTCCTCTTTGTTGTTTGGCTCTGTAGATTGCATTTAATTTCTTGTATGTTCAACTTTACTGGGTGTTTTTAAGACAATTTTTTTAGAAGTTTCAAGTTCACAGTAAAATTGAGGGGAAAGTACAAAGATTTCCCAGATATCCTCTGCCCCCACACACGCATAGCTTCCCCATTATCAACCTTCCCCACCAGAGCGGTGCCTCTGCTACAACTGATGAATCTACAGTGACACACCATAATCACCTCAAGTTCAAAGTTTACCTTAGCGTCCACTCTTGAAGTTGGGTATTCCATGGGTTTGGACAAATGTAGGACACATATCCATCATTATGCTATCATACAGAGTATTTTCTGCCCTAAATATCCTCTGTGTTCCATCTACTCATCAACCCCCCGACCCCGACCCTTTACCCTTGGCAGTCATTGATCTTTTTAATGTCTTCATAGTTTTGTCTTTTCAAGAATGTCATATAGTTGGAATCATTCAGTTTGTAGCCTTTTTAGATTGGCTTCTTTCCCTCAGTAATATGCACTTAAATTTTCTCCAAGTCTTTTTATGGCTTGACAGATCATGTCTTTTTAATGCTGAATAATATTTCAATGTCTGGATGTACATTTTGCTTATCCATTCACCTTATCGAAGGACATCTTGGTGGCATACAAGTTGGGTAATTATGAATAAAGCTGCTATAAACATCTACGTGCAGGTCTTCATATGGATATAAGTTTTTAACTACCTTGGGCAAATACCAAGGAGCATGAACAGTCACTCACAGAGTAAGAGGATACTTCGTTTTGCAGGAAATCATCTTACTGTTTTTCAGAGTAGCTCTACCATTCTGCATTCCCACTAGCAATGAATGAGAGTTCCTGTTACTGCACACCCTCACCAGCATTTGGTGTGGTCACTGTTTCAGATTTTGACCATTCCAGTAGGTGTATAGTGGTCTCTCGTTCTTTCAAGTTGCATTTTCCTGATGACAGATGATGTAGAGCATCTTTTCACGTGCCTATTTGCCATCTATATATCTTCTTTGGTGAGGTGTCCATTAAGGCCTTTGGCCAGTTTTTTTTTTTTTTTTTAATTTTATTTATTTATTTATTATTTTTTGGGGGGTACACCAAGTTCAATCAACTGTTTTTACACATATATCCCCGTATTCCCTCCCTTCCTTGACTCCCCCCACCTCAAGTCCCCCCCACTCTCCCCACCCCGTGGCCAGTTTTTAAATTGGGTTGTTTTCTTATTGTTGAGTTTTACAAGTTCTTTGTATATTTTGGACAACAGTCCTTTAACAAATATGTCTTTTGCAAATATTTTCTCCCAGTCTATGGCTTGTCTTCTCATTCTCTTGACATTATCTTTTTGCAGAATAGAAGTTTTTAATTTTAATGAAGTCCAGCTTATCAATTATTTTACTCATGGGTCGTGCCTTTGGTGTTGCATCTAAAAAGTCACTGCCATAGCCAAGGTCATCTAAGGTTTTCTCCTAGGTTATCTTCTAGGAGTTTTATACTTTTGTGTTTTGCATTTAGTTCTGTTATATATTTTGAATTAGTGTAATGTCTATGTGAGATTCAGTCTTTTGCATGTGGATGTCAGTTGTTCCAGCACCATTTGTTGAAGAGATTGTCTTTGCTCCATTGTATTACCTTTGCTCCTTTGTCAAAGATCAGTTGACTACATTTATGGAGGTCTATTTCTGGGCTCTCTATTCTGTTTCATTGGCCTATTTGTTTATTCTCTCACCAATAATACACTGTCTTGATTACTGTACCTTTATAGTAAGTCTTGAAGTCGAGTAGTTTGAGTCCTCTGATTATTCTCCTTCAATACTGTATGGCCTATGCTGGCTCTTTTGTCTCTCCACATAAACTTTAGAATCAGTTTGTTGCTATCCACAAAACATTATGCTGGGATTTTGACTGTGATTGCACTGGATCTAAAAATCACTTGGGAGAAACTGACAATATTTAGTCTTCCATGAAAATGCAATCTCTCTCCATTCAACTTTACCTAAAAAACGATTTATGTCCTACTTTACCTGGCATTTGTAGGTGGTTTTTTAAATTAATTAAATCTTTTATCTTAAAATCACTGTAAATCACGTTGATTTGTAAGATAATGAACAGAAATTCTGTGACCCTGTTTCCCCTAATGATCATCTTGCAAAATTATGGTACAATACCACAACCAAGATATTTAAATTAATACAGTCAGAATATAGAACACTGCTATTACCACAAGGATCCCTCAAGTTGCCTTTTATACTCATACCTTCTTTCCAACCACCCCCACCTCTTCCTTAATACCAGGCAATTACTGATCTGTTCTCTGCTATACTTTTTGCCATTTCAGGTTTATTACTTAAATAGGATCATATGGTATGTAACCTTTGGAGGGTGGCTTTTTTTTTTTTTTTTTTTAATTTTTTTGGGGGTACACCAGGTTCAATCAACTGTTTTTATACACATATCCCCATATTCCCTCCCTTCCTTGACGCCCCCCCCTCGAGTCTCCCCCACTGGAGGGTGGCTTTTTGTAACTCAGCATAATTCTCAGAGATAGGTCATTGCATGTATCAGTGGTTTCTTTCTGTTACTGTTGTGTAGTACTCCATGGTATGGATATTGTATAGTTTGTTTAACTATTCACCCACTAAAGGGCACCGGGTTGTTTCCATTTGGGGGATATTATGACGAAAACTGCTAAAAACATTCAGCTTTTCATGTGAAAACAAGTCTTCATTCTCTGTGATAAAAGGCCACGAGTACAACTGCTGGATTGTACGGCAGCTGCACGTTTATTTTTGCCTGTGGCTATACTATTTGACATTCTCATGACCCGTGTATGAGTGATTCAGTTTCTCTTCATTCTTGCCATCATTTCATGTTGTCACTTGGGAAAAAAAAAAAAAAAAGATAGGTAGGTATGTAATAGTGTCTAGTGTGGCTTTAATTTACATTTCCCTAACACTAGTGATATTAAACACACTTTCATGTACTTATTTGCCATCTGTGTATCCTCTTTGGGGAAATATCTGTGCAGGTCTTTTGTTCATTTTCTAATTGGAGTTTTTGGTTTTTGTAATTGTTGATTTTTTTAAGTGCTTAATATAGATCTTAGTCCTTTATCAGATATGTAGTTTGCAAATATTTTCTCCCATTGATCTAGGTGCCAACACCACAGTTTTGATGACTGAAGCTATATAAGTCTTGATATCAGGTAGACTGACTCCTACTCTATTTCTTTTTTCAGAATTGTTTTAGGTATTCTGTAACTTATGTCTTTCCATATAAATTTGAGAGTAATCTTGTTTAAGTTAAAAAAAACAAAAAGCAAAAAAAAAACCCTTCCTGGAATTTTGAGTAAAATAAACCTATAAATCAATTTGGGCCCAGCTTTCTGCCCACTTGGTTCCTAGAATATTGGAATCAGAAGATCCTTGTCTGAGAAATCAGAGCAGCCAAAAAAAAATACCTAAAAACATCATCAGGCAATGAGATAGACCAGCCACATCTCCTTAAATTAAGCTAACAATTCTTTTCCTTAAATATAAACAACAACAACAACAACAACAACAGGATCACCAGGAATCTTAGAAAAGTCTGTAAGATGAAATATAGTGACAAAAACAAAGTGAAAACAGTAATTTAGAAGGAATTGAGACTATTCAGGGAGAAGAACCCCCCCCCCCCAAAAAAAAGGCCCTTTGTATGCTCAGAGATAAAAGAGAAGATACTGCATCTGAGAATCGGGGACAGACTGCTTTAAAAAAAATAATAATTGAAGGAACAAAAAATATCTCAGAAAAAAATAGAGAAAGAGGGAAAAAAAAAGAGAGAAAAAATACTTAGAGAATTAGAGAGTAACTTTAGGTAAATCTCCCAGAAAGTAGGGCAAATGGGCAAAGAGAGGAAAATAAGAAGTCTAATATCTTATACATCGTTTTAGAAATAATAAACAAAAATTAAAACAAAAAAAAAACTCTTTGTCAAAAGTCTATATTCCCCAACATAGCTGTCAATATTCTTCACAAAATTACCCATCCTTACCTATCCCACAGACCCATACTACAGTCAGCAGGCTTTTTTTAATCAGTCCTGGGATTTATTAACTCACTCACCTATTTAGAGAATAAAATATACTAAACTTCCACTGTACGTCAGTAGTAATGTTGGACACAGTATAAAGAGAGGAAAGACACCATCTATGCCACCTAAAATTTTGTTTCAATTGTGGAAATAGAAAAATAAAAAACAACACAATTAAATAAACACTCTGATAAAAGTATATTCACAAGATTCTACAGAAACACAGAAGTACTGTACCTAACCTAGTAAATTGTAGGAATTGCCAACAAATGCTTTAAGGAAGAAATGGAGATTCAAAGCAGTTTCCAAGGTCAATAATGTGTTAACAACCAAAAGGAGAAAAAGGATGCTTTAGGCAGAAAGAGAAGCATTGACAAAAGATGTGAAGTGATAGGTGAGCACACATTCACTTATTTACTCATTCATTTAACAATGTTTGGGTCTGAATCATATGTTAGATGTTAGACCTTAGAGTGGTGAAGTCAGTGTCCTTTCCCTAAAAGGAGTCCTATCTTGCCAATAATAACAAACAAAAAAGAGGATCATGAAAGTTAGATCAAGAAGTAGTTTTCCTAAATGAGGATGCCCTTGAAGAAGAAGTAAGAATTAGCCAGATATCACATTAAAAAAAAAAGACACAATAGTATATATGATAAGATGCAGATGAGTAAGACAACAGATGCATAAAGAAGGGCCAGGTTTAAAATGTAGGAAAGAATTTAAGGTAGCCCTAGCAGCATTTTGGAACGTCATTAGAAAATAAATCAGGAAAAAATTCAAGTGGCAAGGATCTTGAAAATCACTCTCAAATATACAGGGAAAAAAAAAAAAAACCCAGATGAAAGTGATTAGAGTAAAAGTAGAAGACAAATAGAAATAACTAGTGTTCATGAAGAAGAGGACAGAACAAAAACACAAGAACCAACAGTAAATGATATAATAGAAGAAAAGTTTTTTTTACAATAAAGAAGGATCTAAATCTGTACCACAGAAGTGGCTACCATGTGTCAAGGAAACATAAATGAAAAGAGCCTGATAGCTAGACACAACACTGTAAAACTCCTGATGGAAAAATAAAGCCTTTTGTAGGCATCCAGGCAGAACAAATAGGTTATCTATCAAAGAAGACAAAAACAATCCAGCCAGCCTGAGAGGTCTATGACCAATACTGTATACCAAACTTTATGGAAAAAGAACTTCTGAGTCTGGAGAGGGAAAATTTGTGTCTGAGGAATTTTATACCCAAATAAGCCATTCACTATTTACGTGTGAAGTCAAGACAAAGACATTTTCAGATATACAAGAACTCATAAAGTATAAGGTCCACAACTTTTTCCTGAAATTAAGATGGCTATAAAGTCTTGCTGCTGGAAGTGTGGTCCATGGACAAGCAGCATTGACATCACCTGGGAATTCATTAGAAACAAAAGCTCTTGGGCCCCACTCCAGACCTACTGAATCAAAGTTTATATTTTAATAAGATCCCTAGGTGATTCACATGTGCATTAAAATTCCAGAAGCACAGCTCAAAACATATCCCTGCCACCAAAGTGGTGATTGAGAATGAAGAACTGAAAATACCGACAATGAACACTGAAACAATGTATGCACACAAACACACAAGTTTCAAATGGTTTGAAATATGATTATGAAGGAAAAGATATAAACGGGATAAACAGTGCCAAGAAATGAGTATAAGATCGCAAATTATAATAACAAAACCCCAACTAGTGGGAATGGAGAAGAAAAGTATAAAATATGCACCAGCTTACAAACAGAAATCAAAAGAAACTAGCATTTTATTATTGGCATTGACAGTTATAAACCAATTATTAAAGTATGGTTTTCAAACATCTTAACTTTAATCATCAGTAATATAAAAACAGGATACATATATATAATTTCCAAATTACCAGAGGTGAAATTTCAGCAAAAAAAAAAAAAAAGAAAAAAGAAAAAAGAAAAAATATGGAACAGAAATGAAAGAATGAAAGATTTCAAATAGAGATGGTAATCCAAGCACATATAGTGAACACTTTCCCCCTTATAAATGCCTAGTGATGTGACCAACAAAGTATATTAGTAGGTCAACATCTCGACATCATAGCTGGAAATTCATAGAGGTTATACACAAGCCAGAAACTTCAATATAGATGTGAACAAGACTGAATTAAAGGATGGTACACAAACATATTATTCACTGTACACAAAAGTAAGTGGAACAGATCCACAGGAGAACCTATCAATACTCACTAAATCAAAGTGACAGATAATGTAGCCAGAACTCCTGGCAATCAGTGCCATGGGCGTGGTTAAAGACAAAAATGTAGAGACATGTAAGATCTCACTGGTTAGGGGTCCCTGTGAAACTCTCAGTACCTGTAATGGGCTGGGATACTCAGAAGGGTTAATAAGGGAAGTATAGGTACTGCAAGGACTATCTCCAAATAAAGGGAAGCCGCAAAAATCATAGAAAAGAAATTCATTAGCAGAAAGGCAGTGTTCCTTCCCATGAATGCCTTCAACTGCAGCTTCTATTCATCCTCTCTACTGATACAAACCTGTAAGAGATCTAAAGCAGCGATTCTTTTTTTTCACATAAATTTATTTATTTATTTTACTTTTTATTTATTGGCTGCATTGGGTCTATTGCTCTGAGTGGGCTTTCTGTAGATGAGGAGAGCGGGGGCTACTCTTCATTGTGGTGCACAGGCTTCTCATTGTGGTGGCTTCTCTTGTTGCGGAGCACGGACTCTAGGCGTGCAGGCTTCAGTAGTGGTGACACATGGGCTCAGTAGTTGTGGCACATGGACTTAGTTGCTCTGTGGCATGTGGGATCTTCCTGGCCCAGGGCTCAAACCTGTGTCCTTGCATTAGCAGGCAGATTCTTAACCACTGCGCCACCAGGAAGCCCCTAAAGCAATGATGCTTATCCAAGCAGGAGAAAGGCATTTTTCTCATGGATAGTGAGAAATGAATTAGCAAGGCACTTGATAAAACTCTAATTCTAATCTAGATCCCTAATATTTGGAGATAAAACACACACACACACACATGCACACACATACATACACGTAAGTATACCTACAAACAGATTTGTAGATTTTTTAACAAATTGCTCTTATTTCTTTAATAATGATCCTCTAGGATCATTTTCCTTCTAAGTGGGTAACTCCCTTTAGTACTTCTTTTAGCACAAGCCGCATAGTAAAGAATTATCTCAGTGTTTGTTTGCCTCAAAATGTCTTTATTTCACCTTTACACTCAAAAGATATTTTTGCAAGATAGAGGATTCTATTGTAATAGTTATTTGCTTTCAAGATGTTAGGTAATTTCATTATCTTCTAATGAGAAGTTAGCAGTCAACATTATCTTTGCTCCTTTGAAGCTAATGTGTCTTTTCTCTCTGGCTTCAAGATTTTACCATAGTGTGTTTATGCATATTTATTCTGTTTGGGGTGTGTAGAATTTCTGGAATTTGTGGTTTGATATCTTTATGGCAATAACTTTTGGAAATCTGGGGAAATTCCTGGTTTACTATCTCTTCAGATAGTGCCTCTACGCTATTCTCTCTCGCTTTCCCTTTTCAGACTCCAAGTATACATGGTTTAGACTTTTTCATCCTGTTCCATACATCCCTTATTCTATGTGCTGTATTCCACCCCCCATAATTTAGCCTGGATATTTCTACAAATCTATGCTCTCTTCGGCTGTTTCTAATCTGCTATTATGGGCATCTATTTAGTTCCTAATTTCAGTTATCACTTGCTTTTATTCTCAAATTCCCATATGATTCAATTTTATGGATTCCACTTCTCTGGTGAAATTCTCTACTCTGTCATCTATTCTTACAAATATTTATTACAGGGTTTTTGTTTTCTTTTTTAACACACAGGTCCAATAACTCTAGTACTTGTTTCTATTGTCTGTTTTACCTCTTGCTCTTGTATCATGGTAAGATGAGTAATGTTTTATTGAATTATTGGCACGAGCTATAAAAACTTGCATAATCTCTGGCTGGTGTCATCTTCCTCCAGGGTGGGTTTTTTTTAAGCTTCTTGGAGGCAGTTGGAATAGCAACAAATTGTATTACTCAGATTAGGGTTGAGCTAATTCAAGACTAGGTTTCAGTCTTTGTAATATCTAGTCTGTTTAGGATTAGTTTCTCCCTTTCTCCTGGGGTATAGTCCATGGGTGATACAAACTGATCACCTGAGGTGTTTACCAGGGCTTTGAACTATAATTTTTACATCCCAGGACTATGAAACTGCCAATAAATCTGCTTAGTTTCTCAGCCTCTTAGCAGCCTCTTTCTGCTTGGCTTCTCTGCCTCTTACAGCTTAAAAACTGGTGACTGCTAGGATGAAAAAACATGGTTCAGATAAAGTCATTTTTCTGCATATCGCTTCCTTCAGGGATCTTGCAGCCTCCAGTTCTAAGTCCCTTATTATGCTTTCCTTCCCAATTTCTGGTTCCCAACGACGCATCATTAGGTTGTTAACCTCTGTGGCAGTTTTTATTACATCCGAAGTATGGTCCAAAGTGAAGCGAGACAAATAAGGGCAAAAAGGTGATTTTTATAAAGCTACATGAATTCAACTTAAAGGCAGGTCTTTCAATCTAAGATCATGTCCTACTTTTTACTGTTAGAATGAAACGATTCTGACTGTAATTCTTTCCTGAAAAGTCTGTGAGGGGAGACCATAGTTGAGTTTTTTGTTTGTTTGCCTTTACGTTTCTCTTTATTTGACAAAAAACTGACAACCTATATCAGTTCCAAATATGCTTTTTTGGGACAATTTACTAGTATTTGAAATCCAAAATCTAAGAATCAGATTCTTTTCCACGGCCTACAAATCTCCCTTCTTCTTCAACATTGGCCCATTCTGCTGGCTCCCTTGTCTGTTGTTTTGCAGGCATAGAAGCCTCTTTTCATTTCCTGCTGCAGCACCTTCACATATGCTGGCCCCACTATCTGGTTTCTATGTCCCAAAACCCTCCACCCTTCATATAACTGACTTCCTCTCAGCAGTCGGGTCTCAGCAAGAGACCCTCAGCACAGAGGACTTCCCTGGATGGGTGTTATCTACCCCCTTGACACAAATTTTAATTACATACAATTTGATTACACACTTTACTGTTTGTCCCCCTAGATTATAAGAACCATGACGGCAGCCTCTGTGTTACCTTAATTCACAACTGTTAAACTCCTCCGCCACACCAACGTATAAAAAGCACCTTGGAGCTGGAGACTTAGACACTATAAGGATTTCTGAAAATTTCTTTGCGAAATCTATGCTATGATCCTACCCCTCACTCTGTTCCAACAGAATGAGAGGCGTTGAGGGCTTCAATCTGCTAACACCCAGTCGCGAGGAAGACATTTGAGGGACACCAGCTGAAGAGTTTGATACATGCCTCTTGCAGGTCGTTGGGGTCTAATTCACACCTGAGAAATTTAAGGGCTGAGAACTCAGCTGAAGTGGTCTGTGTAAGCAGAGCAGGTGCTGCTGCATTGGCTCCTATAACTGGTGACTTTGTTTGGCAAAGTGCACAGGATGGTTTTCAGGGAACCAGATGTGGGCCACATGCAACAGAGCCAGCATGGGGTTGTCTTAGGGATGAATGCACCGAGACAGCCTCTGAGGAGTTGAGTAGACATAAACAGGGAGAAGCTGGGAGTATGCCTCGGTGTCCAAAATTAGGAAAGAGCAGTATCACCAAGTCAGAGGACTGCATATACCACATGTCAAGCGAACTGCAGGCAAGGGATCCCAAGAGATTAGGGGGAAGCAGGAGATAGTATCTCAAAGAAATCCATCAAAGTGCTCACAATAGATGAAGCTAGCTTTAAACACCTACTAAACCAGAGAGCATCAACACCCGCTCACCAAAGTGAAGGCAGAACTCTCCTCCCCCTCCTTCTCCTCTCCTCTTGCCCAAATCTCCTTTTCTGAATAAGTGCAGAGAAGGTAGAAGAGGCTGAGCAGTGCCCTTCCTACCCCGAAGCCTTTCCAGTAGCAGCTGACCACAGCTGAGAGAGAGAAGACACAAATGTACACTCACATCGAGATAGCTCACTTGGCAAAATCATATTCTAAGCAAAATCGAAGTAATGTTTTAAATTAGTAAAATAACAAACCATGGAAGCATTTTGGTTGTATGACAAAAGGTGAAATTGGCCATTCATGGTCCTTAATATTGATATATCCTGTTAATTCTTTTTTTTTTTTTTTTTTTTTTGGCGCACGGGCTTAGTTGCTCCGTGGCATGTGGGATCTTCCTGGAGCAGGGATTGAACCCGTGTCCTCTGCATTGGCAGGCGGATTCTCAACCACTGCGCCACCTAGGAAGCCCCTGTTAATTCTTTTTAACAAATACAAGTATATACCATTTTAATTTTCATTTTTATTTAATTTTGCCTTTATGTCTTTTGCCAGTGCATAAGTAGAATTTATGGAAGTTTTGGTGTTTAACTGATCCCCGATGCTGAATTAGGACCATCTATGCCAGTGATTCAAATAGAAACTTGACTGAGCTCAGAAGGCTGAGGTGAAGTAGTCTCACCCCTTCTATTATTCCTAACAATTGCCTTTCCGTTTACCACAGGATATGCATGTTTATATTTCGAGGTCAGGGCATGGGGGATGAATGTCAAGGAATCATAAAATGCTCTAACAGGAGGGGTGGCTTTTATGTTTAGTTGTTGGCAATTGGGGAGGTACATACCACTTTTACAAAGAAAAGACAAACACACAGAAACCCCACTCTTTCCCCATCTGAACCCTACCATTCACTGCAAATTACTCAGATCCTGCAGATTTGGATTGAGCTGCCAACATCTCACCTTCCCTGTGCCAGTCTCCATGCTGGCAACCTCTCCCTCAAGTGACTGACCTGTGGTGGGAAAGAACTTGTTCCCCACATAAGAAGACCCTCCCTGACCCTTGCCCACAGGAGTACAGCCCTCCTATTACAAGCCTCACCGGGGTAAACACATCCCAATACAACACAATATCCACATAGTGTGATACACTTAGAGGGCCTTTACTTCTTCCCCAAGGTCACAGCGTGGGGGAAGCAGCTATACCACTTTGTCATTGCAAGACTAATCCCTGGACTCAGTTCTGCAGCCATTTACTTAGGGTTCAAAGCTCTGAGTCAGAACTTGCCCTAAGACAATGACACCAACACTACCTCCAGCAGCCTTCCCATCCCGTCCTGCAGTGGACTCAGAGTCCTCCTTCTCAAAGGCCGTGTCTACAATCTCCTGTCTGCCCTGCTCTGTGCTGTCTCAAGGAAATGAGAATGTACGTGGTTACTCTTTGATATGCCGTAAGACAGCGACCTTGATGGAATCCAGAGCATTTCTGCTCTATACCTTACACCTTCAGGGAACGTCCATTCCCTCTTTCACCTGACAACATCCCAAACTGAAATTGGCTGCCAAGATCTTGGAGTCTTCTTTTGTCCAGAACCAGCACATCTGGTTCCATCCATCTGGAGCTCTGTCTTACCTGAGAGCTCAGGTACAAATCCTTGGCTGGGACGGAAATCACCTCAAACTGTCTCAAGAGCAATGATAGCTGCGGGCTTCTTACAACGTATGTTTATTTTCTAAGAAGCTGATCTTACATTTTAACAAATGTTACTTAACATAAACATTTCTAAGATGGGAGCACAGAACTTGCATTACCTTCTTAATCAATGGGTTGCTCAGAGAAAGTGAACAGAAAATGATTAAAACTGGAACAGCTCAAGGGTGGAACACAGAAAACTTGACCTCTTACTCAAAGTCTCAACAACTTTGGGCCGGTGACTTCACAAGCCAGCCTTGCCTCCCTTAAAGCCCCAGATGTGTGGCGCCCCTGCTGCTGTGAGCTGCGAGTCTCATGTGGAGGGGTATGGCCAGTCATGACAAGGCGGCCATTATGATTTAAATATGGTAACTAGAAGTTGACTAATATTCAGACATAGCAGATGTTACACCACCATGGTGGTACCTTCCGCAACCAAGAAGCCAAGTTGTCTACCCAACTCCACCCATCCGAAGGCCCTGACACCCCAGAGAGAAGAACAGGTAAAGCCACCACTTACCTGCCAGCCAAACATCTCTGCAGAGACTAGGATGCTCCTCCCCCGCAAGTCCGGGGCAGTCACACCAGTCGCCCCAAGCATCCCAGGTGTTATCTTTGTCTTCCATCCAAACGAGTGTTTCTTGAGGTCTGGAAAGTGAAAAGACCCAACAAATTATAGACAGAATGCTAGAAATATCCCAAAAGCTTTCCCAGTTTCTCCAGAGTCTTATTCTAAGCTATTCACAAAGACCTAAGTTGCCTAAAAATGCTTTGCTTTGCAATGGCTACATCAACACACACCGAAACTAGTACCACATGAGTACCTTTCCACCTTAGGAGGATTTTATCCAGATGGCTTCCAAGCTCAGTTTTAAATCTGAAATTTTATCATTTCAAAATTTAAATACATTGGCTAAATATAAATAATATTTATGATTATTATTTTGTTTTATAACTTACATAGCAGGGTCCCAGCTTCTATCTAAGAAATTCTCTGTCATACAGACTGGTGCTTATTCCAAGGAAATCTTTTCGCATGAGGATTTATGGGACCTCCTGAGAGAGGCTCCATCCCAAGTAAACAAAACAGATAAAGCTTCAGGGCGAGCCCGGTGTCCCCGCGGCGGGCGGCCGGGTCGGTGGAACACGGAGCGGGTGGAGGGAGCCCGCGGCGGCGCCGGTGGCTGCAGCAGCGAAATGGCAAAGACCATGGCGGACATCCGGCGGCTGATCACCAAGCCGCAGAACCTGAATGATGCCTACGGGCCTCCAGCAACTTCCTCGAGATCCATGTGAGCAATCCGCAGACAGTGGGGGTCGGCCGGGGCCGCTTCACCACCTCCGAAATCAGGGTCAGGACAAATCTGCCTGTTTTCAAGCTGAAGGAATCTACTGTTAGAAGAAGATACAGTGACTTTGAATGGCTGCGGAGTGAATTAGAAAGAGAGAGCAAGGTTGTAGTCCCCCCCTCCCTGGAAAAGCATTTTTGCCTAAACTTCCTTTTAGAGGAGATGATGGAATATTTGACTACATTTTTATTGAAGAAAGGAAGCAAGGGCTGGAGCAGTTGATAAACAAAGTCGCTGGTCATCCTCTGGCACAGAATGAATGTTGTCTTCATATGTTTTTACAGGATGAAATTTTAGATAAAAGCTATACTCCATCTAAAATAGGACATGCCTGAAATTTGGCAAGAAGGGGAAAAAAAACTTTCCATGACTATGAATGATTCATATGCACCAGTGAAGAAGTTCTGACTAACTTAGCATGCTGCACAAAACCTGGTATGATATGCCTTCAGTATACCAACACTGACATGCTCTGTTCTGTTTTGTTTTGGCAGTTGACAAGAAGTTCATTTGCTTTAGTGAAAAAATCCCTCATTCCGGCCTTTCTATATAAATAGCTCTTTCTTGCTGTTTTAATGTGGTGCACACTCTAGCTTCACAAACCTGTTACCCCAGTATAACCTGCAGTGTCCTAACTAAAGTTACTCACTTGGTCTTACCTGCAGTTTTTGTGTCATGTTTGCTTCTTGAGTCTGATTAACAGAATATTTCTCTTATCCCCTTTTTAATATGTGGTGTCCCTTGACCTAATTTATGTGTGGAAAGCACTACACATTGGTTTCCAGTACCAGACATGTAAGATACACACTCGTATGCAGAAAGTATCTCCCTTCAGGCTTGTAATACCCTTCACATAGAAGATCAATGAGGGAAATCTTTATATTCTGTATAAAAACAAAGTCAAATTTATATACTAAAATCATTTGTCTAAAAATTTAAGTTGTTTTCAAATAAAAATGCATTTCTGATATGCCAAAAAAAAGGATCCAAGAAAATAGAGAAAGCTCAATTATGATTACTGTTTGGTTTAATTTCTCTTCTGGACTTGCCAGCATTGACTTATATCAAGATACTCTAAACAAAAGGGAACAGGTGGAGTTAAAAACTTTTAAATATACAGAGAGATATAGATATGCAAAGAAATGTTGTGTATTACTTAAATAAAACTACAAAACTTTACGAAGAGGCCTAAAGTAGACTTGAATAAATGGAGAAGATACCATAGTCCCAAACAGCTGAACTCAATACTGTAAAATGTTCTCTCCAAATTAATCTATACATTTACAACAACTCCAATCAAAATCTCAAAGGGGACTTTTTTGGACCCTAAGAAAATAACTCTAAAGTTCATCTGGTGGAGTAAATATCTGCAAGAGCAAAGAAAAAACAGTGAAAGGAGAAATTAGAGGGACATTGCCTCAATCAAAACAGTATAGAATTGGCATAGTAATAAGCATTTGGATCTATTAAGTTTAAAAAAAGAAGAGTCTAGAAACAGACCCAAGTATAAGGACATCATATAGAACCACAAGTCGGTGTGATGAATGGTTTAAAATAACAGACAACTTCTCCACAAAAGACACCAAAATGAATTCAGGTATATCCCAGAAATTAATATTTTAAATGCTGAAACCATAAAATACTAAAAAAAAGTTATAGATTTAAAAGTTATACAGATGATATAGCAAAGACTGTCCTAGATATGTCAACAAAGGTAGAAACTCTAAAGGAAAAGACTGATAATTTTAATTACATTAAAAGAAGAACACATAGCATTTTCTATCTCTTCACCAATAGATAAAGGAATAAGTATATGAATATCCACACAAAAATGCAGTAGTAAAAGTACAAGTATATGGGCTGGAAGAAAACCTACCAAATTGCCTCAAAGGATGGAGGGAGCGGGTCTAGGAGTGAACTGGGGGAAAGACACAAAAGGATTGCTAATGGAACGTTTTATTCTCCTCCCAGCCCTCCCATAAAAGATCTGAAGCAAATATGACAAAGCATTCAATTTGATGAGGCCAGGTGGTGCTATAATGGATGTGAATTTTATCTAAATTTTCATGAATATAGAAATTTCTTTTAAAAATTATTTGGGGAGTAAAAGGCAATCATTAGAGAAGAATGTAAGCCTATATCATGTTTAATACAGGTAAACGTGTACCTGCCTAGGGAAAGGAGTAAGAGGTTAATTAAAATATGAGCAGTGGCTACTTCCAGGAGCTGGGCAATATAAACTTCTGTTTTTGTTTCTCTGCATTTTGTAAAGTTTTTTTTAAACCCAACGCTTTAATATTTTCATTGAAAACAAGCACACAAACGAAACCACATCCTGCTGACATACAGAAAAGCTCAAGTCAGACAGGACTGAATAGGTGAGTTCTAAGTTGGAGACCAGGAAAGTTAATGAAGGAAACCCTGACACTAATAAACGGAAGCGGGGGGCTCAGCTTGATATTGCACAGACTTTCGTACGCCCTTAGGCCAAGTTACCTTATCCAACCAAAAAAAAAAAAAAAGTTAAGAGAGGGATCTATAGAAAGGACCTTCAAATGCGAAATGAAGAAATAACGGTGGAAGCAAGGAGGAGGTCTTCCAATAATTTTCACCCACGTCTCACCGGGCAGTGGGTTTCCTGGCTTCTTACCAAGCTACCTATTTATAGCACAGTAAGCAGCTCTACTAGAGGCAATATTTCAGCAACAGTCAAGGGTAAGGAAAGAATAAATACCTGGCAGCTGATCAAGTCTGTCATCGGGAATAAGGGCTAATTAAACCCATACTGTTCACTGTTCTAATTAGACCACTGTTCGGTTCCATTTTCTATAGTAAACGTCACCAAACAGAACTGTGTCCTGTCTATAACTTAATATAAAATAAAGTTCTAATTCATAAAAAATACAATAAGCACTTTAATACATTCATCTGGGCTTTGAGGTGGGTGAGTCCAAATCATTTAGGTAAAGGGTTAAAACAGACACAGCTGAAATTGATTTTTTATTTTGTCATTTGATATACTGATAGGTTGATATACTGATGTGAAAAGCTGAAAAACATCATCTGTATTTTAAAATGAAAGTTGAGAGTTCTTTGCAATATTGTTTCGATTTGTTTCTTTTCACACTATCCCATCTGTTCAGTTTTTAGAGTCAGGTTTTTTTCCATAACTTCTCCACCTTTACTTTAAAAAGAAAAAAGAAAAACAAAAAAGAATCTTGATACTAAAATAACTAAAATAGGCAAGTTATACATGCAGGCATTTGCTTTCTCTGGCTGAATCAGTAAGATATTTTTCCCCTAAAATAACAGGGAGAAAACGACACCTCAAGAGGGGTCCTCAAGTTTTTCTCCTCTCCTTGGCCATAAAGATGGTCAGATTTTGCTTTGAAACTCACTGCTGTTTCCCACCAGCCAGTCCTCCTGCTGGTCTCATCACTCCTCGTTTTCCAAAGAGCAGCAGTAACATCCCCAATGTCCACCGAGTTCTCATCTCTTCCCTTTGATGCCAGCAGCATGAGGATAACACAGACATTCAGAGAAAAGAAAAACAAAAAACCTCCACTGGAGCTGAACACAGTGCCCCCAGGGTCATTTCTGAACATTTGGATTGCGCTGGCAAAAAAGATCGTTTGGGTTTTCTGTAACATCTTATGAAAAACCCCAAAGAACTTTTTGGCCAACCCAATACTTGTGTATTCTTCCTTGTAGTGACACAGAACCTGCTTCCCTGGAACTTACATCCTCTAGAGCAGTGGATGATGTGTGCCCATCCTCTTTTACAGAAGACCCCTTCTCAAGCTTTCTCAAATAATTTGGTACCTTCAATTGTTCCAGCTCTCTCACAAATATTTCCTCTCTCTGCCCACTCTGCACTCTGCACATTTTTTTATTTTGAAATGTAGCATCCGGAACATAACACTGTATCTGAGAATAATACAGACCACATAGTGCCTCTATTATCCAGGTTTCTTTGGATGAAATCTAAGTTTCTATCTCTCCTTCTTCCCTTCCCTCTTCTCCCTCCCTCCCTGCCTTCCTAACTTTTCCAGTCACACTATTTATTGGATCTCATTAGGGAGGAAGTATCACATAATGGTTAAAAGTTGTGTGACTCTGGTTGCATCCACGTTGCTGCAAATGGCATTATCTCGTTTTTACTGCTGAGTAGTATTCCATTCTATATAGGTATCACATCTTCTTTATCCATTCATCTGCTGACGGATATTTAGGTTGTTTCCATGTTTTGGCTATTGTGAAGAGTGCTGCTATGAATTTAGGGGTGCATGTATCTTTTTGAATCACGGTTTTGTCTGGGTATATTCCCAGGTTATAATTAATGGGATTGCTGGATTATATGGTAATTAAAATATGGCACCAATGAACCTATCTACAAAAGAGAAACAGACTTATAGATATACAGAAAAGACTTGTGGTTGCCAAGGGGGAAGAGGGTGGGGAAGGGATGAACTGGGAATTTGGGGTTGGTAAATGCAAACGACTACATTGAGAATGGATGAACAACAAAGTCCTAATGTATAGCACAGGGAATTATATTCAATATCCTGTGATAAACCATAATGGAAAAGAATATAAAAATGCATATATATGTGTATGACTTTGAGTCATTTTGCTGTATAGCAGAGATTGGCACAACACTGTTAATCAACTATACTTCAATAAAAACTTTTTTTTAAAGCTGTGTGACTCTAGATAAGTTTCTTAACCTTTCTAAAAGGTTTTTTACAGAGGTGATAATTTTACCCCAATAGGATTTAAATAAAATACCATCTATCGAATGAATCACACAGCATCACAGTAAATATAATAAATGTCTCCGTAAGTGTAAGCTTTTGTTCTTCAAAATAATGTCTTTTTCCAAACAAGGACAGGAGAGCCAGCTCTCTCCCATTTTTACTTAGGCAAGACTTAACATGAATCACTACTGAACTTCCTCTTGTTGGTTTTGGCCCGGAATACCAGCCTGCTGTGTGAATCCTGATCTGGTCACCCCAGCTACAAGCCACTCTGCTCAGTTTCGCAGCTTCCATGCTCCACCCAAGTCGCTGATAGACATGCTGGACACAGCTCCCTAATCTTACAGAATTCCACGTGCACAATTCTGCTTTTTTAAAATAGTAAGCGGACCCTAATGTCAAGTAACCAGCCAACTTAATCAGACTTGCAATCTGTGAACACAGTTTAATGTTACAACAAAAATATGAAATAAAACCCAATCACCATCATCAAGAGTTGGGACACAGAAAGAGTGATGGGGAGGGAAGGAACCAGCATTAGGAGGAACTGGATCAGGGACGACGGGGTGGGGGTCTATACTCCTGGGCTGCGTGGTGGTGGTGAGTCTTCTGAGAGAAGACGTATTGTATTCAGCAGCCCCACTTTGGCAGCCCCAGCTCTAAAATCTAGACAGTAAAATACGGTTGACTGATATCAGCTCCATGCTTGACCTGATGGTCACCCTGCAGAGGCAACTTCTATGTTTTGTAAGGTAGGTACCCCTATTCCCAATTCCTTCTTTTCAGACATCCCCATAAGATGGGTTCAAAGTAATTATTTAAATTCCATGTTACTAATATTTTATAAGGTAAGTTGTTATCTGAACCCTATGTATAGGCTTTCTCCCCCAAGTCTGAGTCAACTAACATCACGTCACTCAGTGACCGTCTTCTGGGCCAGACTCCGAAGTGGGCCTGGAGAAGGAGCGGAAGCATCTGGCCCTGCACAGAGCAGCCACCATGTATGCACACAGTGAGCACCCTTGCCAATACTTTTCCTGCCTTCTTTCTCACCTTCTCAATAAACCCTGGAGGTGGATATTACCAATCCCCATTTTATAGGTGAACAGCTGTAGCTTCCAGAACCATGTGTTCCAGGTGTGGGGGAGCCCGGGCAGCACCCCTTCCCGTCTGACCCAGACAAAGCCTGCCTTTTGCTCATGGATGCCCCTCCCCTGCCCTTGCGGACCAGGAATCCAGTCAAATGCAGCAGCCGACCTATCATCACTCACAGCTAGCATTTCCCATCTTGGGTAGAATACATCTGCTGCTATGATTCACTTGACCACAACAACCTTTCGATATCTCAATGAAGTCTTTTACTTTTTTTCCCTCTCTATATTGTACGCAGAGCTACACATCTGTTTTTCATAAGTATTTGACTTTATCTAAGTTATTGCACGAGGAATACGTGTTCTTGACTGACATTCACAGGCTGGAATGCAATTGTTAATTTCCTTGCACAAACATATACCAAAGCTTTGCAAAGTTCAAGGCTCAGGGAAGATGAGCATGGAGGGAGAAAGGAGGCACTAGGATGACTCTTGGGCGTCTGGATTAAGTGACTCATGCAAGATGTTCATCTCATTCAGCCTCACAATCATCCTCAATGCCACCTTTGAGGTCAGATGCTCAGTGACCTTGGGTACTGAATGCGAGCAGTGCCTAGGTTATAGCTAAGATAAAGGGAGCACACTGGCGGCCCCAGGAGGAAACTGGCCTGTAGGTCTGATTCTTCTAACTATAGTTGTAGAGTTTACCCCAAAAAAGGGAATTATTTGCTAATGTTTAGAAATATGGAGATTTCACATAAGCACCTAGATTTCTGACATGTCAGGAAAAGGAAAGAGGAAATCAATATAGGACCCACATCCCAACGTGGTAATAATTCAAACTAAGGGTGGCCACACAGTTTTTAAGGGGCATGTGCCCTCCAATTTGCATAATCCCCACAAAGCCGCTATCTGCCTGGCCCCCAAGGGTCCAACCGGGAGCTTGCTGGTGATGAATGACTGTCGATTTGAAGGTAATCAATAGACGTGTATTTGTAACTGATGTCAGACTCTTCAGTCTTGCTACAGAACATCATGTTCTAGTGAGTAAGAAACATACACACAAATAACTCAAAAATAAAGCAAAACAAAGGATGTTTTATTGTCTTCACTGGACACTGAGTTTGGCCATGTGCACACAGAAGCAGTTTAAGAAGTTATTCCATTGTGCTCAGTGTCTAAACTCTACTCCCTTTGCACCACTGGGCTTTGTCTCTGGGATACTTCAGATATAAATTATTAGTTTATTTAAGAAACTCAAATAAAAATTCCCAAAGTATAGACAAATCATATTCTAGAACACATCTATACCATCACTAATACACAGATCATTACTGTCCCTGGGGAGCCCATTCCAGGAATTACACAGGCCACCTCTCCACAGCACCCCCACATAATCCTATATTAAGGATGAGAACATCTAGGTTATTTTTTGCCATGAGTGCAATGCTCCTGGCTACTAGACAAGTTGGAAAACCACCATAACTTCCAACTGTAGCAAGAGACGTATTCAAAGTGACCCAACACAACAGGGTTTAGTTACTTTTGTTTTGACTATATTTTTTGTAAAAAAGAAATTCCCAAATACAAAACTACTTTACATGAAGAAAGATTTAACAGGATATTACCGATGGTACTTTGGTAAGTCATCATGTTTCATGTACAGCACAACATCAGGTAAGAGTGAATAGAAAGGAAAACCAAATGTTGCCAAATATAAAAGTTGATGGAGAGTGATGGTGGGCTACGTAATATGGACCAACCATCCCACTGATAACAAGAAGAAAAGCAAAAATATCCTCCATAAATGAAATAATTTTCAGACAAACAAAAATAGAAAGAATTCACCATTGGTAGACCAGTCCTAAAGGAAATATTAAAAGGTGTTTTTCAGGTTACACGAAGCTTGGGGATACAGAAAGAAATGAAGAGTGAAAATTAAAATGGTCCCAGGGAAAACCATAATTCAAAAAGACACATGCACCCCACTGATCACTGCAACACTATTTACAATAGCCAGGCCATGGAAGCAACTTAAATGTCCATCAACAGGTGAATGGATAAAGAAGATGTGGTGTGTATACACACACACACACACACACATAATGGAATATTAGCCGTAAAAAGGAATCAAATTGGGACATTTGTAGAGACATGGATAGACCTAGAGACTGTCATACAGAGTGAAGTGAGTCAGAAAGAGAAAAATGAATATCGTATATTAACACATATGCAGAATATAGAAAAATGGTACAGATCAACCAGTTTGCAAGGCAGAAACAGAGACGCAGATGTAGAGAACAAACATATGGATACCAACTGGGGAAAGCAGGGGGGGTGGCGGTGAGAAAAATTGGGAGATTGGAATTGCCATATATACATTACTAATAAGAAAAAAGATATCAAATTGTACACTTTAAATATATGCAGTTTACTGCATGTCAATTATATCTCAATAAAAGTTCTAAAAAAATTAAATTGTTAAAGAAGAAAGTGTGTAATTCTAAATAAAGAGCAACTACATAAAACAGCAAGTATTGAGGCTTATGGCATTGAAAATATATGGCATTAATATAAATGGCATATGAATCAGAAGAGTGATAAATGACATTAAAGTACCCTAAGATCCTTCCTTGCATCACCTAGGAAGAGGATAAAATGACCAATTAATATTTGACTTTGATAAGTCAAGAATATATGTTTTGCCAAAAATACAATTACCATATGATCCAGCAATTCCACTTCTGGGCATATATCTGGACAAAACGATAATCAAAAAATATACATGCACCCCTATGTTCATGGCAGCACTCTTCACAATAGCCAAAACATGAAAACAACCTAAACGTCCATCAACAGAAGAATGGATAAAGAAGACGTGGTACATATATACACAATGGAATACTACTCAGCCATAAAAAAGAACAAAATAATGCCATTTACAGCAACATGGATGGACCTAGAGATTATCACATTAAGTGAAGTAAGTCAGAAAGAGAAAGACAAATACCATATTGTATCACTTAAATGTGGAATCTAAAACAGGGCACAAATGAACCTATCTACAAAACAGAAACAGACTCGCAGACATAGAGAACAGACTTATGGTTGCCAAGGGGGGAGGAGAGGAGGGGAGGGAAGGACTGGGAGTTTGGGATTAGCAGATGTAAACTATTACATACAGGATGGATAAACAACGAGGTCCTACTGTATAGCACAGGGAACTATATTCAATATTCTCTGATAAAACACAGTGGAAAAGAATATTAAGAAAATAATGTGTGTGTATAACTGAATCACTGTGCTGTGCAGCCAGAGATTGGCACACTATAACAAGTAAACTATACTTCAATAAAAAAAATTTTTTTAAAGCATACATGTTTTGATGTCTAGTACTACCATTAAAAGAACAGAAAAGAGTGTATACTTCCAAATGAATAGGTGGAAAAAGATACAATAAGGGCACATATGCAGTCAATCCAACAGAAAGCAAAAATGAAGAGGAAAAAAAGAACATATAAAAGATGGAGACATTTCACTTTACATAATGAAATGAAAGATTTAAATGCAAATATATTAATAATTGCATTAAACCCAAATACAGTAAATGCACCTATTAAAAGACAAAGATTATCAGGATGAAAATTCAATTATATTCTGTTTAAAAGAGACGTTTCTTAAATATAAAGACCACAAAGTTTGAAAATGAAAAATTGAGAAGAGACACCATAAAACCACTAACCAAAATAAATTTAGTTTAGTTACACTAAAGTAGACTTCAAGATGAAGAGAAAAATAGAGATGCTTTATGATGTTGGAAATTTGAATTCACCAGGATGGAACAAAAATTCTAGAAGTGGATGTACCTTACAACATCACCTCAAAATATATAAAGCAAAAATTGACAGAACTATAAGAAGGAATATAAAATTTCATAATCATGGTGGGAGGTTTTAACACAACTCTCACATTAACTTAGCAAAGAGATGAAAAATCAGTAAGCGTATAGGGTACTGAAACAATTCAATTACAAACAGAATGAACATGCATGTATAGAAAGCTATAACCAACCACTACAGAATATACATTCTTTGTATTTACAAAATATATATAAAAACCTATCATAAACTGAGTTATACAGTGAATCTTAAGAGTTCAAGGATTAAACTCATACAAGTATTTTCTTTGCCCACAAATCAAATAAGCTAAACATCAATAAAAAATAAATTTCCAAATAATCAGAAACTAGGAGATACTCTTTTTTATTATTTTTAAAGAGCTTTATTGACACATAACTATATATCATAAAGTTCACCTAAAGTGCACAGTTCAGTGGTTTTTGGTATACAGTCATGCAGCCAAACCATTTGCTGAAAAGACCATCCTTTCTGATGTAATTGTTTTGATACCCTTATCAAAAATCAACCGACCATAACATGAGGGCTTATTTCTGAGCTCTCAATCCTATTTCATTGATCTATATGTTCATCCTCATGCCACTGTTTTCAATACTATAGCTTTGCAGTAAGTTTTTTTTTTCTTTTTGATTTTTTAAAAAAGATTTTATTGGAGTACAGTTGCTTTACAATGTTGTGTTAGTTTCTGCTGTACAGCAAAGTAAATCAGTTATATATATATATACATATATCCACTCTTTCAGATTCTTTTCCCATATAGGTCATTGGACAGTATTGCGAAGAACACCCTGTGCTATACAGTAGTTACTTATTAGTTATCTATTTTACTTTCTGATTCTATTTTTTAATTTCATATTTTAAGCTCTTTATTGGAGTATAATTGCCTTACACTGTTGTGCCAGTTTCTGCCGCACAACACAGTGAATCAGCTGTATTCACACACATATACCCATATGCCCTCCTCCCTCCTGGAACTCCCTCCCATTCTCCTATCCCAGCCCTCTAAGTCATCACCCATCATCAAGCTGATCTCCCTGTGTTATGCAGCAGCTTCCCACCAGCTATCCATTTTACACTTGGTAGTGTATACATGTCAATGCTACTCTCTCACCTCGGCCCAGCTTCCCCCTTGCAGTAAGTTTTGAAATCTGGAAATGAGTCCTTCAACTTTGTTCTGCCTTTTCAAGAATGTTTTGGCTATTCTAGGTCCCTTGTATTTCCAGATGAATGTTAGGATCAGCTTGTCAATTTCTGCAAAAAACCCAGCTGGGTTTTTTTTTGAGTTGTAATTAACATACAACATTAATGTAGTTTCAGGTATACAACACAGCAATTCAATATTTTCATACATTATGAAATGACCACTGCAACAAGACCAGGTACCATCCATCCTGGTACAAAGTTGTTCACACTATTATTGATTTTGTTCCCTGTGCATACATTACATCCCCATAACTTATTTATCTTATAGCTGGAAGCTTGTACCTCTTAATCCCCTTCACCTATTTCATCAGTCCCTTCCCCTCTCCCCTCTGGTAACAACCAGTTTGTTCTCTGTGTCTATGACTCTGTTTCTGTTTTGTTTTGTTTGTTCGTTTGTTTTGTTTTTTAGTGTCCACATATAAGTGAAATAAATCATACAGTATTTATCTTTCTCCATCTGATTTATTTCACTTAGCATAATACCCTCCGGGCCCACCCATGTTTTTGCAATGGTAAGATTTCATTCTTTTTATGGCTGAATAATAATCCATTGCCTATATATACCACATCTTCTTTTTCTAGTCATCTACTGATACACACTTAAGTTGCTTCCAGATCTTAGCTATTGCAGATTGCACCGCAATGAACAAAGGAGTACTTATAACTTTTCAAAGTAGTGTTTTCATTTTCTTCGAAAAAAATATTTAGAAGCGGAATTGCTGGATCGTATGGTAGTTATATTAAGTTTTTTGAGGAATCTCCATGCTGTTTTTTCATAATTTGCTGCACCAACGTACATTTCCACCAACAATGCACAAAGGATCCCTTTTTCTCCACATCTTTGTCAATACTTGTTGTTTCTTGTCTTTTTTATAGCAGCCATCTGACAGGTGTGAGGTGATTATCTTATGGTGGTTTTCATGTTCATTTCCCGGATGATTACTGATGTTGAGCATCTTTTCATGTACCTGTTGACCATCTGTATGTCTTCTTTAGAAAAATGTCTATTCGAGTCCTCTGCCCATTTTTAATTGGGTTGTTTATTTTTTAATATCAAGTTGTGTGAGTTCTTTATATATTTTGGATATATTATCAGATGTATGATTTGCAAATATCTTCTCCCATTCGGGAGGTTGCCATTAAGACAGTTTCTTTTAAACAATCTATGAATCAAAAAAGTAATCATCATAAAGATTAGAAAATACTCTTAACAAAAGAACGTGAATATATTACATATCAAAGAGTAGAGAAAGCAGTTAAAGCAGTGCTTAAAAAAGAAAGTTCTAGTTTTAAATGTACACATATTTGAAAAGAAGAGATCTGAAAAAAAAATCAATGACCTCAGTTATTTCAAGACATTAGAAATATGGCAGCAGCTTTTCCAGCGCCATCTGCTCGCGCCGCCACCTCCTGCTCCTCCCGTGGCTGCCCTGAGTCACTGCCTGCACAGTGCCGGCCGCCTGGCTCCCTGTGCTAGCCACCAATATTTGGCGTTCAAACAACACGGCAGACACCGACAACAAAGAACAGTCTGAACTTGACCAAGATTTGGATGATGTTGAAGAAGTAGAAGAAGAAACTGGTGAAGAAACAAAAATCAAAGCATGTCAGCTGAGCGTTCAGATGATGCAAAATCCTCAGATTCTGGCAGCCCTTCAAGAAAGACTTGATGGTCTGGTAGAAACACCAACAGGATACACTGAAAGCTTGCCTAGAGTAGTTAAAAGACACGTGAATGCTCTCAAAAACCTTCAAGTTAAATGTGCACAGACAGAAGCCAGGTTCTATGAGGAAGTTCATGATCTTGAAAGAAAGTATGATGTTCTCTATCAGCCTCTATTTGATAAGCAATTTGAGATTATTAATACCATTTATGAATCTACAGAAGAAGAATGTGAATGGAAACCAGAGAAGGAAGATGCCTGTTGAATGCCCTCTGATTTTTGAAAAGATATTTGCCATGGAGGGTGAGCCACCTTAGTGGACCCACTTTGGGGTATCTGCCCTTGTTCCCCAGGGCAGGGCTCCTGGAACAGATGTATTTGTACTATGTGAGAAGGGCTCCTCATGCCCAAACTCTAGAAGAGGGCCCTAGCCTGAGCTAGTTCAATCACTGTCTCTCTCCCAGGAATCTGGAAGTTGCAGAAACAAGACATATAAACCTGAAGGCTGGAGTAGTGGCGGCCACACTCTGCCACATGGGCCAGACAAGTAGAAAAAATAACATTCAGGAAGCACCAAACAATGAAGCAGAAATGCACGGAGCTGCAGAGACTAGAGGAGAAATAACCCTAATGACTTCTCATTTCTTGGTTACTGTCCCTCCCGAGGTCTGACGGCATTATCCCTTTGGATTGAGACATTTTTGTGTTCCTATAAAAGGCTCTTTATCAGTGCACATAATCTATAAGGAGTATTGAAACACCACTGGAAATCTAATAAGATGGAGACAATTCTGATCCCCTGAACTTTTCTAAGAAGAGAGTATTACACATAGCTGGAAGCAAGACTTTGATTATCCAGGAGGGGGAAACTCTATCAAAGGGTTTACTTAAACAACACTGTCACATCCAGCTGTTGATAACATTTCTAAGAGGCTAAAGGATGAGGGTGTCCTGTTAACTGCAGGGGTTTTGTTTTCCCCAGGGGGTATGAATCTTAGGGGTCAAAAGATGGGTTGCTTTGGACAACAGGGCAGAGACTGAGTACTCTTCAGCCATCCCCTATGCAGAGATCAGCTTTCCTACTGAAAACAGTTGAACAAATATTCCAGGAATACTCAAAGAATACATTTTAAAAGATACCAAATTGTTGCATGTAAGAATGGTAGTCCTATCTTAATAAGAAATCTCCCACCCTCTTTGCACAAATCATTCCAAGTGGACTTTTCTTGTTTCCAGCCCAAAGGACCTTAACTAATACAGCCTCTTTTTCTGCTTCCATAGAAGACAGGGCCAGTGGGAAGTCAGAAGAACCTATTTAGCTTCCTAAATACAAAAGATGAGAGGGGCACAGGGAGCTGGAGACCCATGCCGATGCTAAAACCCAAGAGGTTGGTCATTGAGGACCCAGGAAAAGAATGCAAGATCAGTCCAGCAGACAGCCTCACTTCCTTCTGGCCAGGGATGGGATGGGGTATGGGGATGCCTGAGCTAGGGGGACACAGTCTGGGCACCAACGCTGTGCACACAATCGGAGCTCATGTGTTCTTTTGCGTAAACTATGAAAGTAGAAATGGCAGCAGAAATCATACAGTAAGCCTGTTTTTACTAGTCTTTCTCAATTTCTCATTCCTATTCAGTCCAGCTCTGCTCCTACCTCAAGTAACGCCTTTCATCACCAGCCAGGTGGAACGACTGATTCGGTAGGGCAGTAGTTTTCAAGTCTGGCTTATCATCAGAAGTCTGTGAGCAGCTTTAAAAAGATGTAGATTAAGAAAGAATTAAAAACAAAAGACACACAGACAAAGGGATATACATTGCCAGGTTCCACTCCCTCTCAAAGATTCTAATTCATAAGTCCCAGTGGAGGCCCAAGAATCTTTATTTTGAAGAAACTTCCCAGGGAATTCTGACTCATGGCTGAGGTTAGGAATTACCCCTTTGGGGAATAAACTCTCTGGGTCCTCAAGCATTTCCTCAGATCCCCATGTTGTCTTCTTGCCATAATGTGGGCTAGTTGTACCCTGATAATTCTCACTCCCTTTATAACTCTTTTCAGTGGAAGCCACACCTCCCAAACCCTTCCCAGGGACGATAAAAGAGGCTACCGGACAGCCTGCTCCTCACTGATTCTCTACCCACGGCCACTCATAAAGTTACACCCTGTAAAACACCCTGTAATATTTACCGAGGCCAAACTATGGCAACTGGGGGTCTCCAGCCTGCCCACTTCATTGTACACTGAGATTTAATACGTCACCTATATTCAGCAAGCCCATAGTAAGCATGACCGGTCAGCAGAAGTAGTCTCGGGGGTCGGGGGAGGGGGGCGGAAATGAGGCCAGAAAACTGCAAAAGAAACCCACAGAAGCTCTCTAAACTAACCTAGTCCTTCTTCCATAAACCACCAGATCTGGGGAAAACTAAGAGCATGAAAAAAAAGCACTAGGATAAAAGCCAAACAGCCAACCTTGGAGGAAGCAGAAATAATAGAGAAAAAGAAAGGCAACTTGAATCTTTTCCCCCCTCAGGTCTAAGAACTTTTCTTCTATTATTTCTTTTAAAAATGTCTGTCCTTCCAGTTCATTTCCATATCTCTTTCTCTAAAACTGCACTTAAGCAGATATCCTCCTGATAGACCCTTCCATGCCTTTTATCCTCTTCATTATATTTTTTGCTTCTAGTGAAAGAAGGACGGTGTGGCTAGAACACAAAGAGTGAGACAGAGTAAGGTCTTAGTTGAGGCTTTGCAGGGAGGTAGGACTTGACTGTGCAATATTTTAGAGGCCACATTGTGGATTTTGGTCAACCTTTTCCCTAAGAGCAAGTGAAGCCTCTAAAGTGATGTTAATCTAGCAGGGAGATGGGGCGTGGTGGTGTTATGATCAGATCTGTATTTTGGAAAAGATTACTCTGGCTGGGTTGGAAAGGAGCATGGATGGATGCAGGGGGACCAGTTGAATGGCTTGACCAAGGGTGATGGTGGTAAAGATGGGAAAAAGTGGATGGGTTGCAAAAAAAATTACAAAGAGCCAAAAGACATATAGAAAGTAACCAGAAAGGTACAAATTACAGTATGATATAATTTTTCATCTGATTGACAAAACTTTTAAAACACTGAAAACCTATATAAAATTGATGAAAAGGGGGAACTCTCAAATACTCTTTGTATAGACGTTTTGATGGTAATTTAGTAGTATCCAAATGAGCATGTCTCTCAATTCAAGTCCATATCTAAAACGTATCCTATAAGAATATTACCCTTTGCGCATAAAGATATATGTTCCAGGATGTTTACCACACCATTTGTTTGGAATAGCAAAAGACTGGAAACAATCAAATGTCCATCAGCAACGGAGTGAGGTAATATTACATACAACAATTCAAAAGAATAAAGTGACTCTTACATACTCGGATGGGAAAAAAGTCTATAATGTATTGATGCATAGAAAAACAAGTGTCAGAAAAACATGTCCAGGATGTTATAAAGAAAGCTCAATCCACCTAAATGTGCTTGTAACGTAAATATATCTTTGAGCATGCAAAATCAATCATCTGGGATGATATATATCAATCTGTGTGTGGTCTATCTTCTGAGCAAAACTGGAAACTAGGTTTTCGGTTGAGAATAAGGGCAGCTGTTCCAAATATTTTCCACCGGAGGAGAATGGTTCTGGCTGGAATTGTCGGGAATAGGAAATGCAGCTGACACTACACTGCCAAGCCTTACTGAAGGCTCAAAATGGAAACTGAGCCAATCGTCAAGGTCATCTCATTTTCTCCAGCAAGACTCACGATGCGGAAGAGGAAGGAAGAGCCACAGACTGAGCATCTGCTATGACCCAGGTTGCTTACGTGTTTCACTCTAAACCAATTAATCAAAACTTCCCAAACACAAGACAACCTAAAGAATGGGAGAAAATATCTGCAAGTGATGCAAAAAACCAAATGACTCTATCCAACAATTGGCAGAAGGCCTAAATAGACATTTGTTCAAAGAAGAATACATATAGCCAATAGGCACATGCAAAGATGCTCAACATCACTAATTATTAGAGAAAGGCAAATCCAAAGTCTAATGAGGCACCACCTCACACCCGTCAGAATGGCCATCATTAAAAAGTCTACAAATAACAAATGCTGGAGAGGGTGTGGAGAAAAGGGAACCCTCTTATACTATTGGTGGGAATGTACGTTGGTGCAGCCATTGTAGAAAACAGTGTGGAGGTTCCTCAGAATACTAAAATTAGAATTACCATATGATCCAGCAATCCCACTCCTTGGCATATATGCGGACAAAACTATAATTCAAAAAGAAACATGCACCCCTATGTTCATAGAAGCAGTATTCACAACAGCCAAAACATGGAAACAACCTAAATGTCCATCGGCAGAGGGATGGATAAAGATGTTGTACATATATACAATGGAATATTACTCAGCCATAAAAAAGAACAAAATAACGCCATTTGCAGCAACATGGATGCAATTAGAGATTATCATACTCGGTGAAGTAAGTCAGAAAGAGAAACACAAATGTCATATGATACCACTGATGTGTGGAATCTAAAACATGACACAAATGAACCTATCTATGAAACAGAAACAGAATCATGGACTTAAGAGAACAGACTTGTGGTTGCCAAGGAGGGGGGAGGGGGTTGGGGAGGGAGGGAGTGAGAGGTTGGGGTTAGCAGATGTAAGCTTCTGTATATAGAATGGATAAACAACAAGGTCCTCCTGTATAGCACAGAGAACTATATTCAATATCCTATGAAAAACCATAGTGGAAAAGAATATTTAAAAATAAGAATGCATCGGACTTCCTAGGTGGCGCAGTGGTAAAGAATCTGCCTGCCAATGCAGGGGACATGGGTTCGAGCCCTGCCCTGGGAAGATTCCACATGCCATGGAGCAACTAAGCCCGTGCGCCTAAAAAAAAAAAAAAAATAAGAATGCATATATATGTATATATATAACTGAATCACTTTGCTGTAGAACAGAAATTAACACAACATTGTAAATTAACTATACTTCAGTAAAACAAAAAACTTCCCAGCCATAATTTCACACAGACAATAATACCCCACTGTGCAGATTAGGAGGTTAGGTAGTCCAAGGTTACACAAGAAGAGCATGGTAGAACTCCAAATTTCCCCATTAGTGTGCCCTCACGGCTCTCTCCTCACTTTCCCTGGCTGGAGCACGCTCCTCCCGGGTGGTAGAGTCGCCAGAAGGAAGGGGTCTGGGTGACCTTTGAGTGACCTCAGGGAACAAAGCTCTTCTACCCCTAAACCATCTACCAGCTCAGACTCTTATCAAAGAGAAAAGCATTTTTTTCCTGTTTAAGGCCCGAAACAAGAGAAAAGTTACTTTTATTCTCTGCTAACCCACTGTACCAACGTCCTCATTAAACAGTTTCTAAACAAAGGGATAGAGTAGTTCAGTGAAAACACTAGGTTACAGATTTAATGTGAAACGAAATATTCTTAGGCCTCATCAACTTTGTATATAGAGGGAAACTACCTGTCTATTCTCAACGCTACTTTTTTCTTTCTCTTTGGGGTGTCTCTATATGTTCGACATCCCAATGATTTGTAATTATAAAGAGTACATGTTAATTAGTATTTACATACTAATTGGTATAATACATACCATTGAGGATGGCACTATGGGAAACCATCATTTAGTAGGAACTCTCCATTATGAGAGGTGGTACACAGCAGAGATGACGCCATTTTCAGGCGGTCAAAGTCACTATCTGAGGTGGGAGAGGGTGTGTGCTGCCCTAGGGTGGGGCCGGTACCTCCTTCTGTCATCACAGCCAGACTCAGAACTGTTGGGGTGTTGACAAACGATATGCTGCTGCTGCATCCCCACAGCGTGACCCAGGCAATGACCAGGACACTGGAGCAAAAGCACAATGCAGTATAAACAACACCGTGAGCTCACACATGCTGGGGTTCCAAACCCATGTGCTGTGGCAGCTTTGCCGAACACTAGCTCCAGGGATCCGCTGTCCCCAAGGGGAGTTAGGGAGGATGGAAGCCCAGCTCTGAGGACCAGACAGCCCTCCTTCAGAGCCAGACAGATACCTGAGTTTCCCTTCCTCCTCTTTGCCCCTAGATACTTAGACCACCTCTGGGGAGAAGGGGAAAGGACAGGGCCAATCTGTAAGTGACCAGACTTGACTATGCTTAAATCCATAAGCTACAGCCAAGTTTGGGTTTTCCTGCTAGGGACAAAATAGGGGGCTGTGTGTTGAGGTGAGCTCAATGACAGAAAAAAAAATTTCACATGCAGTTCTTAAATTTTTCTGTACTCATAGCACCTATTAATTTTTCCTTGTAATTTGTTTTATGCTTGAAAAGGTCTTTCCCATGCCAACAGTTCTATTCCAGTTTAATTACTTTTTCACTGAGCACTTTAATAGTCATAATTTATTTTGGTGTACGCTGTGAGTTTGGGCTCTGATTTTACTTATTTTTCTTACATTAGTTGAGCAATTTCCCTCATCAAACTTTTTTTTGTGTGTTTTTTTTTTTTTTTTGCTAACAACATTACTGAGATATAATTCACATAGCCTAAAAGTCACTGTTTAATGTATACAATTTACAGTAAGTCCCCAACATACAAACCTTCAAGTTGGGAACTTTCAAAGACATGAATGTGCCCCAGTATGCCAGCTGTTGTACTGTACTACTGTACTTATCAAGGTACTGTATTGTAGGGTTTAAAATATTTTCTTTGTTTTTAAGTTTGTTTTTTATGTATTTTTTGTGAGAAAAGTATTGTAAACCTATTACAGTACAGTACGATATAGCCAATTATGTTAATTGGGTACCTAGGCTAACGTTGTTCGACTTATGAGCAAATTGGACTGACGAACATGCTCTCAGAATGGACTTCGTTCATATGGAGGGGACTTACTGTTATGGCTTTTAGAGTTCTGCAACCATCACCACGATCAATTTTAAGACATTCTCACCGGGACTTCCCTGGTGGCTCAGTGGTTAAGAATCCACCTGCCACTGCAGGGGACATGGGTTCCAGCCCCGGTCCGGGAAGACCCCACATGCCTCGGAGCAACTAAGCCAGTGCGCCACAGCTACTGGACCCTCGAATCACAACTACTGAAACCTGTGTGACGAGTAGCCCCTACTCACCACAACTAAAGAAAGCCCACGTGCAGCAACAAAACCCAACGCAGCCAAAAACAATAAGATTTTTTTTTAAAAAAAGGCATTATCAACATCCCCCCAGAAAACCTTGTCCCCTTTAGCAGCTACTCCCAGTTCCTCCCACGGCCTCTCCCACAAGGCCTAGACAACTGTTAACCTACTTTTGTCTCTAGAGCCTTGCCTATTGTAGACACTTCATATAAGTGGAATCATACACTATGTGGCCTTTTGTGTCTGCCTTCCCTCACTGACCATAATGTCTGTAAGGTTCATCCACATTGTTATGCACAGTAGTCCTTTATTCCTTTTACTGGCCAGATAATATTCCATTGTACAAATATACCACCTTTATCTATCCATCAGTTATTGCCAATTTTTGGAATTTTATTATGGGTTTGATTTGAGTTGTTCCCACTTTTTGGTTGTTATGAATAATGCTGCTATGAACATTCACGTACAAGCTTTTGTGTGAACCTGTTTTCGTTTCTCTCCGGTACATACCTAGGAGTGGAATCACTGAGTCATATGGGAACCACACATCTACCCTTTTGAGGGACTGTCAGACTGCTTTCCAACATGGCTAGACCATTTTGCATTCCCGCTCACAATGTATTCAGTTCCAATTTCTGCACGTCCTCATCAACACTTGCTTACTATCTCTCTTTGTGATTAGCATGCCCCTAATGTCTAAAGATGCTGAGTACATTTTCCTGTTCTTATTGGCCACTTGTAAATCTTTATTGGAGAAATGTCTATTCAGATCCTTTGTCATTATTTTAATCAGGTTACTTGTGTTTTTATTATTGAGTTGTGTTCTTCACATACTTTAGAAACAAGTTCCCTTTCAGATATATATAGGTTTTTCAAATATTTTCTCCCATTTTGTGGGCTGTCCACTTTCTTGATCCTGTCCTTCTTAGCAAAAAAGCTTTTAAATTTGATGTAGTCCAACTTATCTATTGTTGTTGTTGTAGCTTCTGTTTTTGGTGTCATATCTAAGAAACTGTCTCCTATTCCAAAGCATGAAGATTTATGGCCACATTTTCTTCCAAGAGCTTTATCATCTCCACTCTTAAATTTAGGTCTCTGATAAATTTTGACTTAACTTTTCTGTGCATGTTATAAGCTAGGAGTCCAAGTTCATTATTTTGTATGTGGATGTTCAGTTGTCCTGCACCATTTGTTGAAAAGATGATTCTTTCCCCATTGAATGGTCTTGTCACCTGTGTAGAAACTCAATCAATGTAGATAACATGGATTTATCTCCAGACTTTCAATTCTATTTCATCAATCTATGTGTCTCTTCTATGCTAGTACCACAGTGTCCTGATTATTACAGTTTTGTAGTAAGTTTTGAAACTGAGAAATCTGAGCCCTCCAACTTTGTTCTGTTTCTGGATTGTTATGGCTATTCTGGGTCCTTTATATTTCCACATAACTTTTAGGATCAGCTTGTCAATTTCTGCAACGAAGCTGGGATTTTGTTAGGGATTGTGTTGAGTCTGTAGATTAATTTGGGCAGGTTGTCATCTGAATAATATTAAGTCTTTTGATCCATAAGTAGAGGATATCTTTTCATTTATTTAGATCTTCTTTAATGTCCTGGAAAAAATCTTTTTGTAGTTTTATAGTATTTGTTTTTTAAACTACTCTTCCCTCTGTGATGACCTGCCTTTGAACTTTGAACTCATTTCTCATGGGTCTGTTTCTATACTCTAATTATAGTCCATGACTCATGTCTACTCCTGCACTAAACTGCACTCGTTTACTTACAACAGTTTTGCAGCACGCTTTGACATCAGATAAGGAAAGTCTTTCTATACCTCGAATAATTTTTCTACAAATGTCGTCCTCACTCATTCTCCCACAAGAATGTCAAAATTATCTTAAGTTCCGAAAAAAGAATTCTACTGTCATCTGAATTGGAATTACATGTTTCAGTTCATTTAAGGGAATGGACATCTTTGTAGTAGTGTTCAACTTTTCTACTATGTGTTTCAACAATGTGTGATATTTTTCTTTATAGGTTCTGTGATGGTTAATTTTATGCGTCATTTTTCATCCATACCCGATCAGGTGAAATTTAATGAGACCTTGGGCTTGGAAGTGATGTTGGAATGGGTTAAGACTTCTAGGGATACTGAGATGGAGTGTATTTTGCATATGCAAAGGGCAGACTGCTATGGACCAATTCATATCCCCTCAAAATTTATATATTGAAAACCTGACCACCAATGTGACTATTTGGAGACAGGCTCTACAAGGAGGTTAGAGGTTAAATGAGGCCATAAAGGTGGGGCCTTAATCCGATAGGAATAGTGTCTGTAGAAGAAGAGGAAGAAACACCAGGACTCTCTCTCTCTCTCTCTGTGCACAAAGAGGCCATGTGAGGACATAGTGAGAATATGGCTGTCTACAAGCCAGAAAGTGACGTCTGACCA